>NC_050073.1:30893878-31203783 GCF_009764565.3 Dermochelys coriacea
ATGTTCAGCTGCTTCACTGAGTTCAGGCAGTTTAAGTCCAACTAAGTTTTGATTTCGCATCAGAATATGCTCCTGTTGAGAAAAATTGAAATATTTCTAAACAGAATAATTAGATGTTTCAATTTAAATATCACAGCACTGTGAAAACTAAGGTCAACATTGTATTTCTGAAATACATGTATGTACATATATATATGAAGTATGCAAAAGGAATTAATTGTAGTCACGTATTAAATTGTATGACTCAATAACTCAGGTATGAAACACTTCAACCCATTTTATTTAGTAAAGTCTCCAAACTAATGAATCTTCAGTGTAGATTTATGGTCATCCCTGTAGTTGCTCAATGCCTATAGGGATTTGCAAAAGGCATTTATTTCTCTCATTTCTGAAGGTCAATTTCTCTCTACGCAAGTGGAGGAAAAATAAAAAGTTCTAGATATTGTTACTGCTACAATAATTCAATGTAAAACTGATCCCAGGAAGGAGAGAAGGCAAAATGCAGAAAAGGAATTCAAGTGGCTGTCACTTAGCCTACTTATCCACTAGGAATTCTTCACAAAACCCCTTCTATGTTATTACTGCAAGCTAATGCTTCTCACTGTTATTGCAGTCTATGGTGCCACTATGCTCCCAAGCAGAGAGGGGATTAAATTTTGCAAAAAATAAATTTAGATAACATTCTTCTCTTAAGTGTATTTATAAGTCATAAACATGGTCCTTTGCTAAAAAAGGTTCCTTGTTAAACCTAAAGATTAATCTCTTTTAACTTGAATTTTGCCACATATTGTAAGTGTTAATTTCCTGATTTCAGTTACTGATTCTGTTGCTTATAAATTTATTATTTATTTTTAGGAATCTCTATGGCATTCCTATGATTGGAGTGCTTATTGAAAGAAATTGTTTTTCCAGTACATAATTCTATATCTTAAACAAGAAAAACAGGACTAATACTGTGGAGTTAAATAACCTACTTTAAAATCTGATATTCTCTTTTATATCAGCACTGTGTTTATCTTGCATATAATTGGCTGGAGGCTTGCAAGAAGATATCTTGGTTGTGTCATTGTAATTAAGAATCAGTGAAGGGTTTCTTTCAGCTCTAGTGAAAGATTTACTGCTTTTTAATTCAAGGGTTCTTCTTTGCAATACATATGTATCAGTTTGCTAATGTTCGTGGGTGGATTATCACTTTAAAAAGTACTTTGATGCTAAAACACATACAATTATCAAGCAGATTAATTTTTAGACGTAAAAGTTTATCTGAAGAAGTGCAATTTCCTTTTTTTTTTAATCTCCATTATATCTTGTAAGCCAAGGTTTAGATCAAAGGCCAAAACCCTTTAAAAATTACTATTTTCTTTACAGAGATTCAAATATGTTCAACAGAACTAAACAAAAGTGACCTTTTTTTTAAAAAAAAAAAAAGACAAATAAGATACAATAAGGACAAATAAGATACCATTGACTCCAGTGAGAGACATGAAGGAGTATACCAGGGCAGAGTCAGACTTTAATGAAGTACAGTAACCGTGTCTAAACTTTAGTTGGACCTTAGGTCCATATACAGTTCTCAGTCCACACATACCAAATTCTATTAACATATAAAGTCAGAGAGTATCTTGTTTTGAGGGAGAAATTCTGGAAGGAGCAGAAAAATATAGCACAGAGAAGAAAAGGAAGTGCATAAGCAGAAGTAACACTCCTAAATAATTTATTTTTTTGCATAAGGTTTGTTGATATATCCTCAGGAAGGAGAGCTTTTATCTAAATCTCTCCTTAGAGATTAAAGTAGATTATTTCACTCCCAAATATTACTTAAAATGACAAGACAGTTAATCAGCTTCTTCCTGTTTACATATAATGCACTATATCTGAAACTGAAATACCATTGTACTATGTGTTATGTTCACCTTTATATTAAATAGAGGGAAACAAGTAATGTTTCTCATACAGCCATGTGATAATTTTTCTTCCATAAGATGGTTTCTGGGAACCAAGAAATGTGTATGTAACAGCAGCATGTGTGTTGTGAAGAGCTTGCAGTTTCTATGGAACTGAGAACAAGAATACACCAGTGGAAAGGAATTTTAAAGCTACTTATTCAATAAATAGAAATGGAAAAATAAAAACACAATACTATGTTAACTTTGCTGTAATTCTTTCCATGACTTAAGCATAAGCTTTCTTGTAATTATAAAAATAGTGATAAAATAAGAAAATGTGAAACACACCGAGCCTAACAAAATGCTGCTTTTTGTAGTTTGATTTTCTGGTCCAAATGATAAACATTGTGTGCAGTGCACTGAAGCCACTTTATCAGTAGAACTACACTCCTACCCCGATATAACGCGACCTGATATAACACGAATTCGGATATAACATGGTAAAGCAGCGCTCGGGGGGGAGGGGGCACTGAACAGTCCGGTGGATCAAAGCAAGTTCGATATTACGTGGTTTCACCTATAACGCAGTAAGATTTTTTTGCTCCCGAGGACAGCATTATTATTTAGGAATTATTTAGGAATACCACTAACAGTATTCTCGATAAGGGCCTGATCCAAAGTCCACCTTTCATTGACTTCAGATGGGCTTCAGATTAGGACTCAATTTTCTAAATGTAATGGCTTAAGTTTTAGCTACGCATGTTCCATTAGTACTGAACTGTGTTTCACATCCAAAGCCTTTTGTAACCAGTCAAGAACATAAATCTCAGAGAGCTCAGAGCCCAGAATAACAACTGCATATATTTTAATAAGTTTTTACTATGTAAGACTTAGGAAATGCACAGTTAGATGAACAATAATGGAATCAAAAGAGTCTAGTCTGCATGGTCTCTTATGAGAAATAGAAAAAATGAAAAAAATCTGTTTTCTTATATTTCACTATCCAATCTCCTCAATTCCATCTACAAAATTATTTTTGCCTAGTCTACTACAGTGTAGCACTTTAATAAGTATTAATTTATAGTTTTGTGATGTATAAACACAGTAGGTCACATATAGGATATTGCAACATTATGTAACTTAGTGTAACGCTACATAATACTATTTATGTCCAGAAACTCACCTCTCTGAGCTTTGTCAATTTCTGCATTCGAACTGGTTGAACTTGTATTTGGAGGTCTTTGAACGTTAACGTTTTATTCAATTTATTGCTGGATTTATTACTAATGGCAAAGCTTTTATCTTCTTCAGGTGGTAATTTAAAAGGTGCCTTTTCTTGATGTCCAGGTTCTATGCTATCCCACGATACAGCTCGTAATAGAGGAGGGCGTGTTCCAGATCCTTTAAGTTCTGTTTTACAGGTAACTTTAGGGTCCGTCAGTTCTGGTACAGAACTTTTTAATTTTCGGTCCATAGTACCTATGCCTGGTCCTTGTCGATACATTCTTAAAGGAAAGTCATTTTCTTCTGATTTCTTAAGTAATGGTTTTCCATGTTCATTTTCACAGCTGTTTGTGCTTGTGTTAAGAGAAGTTTTGCCAGCGTCACTGCCTGAAGGGGAGGATTTGGGTAAATTATCCATACGTGTAAGTGGATCAAAGTTTTCTTTTTGTGCAGAGAGTTTCTCTTTGGAGTTTTCAAAACTAGTGGAACGAGGAACCAACCTTCCCTGAGAAACCTTCCTCTGATCATTCTGCTTTCGATCGGTTAAACCTTTTGTGACATTCTGAAAGAAAAGGATATGTATAAAAGATATGGAAACACTGTGTGTGGGGGGGGGGAGTAGGTGGGGGAGACCTGGATTGCATTGTAAAGGAACACTTCCGCTTTCACTGCCATTTGCTTATAAATGCTTCATTGTAGAGGAGAGAGTAGGGGAGATTTTGAAAGACACAGAAAGCAGGTAGGTGGTTGCAGGCACGTTGATGATCAATGGGAGATGGGCACCTCTCATTTGTGCCTTTGAAAAAAAAAATCACACCCCCACTTCCAGGGTCCAATGCAGCTAACCTTACATCAGGCAAAACTCCCTGTTGACTTCAGTGTAAGATTTGCCTGAGTAAGGGCTGCAGAATGAGGCCCATAAATGTGTCAAACAAGTAAACTTACATTGAAGCAGAAGAAAAGGAGTACTTGTGGCACCTTAGAGACTAACAAATTTATTTGAGCATAAGCTTTCACAGAAGCTTATGCTCAAATAAATGTGTTAGTCTCTAAGGTGCCACAAGTACTCCTTTTCTTTTTGCGAATACAGACTAACACGGCTGCTACTCTGAAACCTGAAGCAGAAGAGATATTCCTGGCATGTCAATCTATCTGGTTTACAATGAATGATATTTTCACAAGAAATTTGTTGGTGCTCTTTGCAAGGAGAGCCTAAACAAGTTTAACCAGTTAAACCATGTCTGGAGAATCCAAGGCTTGCCATGAATTCATATCACTTTTTTATTTTAAACCTTGCATGGCCCCTTGCTCCCAGACTGGCAAGGCCTGTGAGAATCAGAACTATGAGCAAGAATGAAGACAAAGTGGGCATTGGGCTGCCTGAATTGAGTACATCAGTTTTGATTTTGCTAACACAGGTGAGAAAACTAGTTTGCTTTACTCATTTTATGTTTTAATGCCTAATATTAAAAGAAATCCATATTTAAAACAGGCACTGTCCTACATGCACAACCTCCCCAGCTAAAAACAAAGCAAGCAAACACACAATTGTTAAGCAACTTTCCAGACATAAGGTATTAGTATGGCAGTAGTTTTCCCAGTGCCCAAAGAGTAGGCTTATTGCAATTGTGATAGGGTCGGGCCAGATGGCTACAGAAGAGTAATAGAAGGCAGATATATTAGCCCCAGGTTAAGTAGTTCCCTTTCCCCTGGGTAAGGTAATAGGGAAGGTTCCAGAACAATCAGGAATCTTTTGGAGACAATTAAGACAGACAGGCTGATTAGAACACCTGCAGCCAATCAAGAAGCTGCTAGAATCGATTAAGGCAGGCTAATCAGGGCACCTGGGTTTAAAAAGGAGCTCACTTCAGTTTGTGGTGCACGTGTAAGGATCTGGGAGCAAGAGGCGCTAGGAGCTGAGAGTGAGAACGTGGACTGTTGGAGGACTGAGGAGTACAAGCATTATCAGACACCAGGAGGAAGGTCCTATGGTGAGGATAAAGAAGGTGTTGGGAGGAGGCCATGGGGAAGTAGCCCAGGGAGTTGTAGCTGTCGCACAGCTGTTCCAGGAGGCACTCTACACAGCTGCATTCCACAGGGCCCTGGGCTGGAACCCGGAGTAGAGGGCGGGCCCGGCTTCTCCCCAAACCTCCCAATTCCTGGTCAGACACAGGAGGAGTTGACCTGGACTGTGGATTTACGAAAACCGCCAAACTAAGGGCTGCTGTGAAGGTCCAAGGCGAGCAAATCCGCCAATAAGCGCAAGACCCACCAAGGTAGAGGAGGAACTTTGTCACATATACAAACTTAAAAGTGCTGTTGATCCTAGCTCTATTAAACTTTTATTATTTCCTTCTCCTTGTGCAATGCAATCACTGAGATAGACAAACAAAAATATTTAGAGCTTTAGAATTTGTATACTTATTTCCACATCAAAGAAATATTGAAAGAAAAAAGTCTGTTTTTCTGAAAGATATGCTCTAGGACTTATTTTTGGGAAGTCCTATTGCCTGTGTTATACAGAAGTTCAGACTTGATCATAATGGTCCCTTTTGGCTTTGGAATCTATGAATATAAAAAATGAATAGAAGTAACTTTAAGGTTGCTGTGCATTTCATAGACATAGGGATTCTTTAATTCAAAGAGAACTACCCATCTTTCATGGAAGTAGACTTGTACCTGACAGACAAAAATGTTTAATGTTTTCTATGCTATGGAATCTAATCATAGCCATGAACTTCACTAGATTTTTAGTGCTCCTAGGATATTTTCCAGAGAAAACATGACATTAATATTGTTCATGATGTTTAGAGGAAATTAAAGATAGCAATATTGGCGATAAACCTCCAGATTAAGTGATTGATTAAATAAATAACAATAATAATTATTTCAATAGTATGCTTTAAGGGGCAGATTTCTTTATGTGTTTGGAAAGTGCCTACCACACACACAAAAAAATAAGAAAAGGAGGACTTGTGGCACCTTAAAGACTAACAAATTTATTTTAGCATAAGCTTTTGTGGGCTACAGCTCACTTCATCGGATGCATTCAGTGGGAAATACAGTGGGGAGATGATTTATATACACAGAGAACATGAAACAATGGGTGTTATCATACACACTGTAAGGAGAGCGATCACTTAAGATGAGCTATTACCAGCGGGAGGTGGGGGGAAAGGAAGAAAACCTTTTGTAGTGATAATCAAGGTGGGCCATTTCCAGCAGTTGACAAGAACGTCTGAGGAACAGTGGGGGGTGGGTGGGGGGATAAACAAGGGGAAATAGTTTTACTTTGTGTAATGACCCATCCACTCCCAGTCTCTATTCAAGCCTAAGTACACCACACAACAGAACCACTAACCCAGGAACCTATCCTTGCAACAAAGCCCTTTGCCAACTCTGTTCACATATCTATTCAGGAGACACCATCATAGGGCCTAATCACATCAGCCACACTATCAGAAGCTCGTTCACCTGCGCATCTACCAATGTGATATATGCCATCATGTGCCAGCAATGCCCCTCTGCCATGTACATTGATCAAACTGGACAGTCTCTACGTAAAAGAATAAATGGACACAAATCAGATGTCAAGAATTATAACATTCAAAAACCAGTCGGAGAACACTTCAATCTCTCTGGTCACTCGATTACAGACCTAAGAGTGGCTATTCTTCAACAAAAAAACTTCAAAAACAGACTCCCACGAGAGACTGCTGAATTGGAATTAATTTGCAAACTGGATACAATTAATTGAGGCTTGAATAGAGATTGATTCCCATTTTTTCCCCACCACCAGTATATGAGCCTTTATATTTCCTAAATTAAATCACATTATCTCATTTTCTCCCTGTGTTTCTAATCTCTCTGGGTCCCTTTCTGTTATTTCTCTGTTTACTGATAATTGCAACTCCGCCTAATTGGAAAATTTCTTTAACATGGTGTTTACTCTCTCCTTCTGACTGCAAAAGGCTAGACCGCGCCTTTGCCCAATGTTCCAGTTGATGCATGAGAAGGAACTGTCACAGTAAACACAGATTCTTCCTTACTCGCCTCTAGTTCACAGGGAGAAATGATTTGCACCACTCCTTTACTTGGTGCACATTCTTCCTCACCCCTCCCAGCACCTGCCAACTCTGTTGGCCTGTGTGTTGGGGGTCAGAGCCAGGGATCTGCATATTCCTTACTCATATGCCTGTAGGAGAGAAGGGATGGAGGAAGTATGGGGCATGCACCCCATCCTTTCTTTACTGAGGTAAGGAGCACTAATGCGGAGATGCAGGGAACACAAATTCAGATGTGCAGGGTCATGTGTATGTGTGGAGGTGGGAATCTTATTTCCTTTTATTCCCTTGCATGGCTGCATTAGGTGGGGTTACATTATGGTTCTAAATGTTAACTATGACCCTGATTCTGCAACACTCAAGTCATATATATTCTAAATTTTCCTCACATAAGTAGCTCAGTTAAAAATCAATGGAAATACTCATGTGTATAAACAGGAACATAAATTTTCACAATATTAGATTCTAAGGCTAGAAGCAATCTTTTCTCTCCAGTACTGCAGTAGACCCCTCCTGGCCTCTCAGTTCAGTGCTGTATCTCATTTCACTTTGATTAAGATTTTTCACTCAGTTTCAAAGCCACACAACAGTATTCTTATCTGAGCCAACCTGAGTTTAATTTCAAGGGTAAGAGTTTGTAAGACACTGTATCAAATGCTTAATTCTGCTGCTTGCCCTTCATCCTCTTTCATAATTTTGTTATTCTAGCAAAAAAGAAAAAAATAAGTCATTTGTCTTGTAAGACTTCTTTTTAATTTTTTTGACAGACACATGACACCTATTGCATTTAATTCTGCATTTAATAGATGTTCAGGGATGATATTTTAATCTCTTAATATTTGTTGCATTACTTTATTTGAAGTAGAAATTACATTTATGGACTGGTAACTACCAAGATTATGCCTCTGTCCTTTTTTCTAAATCAGGAACACATTAGATCTTTTCTAATCTTCCAGTGGCTCTCCACTTCTCCATGATGTTTCAGAGAACTGTCATTATGTTGTGTGTAATTGGCTTTCAAAGTCAGCTCATTAAGCTTATCATAACCTAAATAAAAGATGTATCTTTAGCCCTAACTTTTGCTACTTTTGGTATAGAGACTGCTACTGAAAGCATCATATTATTCTTAGAGAGTAATAGGACAGTGTAAAGTTGTATTATTGTAATTACAGTATACCACAGCCAGCACCTGTAACTCAGTCTTACCTGCAGTGGAGACACTGACCCAACACCCGTGGCTATACATATATCAGACCCTAGAATAGTAAAAAATATATGATGAGAGAATCTCCTGCTTTTTTATTTTTTGTTTATTATATTTCAACAACACCCAGTCCCACCCACCCACCCACCCTCAAGATAATTGAGGTAGAGAGTTTCAAAGGCACAACCCTGAACATTTCCCACTTAGATATTAGAATTCATAAAGTTGTAGCTTAAAGTGGAAATAATAAACTATAATAATAATAAACAAATGCCTATTTTACTGCAGTAGGAATAGAACATTAATTATTATAGCAAAGCTTCACAGTTGAGAAGGACAATAAAATACAGGACATATAACCTAGGAATAAGGACAAAATAACGGTCTTACTATATCTGTTCCATCTTGTATTTAGTTTTGACACTCTGAATAAGTTTCCCACACCTGAAGAAGAGCTCTGTGAGAACTTGAAAGATTGTCTCTGCAACAGAAGTTGGTTCTATAAAAGATATTACCTCACCCACCTGGTCTCTCTAGTATTCTGGGACTGACACGGCTACAACAATGCTGCATACATACCAACGTATTGTGGGTATTCACAAACATCATTTTCAAGGACAGAGACTTGTGAATTTATGAATCCTGGCTAGTTTTCAATGGATGGAAATGTAGCCTAATGGGCATCCCTCTCCCCCCCCCGGCTTTGTAAAATAGTTTAAATTTGAACATCTACAGATAACTTTACCTGTTGGGATTGGAAAAGTGAGAGAGTTGCTCTGAGCTGGTACAGGTGAAACCCTTGGACTAAGTGTAGGGGAAACAGCTTCATTAAAACAGGGAAAAAAAAGAAAAAGAAAGCATTAGGTAATTTTTTTTTAACTTGGCTTGTGGTTTCTAAGCTTCCTGCTCAGGTTTAAACACCCCAACAGACAGTGGGGTAGCATAGTCATCTGATGGTAATGTTCATGGCCAGAGCATTTCCAAGTCTCAACAAATTATTTCAGATTGCTAAAAACATTTTGGGGAAATGGGAACTAGTTTCTAAAAATATAAACAACTTGTATTGAGAAACAAACAGGCTACTTCCTGAATGGGCTAAATATGATCCTCTGATGCTGCATTTCTATTGCATTTGTGGGTCACCTGTAGGGGCTGTCTGCACTGCAACACAGGGAAGTGGATGTACAGGAGTGAGGACTTGGGAATTTGTACACAGTGTGAACTGAAAAGGGCCAGAACCCACAATGGAAGCAAGCAGCAAGCTGCTTCTGCGACTCCTGGTTATACCTTGCAATAATTTGTGGATCACAGACTGGTTGGGTTTGAAGGCCCTGAAGAACATTTTGTGACAAAATATTTGACCTTAGCCCCATTGTGCTACAGCATATTTTTCTAAGATCAATGCCCTTACATGTGCCCACCTGTTTGCAGCATCAGGCCAATAAGAAAAAACAGTTAAAATAACAACAACAATAATGGGTTATGGCTTCAATGACCCAAAAAAAGACAAGCAATTCCAAAAAAAAAATGATGGTAAAAGGGGTATCAGAAATATCATCTTACACACACACACATATTATATATATAAACCCACAAAGGAAACTAGTGAAAAAAAATCACAATGAGCTTACAGTTGGTTAGAAAACCAAAATATTGCCAACAGGAATTCTGAATGAAAGAAAAAAATTTTGTTTTTTCCCAGAAAGTTTCAAACAATTCTAAACAAAATGTTTGGTTTCAAATTGACAAGTGAAAATGAAACCATAATTTTCACTTTATTTCCTTTAAAGTATCATTTTGTTTCAGTTTTCCAAAAAAATGTTAAGTTGGAAAAAAAAGTGTCATTTCAAATTGACATTCCAGCATAAAATGTCTTCATTTTTAAACCAAAAAATGAAATAAAACAACTTTTTAAGTCAACACAATTTTAATTTAGTTTAGAACTATGGATTAAAAAACAAATTTTTATTTACATATTTCCTGTGGGGGAAAAATCTAATAAAAATGGACATCTTCCCATGTAGAATTTTGTATTTTGAGTGGGAAAACTCTCTGCACAAAAAGTGTGTGCCAGCTCTAGACTAGCTGACTGGAAAGGCATTCTACTCAGCTTTGAAGACAGTTAGAGAGAAATATCCTCAGGGAGATTAATAACTACAAACTATGTGCATGGGTCATGTTGAACATGTGCCTTATACATTTGCAAACTTCTGGATTTCTATGTAGTATGTTATTTTCACATCTTGCACCTACCCGTGGGAGACTCAGGAAGACTGCTTCTTGATTTTCTGCCTCTGCGCATTAGGAACCTCTCACTCACTCTCTTTGCTTCTTCTAGTAACTCAAGATTCTTCTTTTTATCTTCATCTGAGATTTTGACATCTGGCAGTTGGCCATTTACCAGATCAATCACCTGACCTGTATTGTCTCAGTAGCAAAGCACGTGACTTAGATCTGTATAGTATAACCCTGTCTCTAGATAATTTGTTGCATATTACTAAAAAATCATGTGCGCATATCATATGGTTTAAAATATACCTATAATTGAGCTATCAACTCATATTCACTAACCAATCACATTTAACATCACTTTGCAGTGGTGCTGTCCCCCCTGATTTAGGGACAAATCCTAAAAG
Organism: Dermochelys coriacea; assembly: GCF_009764565.3. Classification (NCBI taxonomy): domain Eukaryota; kingdom Metazoa; phylum Chordata; order Testudines; family Dermochelyidae; genus Dermochelys; species Dermochelys coriacea. The sequence goes on from NC_050073.1 coordinate 30,904,893, forward strand.
ATCTTGATGATCTCCTGTCAAATGAAATCATTGGAGGTGCAGGTGCTCACCTTAAATAGCTACCTTAACATAAAACTTGGTTTTCTATATACCACCCACCCTTTTATTTATTTCTAAGATTGATTTTCCTTATTTATAAAAATGACCGTGGCACTATCCCTGTGTTAGCTAATACGGTCAGCATTTCTGTTACAAACTATTTTTTGTGAAAGTTTCTGCCTGTAAAATTTTTCAAGCACAAAGTCCCACAAACATCCTTGGGAAAGGAAGTGCATACTTAACTTTAAGCACATGAGTAGCTCTATTGGCCGGTTTGCAGATTGGGGCCAGAATTTTGCGTGTGCAAATATTTGACCATCTGTAACTGTGACTATAATTTTAGAAGCTGGTTTTGAAAATTTGATCAATAGGGTCTACAATTGTTCCTCTTCTATTTAAAAATTGGCTTTTCATGTAGCTTCATACTAAATTTTCAAAACCACTTGGTAACTTAGAAACTTATGTCCCATTTTCAAAAGTGACTTAAGGCATCTAGGAGCCTAAGTCACTTTTGGAACTAAGTGGTGCTTTTGAACATTTTACCCTAGGGTCTTGTCAAAAATCCACCTCAGTGGGCCTGATCCAAAGTCCATTATGGTAAGTGAAAAGACTCCCATTGACTTCAAGCGCTTTGGATCAGGCCCTCAGTTATCTTTTAAAAAGAGAGTAAGGGAACTGACTTCTCACCAAACAATTCTCATTTTCTTAGTTCAGCATTCTCATTTTCTCACCAAATAATGGCATCTCACAATGTATGCATGACTTGGGTGCTGCTGTTGATCTAGCTAGCATGTAGGTCTATTATATATGGTACACGGTTTTCAAGACCACTTAGTTTTCTAGGCATTTTGAAGTTTAATTTCAGTAGTGCCATAGTTTGCTTGCTTTCTCACATATTTGATTATGTCTGACTTCAAATGTTTTGAGCCACCACATACCATATACCATGCTATTTTAAAAACAGCTTCAAACATAGCTTTAGAAAAACAAATCTGCCTAAATAAATTGTTAGGATTTTTATTAATGAAATCATATACTCATCATTTTAATATAATCTATAAAATAAACTGAAAACATCAAACCAGAATCTTGACTATTAAAGTACAATAAGAATGAAACATTTTTAATGTATTTCAATACATAAACTTAATTTTACATAAACCATTTTGTCTGTTGTGTAATTGGATCTGGACTTCTGAAGTTTTTCTTTCTTTCCTTCTTTAGATAGTAGCTCATGTCTGTTTATTCCTTTATCTTTTCATACTTTAGTGTAATCATGCCTATAATTCCGTACATTTTGTACTGGCAAAGGAAGGATGTTCTAAATAGAGATGGGTCTGCAGCAACAATCCAGATACAAACAGACATGGGATAAAATCCTGGTCCTATTGAAGTCAATGGAAGTTTTGTCACTGACTTCAGTAGGGCCAGCATTTCATCTCGAAACTTTGGGAAGTTTGCCAAATGCACATACGTATAATAATGGTCAGATTCTATCACCTTTATTCCTACTGAGTAAATACATTATTCCATAAGTAGCCACACTGAAGTCAATGGTACTCTTCATGGAGTAAGGTACTCATTGCAAGGCAGGGCATCAAAATCTCTCCCTAAAGAATGTGCTAATTTTCATTAAATGTTTAAGTAGCTGATACCTTAATTGACCTGAATATTTTGACAGATAACTGTTCATGAAGTTTTTTTCCCTTTTAATTTGATATCTGATTCTGCACAAGGAATGAAAAAATAGAACTACTGTACAATAATTTTCACAAAACAGGAGTTTCTAAGAAGATATATCTCCAGCCTTATAAAAAAAGAAGTAAACTCTATTTTATTTTATTACTGTATTTTGAGGTGCTAGAAGATATACATTTCCCTAGTTCTGCTCATGTGTGTATTCTGTGTATTATTCAGCACTTGCAATGCAGACATCTTAAACTCAGGGTGATAATTTATCCTGCTATACCATCAAGTATTTTCTGGGCATACATTATACTCAGTGTATACAGAAGAGGGCATTATACAGTCATTCTAATTTCTGGGGGTCAGATTCTCCACTGATGTATATTGGGGTGGTTCCACTGAAGTCAATATACTATGCTATTCCAGTGGAGATCTATTTAAATTGTATTTGCACATGTCAGATTTTGTTTTGGGGAAGAAAATATTAACATTAACAGAACTATTTCTTACCAACTGAAGTCAGTGAAGTAACAGAAGTCCTAGTGTGTCGGTTAGAATGTCTCAAGTAAGGATTATGTGGTCTAGAGAAAAAACAAAACAAAACATAGCAGTAAGCAACAAGGAAGAAATTAAAATAATGCTTTTATCATATATATTCACTGACAGAAATTTCTACAAAAATAACATTTTCTAATTTACTGGTATGCCTTTTGGAAAAACACATTATAAAAATAACTAACTTTCCCTTTCCCTCTTTCCCCAATCACAATTTGATATCCAATTAACTATTTGTCTCAGAATGTAAAAAAAAGAAAGAAAAAAGAAGCAGTATGCTCAAGATGATAAAGGTTTGTATTATTTTTCCCATAAAAGTTAATTATACAAATTTTATATTTTAGACATTTTAAGTTTTCCAAAATCTGGGAGAAGACAGGCAAACACCCTCTCTTCAAAGTTCTGAACTTGCTTTATTGAAAAGTGTTTACGTAGCTGATTCTTTTCAGTAAAGGTCGATCCAATTAAAAATCAATGAAAAGATTCCCTTTGACTTAAATCGGAGTTGGGTTAGACCTCCCCCCCCCAAAAATTCTTGTTTTGCTGAGTTTCCTCTGGTATAAGGGAGAAATTAAGGAAGCAGTGTATTGCAAAAATTACTCTCAACTGGTGGAAGTTTTGACTTTTACCAACAAACTTGAATTCCATAAACGTTTCCACTATTTTTCAACATAAGCTGCACCTTTTAAGTTCAGTGTCATGATCTAAGACTGATTTAATGTGGTTCATGGCAAGAAATACTTTCCAATGTGTGTAAACTGATAATTTGTTATGATTGTTTGTTTTCTCTGAGATTAAAAAAAAAGAATTATTTTAAATAGATAAAAAGAAAAGGAGTACTTGTGGCACCTTAGAGACTAACAAATTTATTAGAGCATAAGCTTTCGTGAGCTACAGCTCACTTCATCGGATGCATTTGGTGGAAAACTGTTTTTTCCACCAAATGCATCCGATGAAGTGAGCTGTAGCTCACGAAAGCTTATGCTCTAATAAATTTGTTAGTCTCTAAGGTGCCACAAGTACTCCTTTTCTTTTTGAGAATACAGACTAACACGGCTGCTACTCTGAAACCTTTAAATAGATATTAAGCTACGTCAAGATGAGGAACTGGGTAGCTCAAAGGATTGATAATAATGGTCCTGATTCAGCAAAGATGTAAAGACATACTTATCTTTAATCATATTGATAATCCTATCCCTGTTCAACAAAGTATTTAAGCATGTGCTTAACTTTAAGTAGTACATACATCCCATTGACCTCAATGTTTAAGTGCTTTGCTGAATAGTGACGGTATTATTGATGTGTTTGAAGTTTAGCATGAAAATGTGTTGAACTGGGGCCAGAATCTGGAATTTATCTCTTCCATTTCATGAGTTCAAAGATCTGTTACATAGAGCTATTACCATTTGTTAACTGTTTGATGGCTATTTTGAAATGAATGTGGTCTCACTCAGGTTACCAGCCAACTCAAATTCTTTAAAAGAAAACTCAAATGGTTTTGCCAGTATTTTGAAGATTTCCCACACTTTGATAATAAGAAATAAGACTATTTCCTTTATTGCCAACACAAGTTTACTAAATAATGGCTTGCACTGGGGAATCTGCAGTGATACAAGCTTTCCCACAATGCATATGGTAATGAAACTATACACAATAGTAGTTATTGATGTTGATAGTTATAATGGTGTAAGTTTTAATAATTTATTCAATACTGAAGATAATGTACACAAGACTGGAAATAAGAGTGCATCTAACAAATGTGTCATCAACTAAATATGTCAAGAAAAATCATAATTACTTTCAGCAATGCATGAAAACATAAAATGCAAAATATAAGAATAAAATTAAATAAAGTATTTGCAAAGGCTGTTAGTACAACTTGCAAAGCATTTTTAGTTTACTCAATTTCCTTTGGAAATTACTTTCCATTACAGTTAAGCCTTGTTACTATATTGTTCTTACACACTATAAATACAACTTCTGCTTAAATTGGTTCTTTCTTTTTTAGTTAATTTATTGGTTTTTAATTCTTTACTAATTTAAGCTTCAGATAAATGGAATGGTCTTGATTTTTCTAAGTACAAAATATTGTGTTGATACATAGTTCTTGCAAAGTAGGTTCTATTTAATATGAATGACTGCTAATATATATAAACTTTTCTTTGTGATGCTAGGATATAATACTAGCAGGCATAATTTAAAACAGCATTCTAATTAGTTGGATAACAAAAAAGGAGTGGAATAATCAGATTCAAACTATGCATTCTATACACACTTAAGCTACAGGAGTATGAGCTAACGAAGAAGGAACAATATATATTAAGGATTTTAACAAAAAAAACATATTTCCATTTTGGACCAAATTCTCCTCACCTTACATACGCCAATATTCACTCGTGTGAGTAAAATCAGCAGGATTTGACCCCATAACTACAACTAGTGGAGTAGAATGTGGGATTTAGCCATTGAACTGACTAGGGCAGTGGTTCTTAACCTGGGGTGCACACACTCCCCTGGGGGTGCAAGATGCTCTTTCTGTGGGTGTGAGACATGCCAGATTTTTTTTAGAAGGTAAATCATCGAAAACACAAATTAAGCACAGGCACATAAATACAACTACTTTGTTTCATCAAACCTATGTATTTATTATCATTATACATTTTTTAACAATTACTGTAATATACAAACAAAAATATATCTAGGTTTAAAGAACTGACCTACTTCAACAATTTTTTTTATAAGGGGTGCGAGAACATATTTTGATTTTTGATAAGAGGTGTGAACATATTTTGAGAACAAAAGGGGTGCAGGCTGCAGTAAAGGTTAAGAACCACTGGACTAGGGGTATACTGCCCGATGAGGAGCTCAGGGAAGAATTGTGCCTTTCTCCTGAGGTACAATCCCTTCCTAAACTTCCCAATTTGTGCTCCCCTGGTGGTCATACATAAAGCTGATGCAGGGTCAAAGGGCTTGGAATACTGTGCATGCAATAAAGTGTGTGGAAGGACTAGTCCTTGCACAATTATTCCAGGTCCCTGCTTGCACTGCACAAGGGCAGAGGGTTCCAGGACACTCCATCACATGCCAAAAGGACAGAGGCAGCAACCTTTACTCACAAGACTACACTGGAGTTACTCACATGAGAAAGGCCTGCTCCCATTAGTAATAGTTGTCAAATTGGGTCCAAATTATGTGGAAAAAAACTATTTACATAGTTGTTTTAATCTCATGTTTGCTCAAAATTTAAATTATGTTAATCTGGAAGATTAGCAAATTTATGTAAACTTCATGCATGCATTTTGCAGTCCTTATTCATGTCAAACTCCTACAGATTTCATTGGGATTATTCCCAGAGTTAGGTCGCAGAACTGAGTCATGTGTAAAAAACCTATTCCTTTGGTACCAATTACGATATCTCTATAACGCCACCTCCTTATGTTAAAAATAGTAATTTTACTGTAGAGACAATATATCTAGTTACAAATAAAAATAAAAGGCTGATTTCTTTAAAATTAGGTAAATTTCAAAACAGATTCTCTGAAACGTATATCTTGGAATTATTATACCAGTTATGTATAATCTGGTAACACATGTATTATATGTAGTACCTGTTAACCAGATTTTTATCAATTTCTACATCTGGCGTAACAGCATTCTCTGGAAGAACAATAGAAGGTGTACTGCATGTTGTTCCTTCAATAGTAGCATCCTGAATGGTTTGTGACAAATAAAAATGTAGTTAAACAAAAATTTAAAACACTGAAAAATGATGCTGTATATGGAATATAAAATATATTTCACTGTCAATTTACCAGGAGAAAAGATGACCATAGTTCAACAATATATGAGTTAAATGTCCTTCAAACACAACAGATAATGAAACTGATCCTTAACTTCAACTACTAAGGAGAAATGATGGCTAGTCATTGACATGCAATTTCTTCACATAGGGCCTGATGTTAGCAGTCCTTGCACAAGGTAAAATCAGTAAACAACTGGCTTTTACAAAGACTCTCAGGATCAGTCCCACAGAGGTGCTGAGGCACATTATAAGTAATCTGTGCATTCCCCTTGAAGCTCAAGTGCAAATCCCATTGAAGTTAATGAAAGCTGCATGTAAGAAAAGGGGAAGAATGGATCCTTTACAATGGTGGGTTAAATTAGGTGCAAAACTCCAGTTAGCAGCAAGAACAATTTGTTTCAGTATATAGAAACTATTATTTTCATGTTGTTTTATTGCTTGCTTTCTATTTTCCTATCTCACATCAACATGAATTAGCAGTGCTTTTTGTAATCAAATATAGTGGGATTTATCAGACTTTACAACAGCCAGATATTTTAATAAATACAATATGTCATTTTTAAAAGTTTACATGACAGTCTGTGTCAGTTTGCAGTGTTGTTGTAGTGGTATTGATTCCAGGATATTAGAGAGACAAGGTGGATGAGATATTTTTTTTTTTTACTGGATACAAGCTTTTGAGCTTATAGAGCTGTTCTTCAGGTCTGGAAAAGGTACCCATGGATCTTGAAAGGTATGTTGTGGGGGTCACCATAGCAGTGGATTTATGTTTTGCATTTGTTATGGGAGGTCTGGTGCTGCTTTGAATTGCTATTTCTGGGTCTGTGGGGAGCTTGTTCCGATAAAGAGCTTGGCAAGGTTGTTTGAAGACCAGAAAAGGGGACTCAGGAAAAATTTCTTTCAGGATGCGCTCTCCATAGATAATGAGTTGTAATTGTTCAATAATAACCCATATGGGTTCCAGTGTGGGATGATAAGAGTGTGTGGTTGGAGGTGGGTTTGATGAAGGCGGTTTTAAATATTTTAAGGTGTGTATCCCGGACTTTCTCCTCCGAGCATATTCTGTTGTATCTGAATGTAGATACCACATTTCTTGTAGATAACAGATTTCTTGGTTCGTTTGGGGCAGTTACTGGATCTGTGAAGGTAAGGGTGCTGATCCATGGGTTTCTTGTATATAGTTTTCAGAGTAGCAGCCATGTTAATCTGTATTCGCAGAAAAGAAAAGGAGTACTTGTGGCACCTTAGAGACTAACAAATTTATTTGAGCATAAGCTTTTGTGAGCTACAGCTCACTTCATCCGAAGAAGTGAGCTGTAGTTCACGAAAGCTTATGCTCAAATAAATTTGTTAGTCTCTAAGGTGCCGCAAGTACTCCTTTTCTTTTTTGAATATAGTTGTCTGTAGGATTCCATTATTGAAGCTGATCATGTCCAGGAAGTTGATTCTGGTGTGGGTGTTTTCTAAATAGAGTCTGATGGATGGGTAGTTGTTTTTGAAGGCCAGGTTCATTATCAGAAGCAAGCTCCCCACAGGCCAGGACATACCATCTCAAAGTGGTACCAGGCCCTGCCATAACAAGAGATGCAAAACCTGCACACATATCTCCTCTGCTACAATGATCAAAACCTCCCACAACACACCTTTCAAGTTCCCTGGATCCTACACACGCCTTTCGGTACATGTGGTGTATATCTTCCAGTGCACTATATGCCCCAGTAACAACTGTGGGTGAAACCAGACAATCACTATGCTCTCAAATTAACTCACATAGAAAAATGATAAGAGACAAAATGCCATAGTCCCCGGGTGCGAACACTTTTCACAAAGTGATCACTTTATATCTGATCTCTCAGTTCTCATTCTCATCGGACCCCTGCACAAAATCTCCTTCAAAAGACAAACTTTGGAGCCTAAATTCATAATTTTGCTAGACAGTGAAAATCATGATCTTAATAAACACTCTGGATTTATAGATTATTATAATAATCTGTAACTACTAACCCTATAACTGCAGAGCTGTTTCCAGACCACTTCACCTTGAATAGTCTTTTAGAATGTGTTAACTACTTATGCTAAACAATCTGTTTCACCTTGTATTTAGCTGTGACACTCTGAGTACCCTTCCCAGATGGGAATAAGAACAGCTCTCTGTGGCTGAAAAGCTTCTCTCTTTCAACATCAGAAATTGGCCCAATAAAAGACATTACCTCACCCACCTTGTCTCTCTAGTAGGTGTCAGTGTTGAAGGTCAAATTTTTAAAACCTTATACAATGTGCACTCACTGCATTTGTATAGTAATCACAACATACTGCTTTTGAGTGTGTAAACTAGCCTTTGTTCATGCAAATCAGGCAATAATACAGCCTCCATTTCTAAATGTACCATGGACTGCACCTGCAAACGTGGGTGCACAACCAATCACTTGCAGAAAACAGGTGAGCACTCATTTTTATGAGGGTGCAAAATGAGATGCTGGTTTGTGGCTGCATGGAAATTTTCCCCTGGGGAAAAAGAAATCCTTCTTTCAAATCAGCACAGAAATACTTCTGACACAGATTTCATACTAAAATATTTTATAAGGAACTCCCAATAAGTAGAGGTGGTGGCTGCGGTTTTGAAGAAAGCTAGTTAAGGTTATCCATATCTAACAAATGGGAAATCTGTTGATGTTTTATATGGATTTTCTAGGAAAATAAGAACTGTATTATAAAGCTTTCTTCTTCTCCACAAAAAAACAAATTCCTCCACATTCCAGTCAATCCTGTAGAAAAAGGTTAGGATAGCAATTCATTTTTTAAAAAACCATGAACCTACTAAATTAGCAGAGTTCATTTTTTGTTTGATTAAAAAAAATTACATGGGTCTTATAAATCAATACCAGAACTGAATCCAGCTGTCCCAATTTGATGTTTCATTCCCTTCATCTGTTCTTTAACATTTACATAATGACAGCAGTTTCTATGGAATATCTTTTTAAACAAATGAAACAGCACAGTATCTGTCTGCACTGGACATATGCATCTGCTGGATAACATGTACCTGTTATGTGAATTAACAATGGTCATAAATAAGCTTGAAGGCTGATACACTATTATGATATATAGAGAGAAAATTCACGTCTCTTGGTGCAATATAATTTCCACCTGTTGTCTGCACATTAAAGATGACAACATTGCACTGGTTTGCATTGTGAAGTTTTCTGCACAGTCCGAAGGGCCAGATACACCATTTTTAGAAATGATACCTTAGATTCTAGACCTAGGGGTGTCAACCCCCCAGTTTACTTAATGTCTTATTCCAGCCCCATAATAGAGTCAGATCCCACAGAAAGCTTTCATTTTCCTACAAATGGATTTTTTTTTTTTTTTTTTAGAAAATGGATTTTGATTCTGATGCCCACTGGCTATATTTTAAGGATCCAATTTCCAAAGAAGTTAATCATGTGACTGCACAAGTAATTTTCATATACATGCAAATTGGATAACTGAACTTATGAATAGCCATAGAAAACAATGGCAGAAATAATAATGCTCTTAGCAGCGCCCTTCATAAGTTATTTTTTACAATTTGCAATGCAGAATACAGTATTAGTTTTATTAAATAAGGACTCCATTCTGTCACCTTTAAATCATGTTGAATAGTACCTTCACAAGTATTTTTATTGATTTCAACACTTTGTTCCACAAGTCTCTTTCAACAGACTTCAATAGGGATAATTCCAGTTTACCCCCGCCGCAAATGAGTAAATGTGTCATTATCTTTATTATATAAAGGTCATATTTACCCTCAATCTTTGTATAAAATTCCTATTGTTATCTGTTGGAGATCTACTGTGAATCAAGATAATGCATGATCCTAACACTATAGCTTTGGTCCAAGGTCAATAATTAAAAATCTAATTGTGTCATCCTGGTACTATGATTTTGACAGTTCTTTCTAGAAAAATATGGTAAGAACTGTTAGAGGAACCTACACCAACAACTTTTAGCAACTGTAAATTTCTATTGTCTCTGCCCATGACCTATACTGGAGAGCTGGGAGTAATGCCAAAAGTTGAGAGGTGGATACTGGAGTTGTGGAGGCCGTTTCCTGTGTACTATCTACTGGTGATGATATTGCTAGAAAAAGTGCAAAGAATGGATTTGGAATTAAGACCTGTGGATTTCCCATACATAGATTTCTTTCCCATACAAAAAGATTAAGCCCTTTTCCCCATATTTAAATAACTGTCAAGTACATAAGGTTGTCAGCCAAACATCATCTATATACTGTTGGAAAGTTATGTATTTCTGAAATTCTTTTTTCTTCATAGAGGACAATTGAAAGACTTATTCTGTTCAATATTAAGGAGGAAGACTGCTTCAAATTAGCAAAAATTATATCAACATTTTAAAAATGCAAAACAATCAGTTACATGTGGAGAAGAATGATGCTAGAAGAAATATTCAATGTAAACATATGCCCATACAAGTAGACTCAAATACAGATGGAGGATTAGCACAGTAACTCAGAGCATTAGGGACGAGCATTAAAAACCACATGAATTCTAATTACAACTCTTTAGACAATCCACTTAACATCTGACTCAGTTTCTCCATCTGGGAAATTCATGTACTACTTTCCTCCATAATTGGGAAGTTACAAAGATTAATTCATGTTTGTAAAATGCTTTGAAGATAAAAGAGCATTATGTAAATGGTAAGTAGTATTATAATCTATGCAAATATAAAGAGAAAAAAAGGAAGAATTCACTGCACATTTTAAGTATTTTCATGAACAAATGGATTATTGTTACTCCTGATGCTAATCAAGTAAATAAGTTTGAAAAGCCTCAATTCACAGAAAACTATACTGATAAAAGAGAGTGTAGGCTCATTTTAGAAGTGGCAACAAGATTTATTTGTATTTTAGGAAAAAATGAATGGAACACACCGCTCTGCAATACTGGTAGTATTTCTAGCTGGAGTTAAAGTTGCACACAAGTGAATGGTACTTTCTTCCCGGTATTCTGAAGGAACAAATCTACCAGAGCAATAGAATAACTTGCTGTATCTCCACTTTTCAGTAGAAACAATTAGGAGATTAATTTGAGGGACTTCTACCAAGAAGACACTGACCAGGATTAAGTGGAGAAAGCATTTGCCAGAAAATACCACCCTAATGATTCTTAATTTAAAAACAATTCTACTGAAATACTTTCTGAACTAATTAAAATAAGGTTTCTATAGCTTAGTTACAATACAATACAGCTATATAATATGTACATTTTTGAGGGCCAAATTTCCCCTCAATTACACCCCAATAACTGAAAGCCTGACCCAAAGGAGACTTACCATTGACTTCAGTGAGCAATGGATTCAGCAGAATTTGGCTCTCATTACTTCTGAATGCTTCTAAAACAACATGTTATGTGGTATAAACGTGGCAGAAATTCACATGTGCTTTTCTATTCTGTAAATTCAAATTGGCTCTGCGTGAAATATTGTATTTGTTCCAACTGTGCTCAGTGAAGTAATCTTAATTTATAACAAAGACATATGACTAATCACAAGATAGGTTTAAATCTGTAAAATTTAGCGTTAAAATGTTAGAACTACTTCATCAGTGTCTACTCAAAATACATAGATCAATGAAAGTCCTCCTGACAAAACTGATTTGTGTCTTTAGAAGATGTGATATTCAGTTTAATGGAGCTGAAATTCACATTCCAAAATTAGGGGTAATGTCAAAATAAAACAAAAACATTTCTGACATTCAGGCTACAAAATGACTACTTCTTCATTTGAGACAATTAAAAATTATTTTAAAAAGAATACTTTGATACCTTTCTTTCAATCAGTCACTTGCTTTTTAATTTCTCCATTTGAGGTTATCTTAAAAATGCAATGTAGTAAACAAAGTCATTATAAACGTATTTACCCAGTGGGCAAGTGTACAACTAACATGGAATAAAATATACTCTGATCTCAGCAATTCTCAAATTGCTTGCCATTAAGTACACCACTTAATTTTTTAATAAATACATTTTCCTCAAGAGTCACATTTTGTTTTTGTTGAATACATTTATTCATCTGATAAATTCAAAGGAATCAACAATAGCTTCAAAATGGTATAAAGCTAAAATACGTGGCATTATTGCAAGTGAACCTATAAAACCCTCCCTCCCAAATGACGTATGATTAAAACCAAGATGACAAATGTCAAGTGATAAAATAAATTTTGGCTAAGGCTTCCATTTTAAGTTCAAAGTTATTACTTAAAAACAGGCAGCAAAATTTTGACTTGCTGGTAAACAGGAGTTTTTACTTAAAAATAAATAAATAAATAAATAAATAAATAAAATGTAATTCACACAGCTCCTCATCTCCATGACCATAACTCTCATTTAGATGTCACAGACAGGCCATTCCAGGTTGGTGATCATAGGGGAGTGAGAATTAAGAAAAATAAAAACATGCTAAGAAAATTATGTGCAGATTTAAACTTAAAGAAATATATTGCCTGAATATTTGGAAAAATAAATGCTAAAACCTAGAAACCCTAATTATTGTAATATGAGACCGTAACGGCAATGCTGATGTTGCTTGAAACTATTATGATCAGATATTATAGAACCCTGTTTATTAACATTTGTGAAAGAGCTATCTTCATGCCCTGTTTACTGAATGAATAGCACACGCCTATAACAATCAGTTTTCAGGTTTAATTCTACTTACATGGAAGTCAATGACAAAACTACCATTGATTTCAGTGTGAGCAGGATCAGGCCCCCTAAACACACCTTAGTGATCTTTATAAAGCTCGTATAAACAAAGGGTAAAACCTTTTGGACCATGTCAGGACTGCAACTGAGATTTTTAAAAAACAGGTGACTAAAATTAGGTGCCTAAAATCCATATTTAGGAACCGAAATAAGAGGCTTGTTTTTTCAGAAATCATTGAATTCAAGATTTGAGGTCAGATTAAAGTAACCTAATCTAGGTCATCATGTATATTTTGAGTATAATTCATACAGCACACCCTTTAATGTGGTGCAAAGTTCATGCCCTACCCCGTGAGATACATTGTTGCATGTATGGGAAGGAGTCACAGAGCCCTTTGTCACGGAGCCAAATACTATTAATCAAGAGCAGTCCTTGATTGTACTCAAGTGAGGACAAACACCGCAACAGTGGCTGGACCCTGCTGGGTATTGCCAAAATACTCACAGTCCAGCTGACTGCCATATTCGGAGGTGGGAAGGAATTTTCCCCTGGGTCAGATTGGCAGAGACCCTGGGGGTATTTTGCCTTCCTCTGCAGCATGGGGCACAGGTCACTTTCAGGTTGAAACTATAGTAAATGGTGGATTCTCTGTAACTTGAAGTCTTTAAATCATGATTGAGGATGTTACATAACCTCAGGCTGAGTTACTGTCTATTACAGGAGAGGGTGAGTGAGGTTCTGTGTCCTGTAATATGCAGGCGGTCAGTCCAATCTGGATGATCATGATGGTCCCTTCTGGCCTTAAAGTCTATGAGTCTTTGAATGATTAAAGTGGGAAGCTCCTCATGCCCCGACCCTTCTGCACCTGCACAAGGAATGGCTACAATTCAGCCATTAGACAACAATACTCAGTATCCTAAAGCATTTTAACAGTACAAACAAAATGGCATCTCAAACAAAACTGCCTCAGAAAGGATTTATATGCTGTGACTAATTTGAAGCACATGATATGAATTCTCTTCTCCTTCCTTTAAGCTGGAAAACTCACTCACTATTTAAAATTAAATAAAAATAAACCCGAGTAACTCAAAAACATAATGTACTATGAGAGAGAAAAAACAACAGTAAAGCCCAGATCAAACTTTAGCAAAATAATCTTTCTAACCAGCCTCATACTAAGAAACTGTACAGTATGCTAACTGCCCTTTTTCCAAATTCTCTGATTCACTGCTCTCTTTATAATGTGCCCCACCTATCCTCTTTCTCAAGAAGTTTTAACAGAAACAATAATATTAGCAGATTTCAGAAATAAAATGAACTTCATCCTGTGTGTGTTCTAGAGATCGTCTCAAATTATACATAAACATTTGTTTTGAAGTTCAAAGGACGTTTCATTTTTATTGTTTCAGTAATTTTACATTGCTTATCCATGCACAGTCCAAATCTAGGCAAGAAGAATAGAACTAATTTAAAATGTAGTTTGAAAACCATAAAAATATTTGTATTTACAGGTCAGAAAGGAAACATAATTTATAATGGTGATAAAATACATAGTGCCATATGTGATATGTCTAATTGCAGATTTGCTAAAATGACACCAATTTGTTTCTAGCTCCAAGTTCAACATAAGAATGGGCACAGTGGCCACAGACCAGTGGCCCATCTAGCCCAGTATCCCATCTTCTGGCAGTGGCCAGTGCCAGATCTTCAAACAGATAAACAGAACAGAGCAATTATCCAGTGATCCATCCCCTACTGTTCAGTCCCACTTCTTGTGATCAGAGATGTAGGGAAACCCAGAGCATCCCTGGCCATCTTCGCTAAAACTCATTGAAGGACCTATGCTCCTTGAATGTATCTAATTCTTTTTGGAACTCTGGCAATGAGTTCCACAAGTTGACTGTACATGGTGCAAAGAAGTACTTCCTTATGTTTGTTTTAAGCTTGCTGCCTACTATTTTTATTGGGTGACCGCTAGTTCTTGTGTTATGTGAAATAACATTTCCCTATTTGATTTCTCCACACCATTCATAATCTAATAGACCTCTATCATATCCCCACTTAGTCGTCTCTTAGTCGTCTCTTTTCTAAGCTGAACACCTCCAGTCTTTTTAATCTCTCCTCATATGGAAGCTGTTTCATATCACTAATTATTTTTGTTGCCCTTCTCTGTACCTTTTCCAATTACTAGATCTTAAGATGGAGTGACTGTTCAAAAGGCAATACGGGGGGGGGGCATGCGGGGTCAAGTTAGGGATCCCCGCCCCTGGTTTCTGCTTGGCTTGCCAGGGTGGGAGAGAGAGGGACTGTCTTTCTCCTGCCGCACCTGCCCCCGGCACACTTGGCCCCTGTCCCTGGCAGCTGGGCCCAGGTGGGAAGCAGAAGGGGTGGGACCAGCCACTTCTCACACAAGCTGCTCTGGGTTGCTGCTCTGTGCAGTGCAGCGGCTGTCAAAGAGCATGGCAAGGGAGGTGGTGGTGGCAGCTGGCCACCCACCGCCCAGCTGCAAGAGACGGGGGCTGAGTGAGCCAGAGTCCCTCGTCCCACCCGGCAGGTTTCCAACTCGCTTGGCCACTGTTCCCAGCAGTCAGGCCCGGGAAGGAGAGGGGTGTGGCCTGTCACCACTACCACCTCCCCAGCTGGGCTCCCTCCCTTTTGGATTGCACCTCGCCCCAGCATGAGGAGGCATGCATCGTCTATGACAAGAATTGCATGTAGTATTCTAGAATGGGTGGACCATGGATTTATATAGTGGCATTATGATATTTTCTGTCTTATTATCTATCTCTTTCCTAGTGTTTCCTAACACTGTTAGCTTTTTTGACTACTGCTGCACATTGAGTGGATGTTTTCACTGCACTAGCCATTATGACTCCAAGATCTCTTTTTGAGTGGTAACAGGCAATTTAGATGCCATTATTTTGTATGTAGTGTTGGAGTAATTTTTTCCATAGTGCATTACTTTGCACCTATCAACACTGAATTTCATCTGCCATTTTGTTGCCCTGTCACCCAGGTTAATGAGATCCCTTTGTAATTCTTTGCAGTCAGCTTTGGACTTAACTATCTTGAGTAATTTTTAGTATTGTATGCAAACTTTGTCACTTCACTGTTTACCCCCATCATAAATATAAAGGGAAGGGTAAACACCTTTAAAATCCCTCCTGGCCAGAGGAAAAACCCTTTCACCTGTAAAGTGTTAAGAAGCTAGGATAACCTCGCTGGCACCTGACCAAAATGACCAATGAGGAGACAAGATACTTCCAAAAACTGGAGTGGGGGGAGAAACAAAGGCTCTCTCTGTCTGTGTGATGCTTTTGCCGGGAACAGAAAGGAATGGAGTCTTAGAACTTAGTAAGTAAACTAGCTATAGATGCGTTAGATTCTGTTTGTTTAAATGGCTGAGAAAATAAACTGTGCTGAATGAAATGGATATTCCTGTTTTTGTGTCTTTTTGTAACTTAAGGTTTTGCCTTGAGGGATTCTCTATGTTTTGAATCTAATTACCCTGTTAGGTATTTACCATCCTGATTTTACAGAGGTGATTCTTTTACTTTTTCTTCTATTAAAATTCTTCTTTTAAGAACCTGATTGCTTTTTCATTGTTCTTAAGATCCAAGGGTTTGGGTCTGTGTTCACCTATGCAAATTGGTAAGGATTTTTATCAAGCCATCCCCAGGAAAGGGGGTGTAGGGTTTGGGGAGGATTTGGGGGGAAAGACATTTCCAAACGTGCTCTTTCCTGGTTATATATCTGTTAGACGCTTAGTAGTGGCAGCAATAAAGTCTAATGGCAAAAGGTAAAATAGTTTGTACCTTGGGGAAGTTTTAATCTAAGCTGGTAAAAGTAAGCTTAGGAGGTTTTCATGCAGGTCCCCACATCTGTACCCTAGAGTTCAGAGTGGGGAAGGAACCTTGACAGCCCCTTTTCCAGATAATTTATGAATAAGTTGAACAACACTGGTCCTAGTACAGAGCCTTGGGGGTTCTGCTATTTACTTGTCCCCATAGCAACAACTGACCATTTATTCCTACCCTATGTTTCCTGTCTTTTAACCAGTTACTGATCCATGAGAGGACCGTCCCTCTTATCCCATGACTGCTTACTTTGCGTAAGAGCCTTTGAAGTAGAAAGTGATAACTAATTTAATTAAACTAAGAAACCAATCCTACATTCCCTATCTGTGGAAGTCAATTTTTGCATTGACAACCCAATATTTACATTATCTATCTTTTACATTAGCATTTGATCCTGCAATACTGGGACATACTGAAAATTCATTGATGTCAATGGGAGTTTTGGGTACATGAGAAATCGAGGACAATACAGGTACTTAGATAACAAATATTTAGTTTAGTTGACCAGATTATCCTCAAAATAAACCCATTGAGTAAATCTTATTTTAGTTAAATGGATTCTTGTTTTAAGTAACTAATGTAACACAAGGATTGGCCATTGTTATCATAGAATGTTCTAACAACTAAAATGGTTTTTTCCTTTCCTGCTTAGGCCCCAATTCCACAAGGTATTTAAGCATGTAGTTAACTTTAAGCATATGCGTAAAACCATTCCTATTCAGCAAAGCACTTAGTCACATACTTAATTTAATTTTGATTTCGAAGGGGCTTAAGCTCATGTTTAAACATATACTTAAGTGATTTGCTGAACTGGGGGCATAGAGAGAGCAGTAGGGTACTGAGATTCACAGTTGTAGCTCTCTTGACAGGAGAGCAAGACAGAATAAAAATGAGAGGCTTTTTTCCCTTTCAAAATAAAGCAGATAATAACCAGCAATTTAAAAGAAAATCAATGTCTCACACAATTTGGAATAAGAAACAGTCAAAGAAGCAATATCAAGATTTGGATGATGGAATAAAGTAAATTGTCTAAAAGAAAAGTTAAAAATATAATAGGATGATATGTCATCAGAACTCAGGAGAGCCAGTAAAATCAGATTATAGTTGAAGAAGGAGACAGCTTGAAAATGGTAAAGGGACTCTCTATACTAAAAAGAGGGAAAGGGAGAGCTTCCATTGAACCCTGATAACATGCAGTTGGAAAAGAATACAGTAGGCTTGAGACAGCCAGGTTCTAACCCCAGATGAGAATTACACAGCCTCAAAAATCTGCTATCACATATCCCCAGATAATTTAGTCTCTAGCTTCTTAATGCAACTGTAGGAAATATTCAATTTTTTTTTAATTCTAAAACCCTATGATCAACTGATTCTGGTTGTTATTGCAGGTCAGTTCATTCTAAGAAAGTGAATTTATAAAGGGACATAACATCAAGTCAGAAAAAGGGATACGACTTGTGTCTTGAGCAACCATTCTGTATAAACCATTTCAGTGCTGAATGAATGGTCTTGTCAAAAAAAAAATCTGTTTAATGTTCTATGGGAGCAGGACACACACAAGACCTATCCTGCACTCCCTATTCAGGCAACATTCCTATTCAGTGTTAGGAGTTAGAGTGCATCAGAATAGGAGGGGGTGCTCACGCTCACCAATTTTGGTGTCAGTTATTACAGGTCTCAATGTTGCATCCTGCTGTGGAGATAGGATGCAGCAGGAGGAAGAGAGCAGGGAGAAGAGAGAAGAGAAGAGGAGAAATGTATTTGTAAGGTGTACATGACCACAAGCAGATCCTTAGCCAACCAAGCAACAGTGTGCACGTGTGTGGGCAGTGTGTGGAGCTGGGGAGGTGCACATCCCTAGTATTTAGCCATCCTTTTTCCTAAAGACATTGAGTGGGATTTTCAAAAGCCTTCAGCGTTGGCCTAACTCATTTCCCACTAAAGTCAATGGGAGCAGAGTTAGGCCAACGCTGAGTGCTTTTGAAAATCCTACCCAATATTGTTGTTTTGACTTGGGCAAGTTGGAGAATCTGTATTGATGTAAAAATAAATTAAAAACACGGACCCAAGGTTTTTTCCTTAAATTTTGGAAAACCCAATGCAATTTTCTGCAGTTTAAATATCTTAAAAATTTCGAGAAAGAGGTTCTACATAAAGGAAACTGGTAGGATTGAGTTTCTCTCTTTAAGAGAATGAGGGCTTGCTAGAGGACAAATATTACTATCTGAAAAAAGAGGAAGGTAGGAAGACTTCAAGTTGGGACATCTCTTCTCCCAGCAGATACTAATGCTGCTCTGTTTAGTAGCAGGAAAGAATCAGAGCCCCAGAAATTCCTCCATCAGTCACTAGCTTCTCCTGCTTCTCTGACTTGGCAAGTCCTCACTTCACCAACCTGAAAAGGAGCTGTGTTCCTCCATACTTAAAACCCTGCTTCTATTGACTTCAGTGGGAATTTTTTCAGCTAGTCAGAAACAGAACTACTTTATTTATCATTATTTTAAGCTAATATCTAGATTATGCCGTAGGAGTCAGGCTGCTAGTGGTGACAGGCACATACACGTTCAACTCCTAGCTCAGACATTTGCCAGTTGTAATCCTTGTTCCAAACATTTAGATAGGATTAAAAGTAGCTTGTTGCTTAAATTCCTTCTTCTGTTTTCTTACCCCTTAAAATGACGTTCCTCTGAAAAGCAAGTGTTT
This sequence comes from Dermochelys coriacea, assembly GCF_009764565.3. NCBI lineage: Eukaryota > Metazoa > Chordata > Testudines > Dermochelyidae > Dermochelys > Dermochelys coriacea. Next base: position 30,924,240 of record NC_050073.1, read on the forward strand.
TGCCTGGTAAACAAAGATTCATAATCTGTCACTTACTGTAGTTTATTTTAAACTTGTTTTTAGAACAGGAGGCTATGCTGTTATATCCATCCAGATTAACAAAATTTTTAGGTCTAGACATTCGTGTTTCTCATACTAGTCCTCTTCTGGTGTGCTCTGCCTAGCAAGCTCACAATGAGTATCTAGTACACTCAAATACAATTTGCACATGACAGATAAAAGTAATCTGCTTGACCTACTGTATGTTTCCAACTAATCGTTTGCTAAACTTGAATCCAACTGGGGTGTTTATCTGAAACCAGGAAACTAACCCTCAGCAAAATGTGCAATTTTGATGGAATGCATGACAAATCAATGAAGGGTTCATTACTCACAATATTTTCCTATGATGTTAAAAGAAAAGAAGCGGATGTTTTTATCCAAAGTGTATTATACAGTGTCCTAGCTCCAGTGACAATGATAAATTTTAACTGAAAACATGCCAGAAAATAAATCCTCTCTCCATTTTCACCAGGTTGCATAAAACAGGATAACCTGGTGGGGCTGTGATTCTTTAATTGTTATATGTAAGGATGTTGTTTTGTTCAGCTAGACATTCATACTTATCTGAGGAAAGAATAGGATTTTTATTTAAAAAAAACAATTGGTTGAGAAATTAAAAAAAATATTTAAAGTAACATACAAATTATTTGAAGGCCAAACTGTATTTTATTGGTTATTTTATTTATCTAAAATTACAAAATTGCATATAGACTTCTATGTAGACTACCCATTTGGACTTTATGTAATTTTGTTACATGTTCAGATACCATTGTGATGAGTATGTTGTGATGCTGATAGATACTGTAGACAGAATAAATTTCCATCATGCATCAACAAGATAACATTTTCAGAAACAAGCTCTGTAGCTCTGAGGGCAACAGTGCTTCTAGTTTTAGCTTAAAGCATCTACAAGACTCAGTTCTTTCCTCAGATGTTAAGTTATTGTACATTATACTGCAATTTAGTTCTGAAAATGCAAAGAAATTACTCCAATTCCTTGTTGCAATAAGACAGACAGTATGCGTATGTTTTCATAATTCTTTTTTATTCATGGTCTCTGGAAGAACATGACATTTTTAGGCAGCTTTGGAATAAATAGCACAGAATGTTATAATAAGTGAGTAATATAAGCTTCCAAAACAAACTGAAGGTACTATACTTGAAAAAGTAGAGCTCTCATCCCTTATATATATGAATCATTTGATGTAATGGAAAAACCCTAAGTATACAAATACTGATCAACAGGGCCAGACCAATGGTTCAGCTAGCCCAATCTCCTGTCATTGGTTGGTGTCAGATATTTCAGAGGGAATGAACAGATAAGTGCAATCTATCTAGTGATCCATCCCTGGTCATCCATTCCAAGCTTCTGGCAAACAAAGGCTTAGGGATACCCAGAGCATGGGATTGCATCCATGACCATCTTGGCTAATAGCCACTGATGGACCTATCCTTCAATTCTTTTTAGAACCAAGTTATATTTTGGCCTTCACATCATTCCTTGCCAATGAGTTCCACAAGTTGAGCGGGTGTTATGTGAAGAAGTAGTTCTTCATATTTTTTTTAAACTTGCTGCCTATTAATGTCAATGGGTGATCCCTGGTTTTGTGTTATGTGAAGGAGTGAATAACACTTCCCTATTCACTTTCTCCACACCATTGATGATTTTATAGACTTCTGTCATATCCTCCCTTAATCGTCTCTTTTCTAAGCTAAACAGCCCCAGTCTTTTTAATTTTTCCTCTTATGGAAGCTGTTCCATACCCCTAATCATTTTTGTTGCTCTTCTCCATACTTTTTCCAGTTCTAAAATATCTTTTTTGAGATGGGGCAACCAGAACTGCATGCGGTATTCACAGATTAATATAGTGGCATTATATTTTCTGTCTTATTATCTCTCCCTTTCCTTATGGTTCCTAACATTCTGCTAGCTTTTTTTGACTACCACTGCACGCTGGACCAATGTTTTCAGAGAACTCTCCAGGATGACTCCAACATCTCTTTCTTGAGTGGTAACAGCCAATTTAGATGCCATCATTTTGTATGTATAGTTGGGATGATTTTTTCCAATGTGCATTACTTTGCACTTATTAACACTGAATTTCATCTGTCATATTATTGCAGTCACTCAGGTTAGTGAGATCCCTTTGTAATGCTTCACAGTCAGCTTTGGACTTGAGTATCTGTCTTGAGTAGTTTAATATCATCTGCAAACTTTGACACCTCATTGTTTACCCCCTTTTCCAGATAATTTACTAAGTTGAACAGCACTGGTCCCACTACAGAGCTTTGGAGGACTCCACTTTTTACCTATCTCCATTATAACAACTGACCATTTATTCCTACCCTTTGTTTCCCATCTTTTAACCAGTTACTGATCCACGAGAAGACCTTCCCTCTCATCCCATGACCACCTATTTTGCCTAAGAGCCTTTGGTGAGGGATCATGTCAAAGGCTTTCTGAAAGTTCAAGTACACTATATCCACTGGATCACCTTAGTTTACATATTTGTTGACAACCTCAAAGCATTCTAACAGATTGCAGAGGCATGATTTTCCTTTATAAAAGCCATGTACAAAATCTGTATACAATTTTACAAACTTCAGAAAGTATACAAAGTGACAGGGTTCTGTCTTAGATTTGTGCAACACAGTATTAATAGAATAGATTTTTAAGTTTGCTTACTTTGACTGGAGGAGAACTGGTGCGTTGTGCTTCTGGTGTCTGTCCCTCGTCTTCAGGTAGGGTTGGCATGGTAGGTGGTGAGAGACACGATGGACTGCAATGTGGACTAAAAAGACCATGCACTTGGAATGTCTGTTTCAAGTTAACTTCAAGGGATAAGCACTGAGATGCCTTGTGATCCACAGACTATAGTGTATGCCAAAAATACAAATCAAATCCATTTAAAATCTATGTTCAAACACTGGGGATCACTTTATAACAACAAACAGTAATAAAGTTTAAAATTAAAAATGATGTGTCTTCTTGCATTTTATTAACTAAAATTTCAAAGATCAAATATAACATGATAAAATATTTAAAAGAACAATCTTCCTTATTTTGCTTCATTTTTTTTTCCATTTTCTTAGGTGATTTTTCAGACTTTCCGCATCTGATTCGCTTGTGACTATGAACTGCCCTTTCAAAAAGCTCTCTAAAAAATGGAGAGCGTGCAGTTGATACCTATAATATATCCCTGAACAAACACTGCAACCTTACTACTACATAATGTGATCTCAGATCTGATATGCTAAGGAGGATGAGAAAGGAAAATCCTCAAGAGGAAATGTTGCTGATTCAGGAGGTGCCACTTTTCCTCTGAGCTAGTATTGAATAGGTATATGTGTACCTTGCACAGTTTGGTTAGCAAAGGGTTTTCACAAATTGGTCCCTGGAGGCTCACTCCTGCAGTTACAATTGAATCATACCTCTGCATGTTTTTTTTTTTTTAGCGGTTTGGGTTTAACAAACTGGAATATCCTAAGAACAAGCCTCAGCCAGCTTTCTAGCCCTCTCACACTCATTAGAGTCGAGTTCCCCGCCCGCCCCCCATCTTACTTTAGATGTCTCTAGGATTATTGGGGGAAAGAAGAAGGGAAGCTGATTTCAGGAATGGAGGTTCACTGGCTTCCAAACTATGCAGACATTCAGTCCATGTTCACCAAACGTTCAGGAGACTAGAACAAAGCTGATGAACATGTTAAATCTTGAATGCCTGGCTCAGTTCAAAGAAAAGGAATATTTGTGGCATCTTAGAGACTAACAAATTTATTTGAGCACAAGCTTTCGTGAGCTACAGCTCACTTCATCAGAGTAGCTCACGAAAGCTTATGCTCAAATAAATTTGTTAGTCTCTAAGGTGCCACAAATACTCCTTTTCTTTTTGTGGATACTGACTAACATGGCTGCTACTCTGAAACCTGGCTCAGTTCAAGTGGGTTTGAGGTTCAGTGCCACTATTTTGCACTGTGTAATGCATCAATAGCTAACACCAGTGTTAAGGGCTTTGTCCTGTCTGAGATGCTGTTTTTTTAGATAAGGCATAAAATATAACTCCTGATCAAATGCAGCCATTGTAAATCCTGTAGCCGTTTTTGCAAAAGCCAAAGATATTAACTCTTGTCCTGACCAAATTTCAACTCTGGAAATTATATTTGCCTACCTAAATTCTCCATGCACTTTCAGCGGGAGGAAACTATCAGGCAGTGTTGCTGAGAACACAGTTAAACGCCTACCATATTTAATCCAAGAGTAGCTGAATTTCAGCGGTGGTTACTGTAATTCTTATGGAAATTTGTACAGCATTTTGGATCCATTTGGGTGACAGGGACTATATAGTAATCAAGATCATATATTCCAACTTTTGCTTCAAAGAAAAGACTGCCTGATGGACTTATTAAGGCAATATAGTCATCACAGTCCAAGAACATATTTCCTGGGGACTCTTTCTTACTTGTCCTTTTCAAGAGGATTTTTTCTGCTTTTACATGTATTTTTAGCAAGCTTAGAGTTTTGAGGTTTCTGTGGTAAATTACTAGCTTCCCATAGCTATTAGGTCTCTTCCAAAAAACCCAGGTCAGCCTGGGGCATCTCTTTTCCAGTGAGAGTTATGCAAAGTGAAAAAAACAATTATGCCTAATAAAGGTTGGCAGGAATTTTATGGCTCTATTTGCATAAGATCTATTGGCAACAAGGGGGAAAGAAAGCAACTGCTACTTTCTTAGAGGAACAGAGTTAAAGTGCACAATACTATAATTTTAAATTGTATTATATAAAGTTGTTACTGTAATTAAAGATAGAAAAATATTAGCACTGTGTAACACTGACAGACCCCGGTTGCTGGTAGTCGGGATCGAAACTGGGACCTCTGGAGCTTAGTTCATGAGCCTCTACTGCATGAGCTAAAGCCATATGGCCCATAGGCACCAATTTCCCCTCTTTCATGTGAGTGCTCGACCCCCGCTCTGCCCCTAGACCTGCCCCCACTCCACCCCTTCCATGAGGCCCCATCCCTTCCCAGCCTCTTTCCACCCCTTCCCCAAAGTCCCCGCCCTAACTCTGCCCCTCCCTGCCAATATTACAACTCCTTCCACAAATCCCGGCCCCTCCTCTTCCCCTGAGTGCACCACGTTCCTGCTCCTCCCCACCCACCTGGAGCATGCTAACGCTACCAAACAGCTGTTTGGTGGCGGCCAGGCGGGAAGCGCTGGGAGGTAGGCGGAGGAGCGAGCACATGGCATGCTGGGGGGGAGGACAAGGTGGGGCAGGGGGGAGGAGAACTTGGCTCCCAGTGGGTGCAGAGCACCCACTAATTTTTCCCCGTGGGTACTCCAGCCTCAGAGCACCCACAGAGTTGGCGCCTATGATATGGCCCTTAGCTAAGGCTGTAGAGCAAACTCATTAATCTCTCTCTCTCTAAGTGATCTCAGTGCCACTAGATGGGACAGAACACCACACCCAGGAGGTGTGTGGGTTACAACTGCAGTCCTGTAAGTATATATACACCTTCAATGTTTTCATTATGTACTGTCTATTCTCAGACTAAGAGCCTGGTTTAGTGGTGTGAGCACAGAACTGGGAGCCAGTAACTTCTGAATCTTGTCTCAGACATCAACTCTGAAAATTTGGTTCCAAGTTCAAATCCACAAAAACTTCCACTAATTTTGGATGCCTAAACTAGAGGTGTTAGAACTATTACCTTACATTAATAACTATTTCAGAGGTGCGAAGCAGCCACAACTCCAGTAGAAATCAGTGGAAGCTGTACGTTCATGACGCCTCTAAAAAACAAACCAGACCCTTGGTGTCTCAAACTGGATACCTAAAAATTGTGGTACCTCAGATTAATGGATGTTTAAAAATGTTGTCCCCTTAACCTCTCTTACTTAGCTTTTCCATCAAATCGGGGATGATAATACCCACTTCACGTGGATATTGTAAGGGTTAATTAGTTAATGTCTATAAAGCAAGTTGAAGAGGAAAAATGCTATATAACATGAAGAATTATTTTAAGTGGTGTTCACTCTATATTGTAGTCACAAACTAAGCACTAAAACCTTACTGCGACCCCTGGTGGTCAGTTTAAGAACATGGTTAGTAAACATATAAGAGTTTAATCTACTCAGTGGCTGGATTTTGTTAATTGCTTCACACAAAGGTCCTGCTTCAGATAGGCTTCCCTGGACAGAATGTAGGACTACAGTCACCCCACCATAAAAGCAAATAAATACTATTGGACTGAAAAGAGGTATTGGTTAGAGAGAATGCAAACTAGATTGGGTTTGACATCAGTGCATGGGTGTGTATACACACTTACACAGCAGTTGGACAACTTTCTACAGCTAAAACAAAACAACTCACTGAGTGAGCAAGTCAGATTTGTTGATATATGATTTAATGATTCTATCAAATTAGCTTAGTTATCAACTGCTTAGTTATCCTGGTTCCATTAAAGTAGGGCAGATCTGGCTTGCATACTAACTACCTTCTTATTGTTCTTGTCACTATGAAACTCTAACCAACAACAGCTTGTTGGTACATTACTGTAAGATTCTTAATTTTCTAGTTTAAACTTCAACTAGAAATTAAACAAAATAGAAACAGTATCTACTAGGCAGATGGGTAATTAATATTCTCTCTTTGTTCAATCTATCTCCCAAAGTATCAGCTACCTGCTAAAATTTATGTGCTGGTGAAAATCAGAGAAACATCATGGCTTGAATTTACATTTATTGTTTTGTTAGCTCTCAGTATCACTAATAGAAGGCACAAGAGAGAAGAAATGAGGAACAAACACGCATGTGTATTATTTAATGTCCTCTTAACACACACTAACTAAATCACGAACAAGGTGGATATCAGAGGCAGAACTCACTGCTCAATTTACCATGAAGGCAAATGTTAACTATATTCATTTTCTGGCTGGTGAACAGCAGATACATTATGTCTGTGTGTACTGGGAAGAATAATCACCACATACAGTTCTTGGTCAGTAAAGGATAGAGTAACCTACCAATCCTGAACAGGTTCAACACTTGAACCCTATTATTTTCTCCCAACTCTGAATCACTGCATTATTCCTAGTCTTGAAGGATTAGAGTTTTATTGGTAAATGTCAATAAACATGGATTTCAGTACACACACACACACAAATATGGGTTATAATCAAAATTTACAGATAAGCAAAGTAAGAAAAATGCTGCTTGAGCACTTATTAGAGTTTTATTTTATATGTTTTGACATAGGATGTTGACAATTTGGATTTTTAACAATTGTAAGTTTTAGCTTTTTGAATCTCAATGTCTACTAACATTAAATAACTTATCTGACTCTCTCCACTTAAATTTCCACAACTGTGAAAGTTTAAATTGATAAAAATAGAAAAAAAATGCTAAAAAATAAACATTGGTATTATCAGTCAAAAATGGTAATAAATATATAATTCTACAAAGTCTGCTCAATCTTTATTCTTGAGTGGGAGATTGTTTTGTCTGGAGGAAGACGAGACACAGATAATTTAATATTCAATGCCTTTTATATGAACTGTTAATTGTAAACTGTCTTTTACTAATATAAAAAGTTTTGATCTAGCTGTTTCATGAAAGAACAGGAAGAATTTGTCCAGCAACAGTTTGATTTTCCCAGGCTGATTTTTAAAACTGTTGCCATGCTTGCTTTGGTGAATTACACTAGTGACACTGGTCATTGGAGTCATAGCAGCAGCTACAAAAGTGCCATGACCCTGCTGGTGTGCTTTAATGTAGTGCTTTTTGAAGCAGTGCTAGGTTAATGACAGGTTTCAGAGTAGCAGCCGTGTTAGTCTGTATTCGCAAAAAGAAAAGGAGGACTTGTGGCACCTTAGAGACTAACAAATTTATTAGAGCATAAGCTTTCGTGAGCTACAGCTCACTTCATCGGATGCATTTGGTGGAAAAAACAGAGGAGAGATTGATATACACACACACACACACAGAGAACATGAAACAATGGGTTTATCATACACACTGTAAGGAGAGTGATCACCTAAGATAAGCCATCACCAGCAGCAGGGGGGGGAAAGGAAGAAAACCTTTCATGGTGACAAGCAAGGTAGGCTATTTCCAGCAGTTAACAAGAATATCTGACAGGTTTCATAGTAGCAGCCGTGTTAGTCTGTATTCGCAAAAAGAAAAGGAGTACTTGTGGCACCTTAGAGACTAACAAATTTATTAGAGCATAAGCTTTCATGAGCTAACAGCGGGGGGTGGGGTGCGGTGGGGGGGTGGGAATAACATGGGGAAATAGTTTTACTTTGTGTAATGACTCATCCATTCCCAGTCTCTATTCAAGCCTAAGTTAATTGTATCCAGTTTGCAAATTAATTCCAATTCAGCAGTCTCTCGGAGTCTGTTTTTGAAGCTTTTTTGTTGAAGGATAGCCACTCTTAGGTCTGTAATCGAGTGACCAGAGAGATTGAAGTGTTCTCCAACTGGTTTTTGAATGTTATAATTCTTGACGTCTGATTTGTGTCCTCTGCCATGTACATTGGTCAAACTGGACAGTCTCTACGTAAAAGAATGAATGGACACAAATCAGATGTCCAACAAGAGACTGCTGAATTGGAATTAATTTGCAAATTGGATACAATTAATTTAGGCTTGAATAGAGACTGGGAATGGATGAGTCATTACACAAAGTAAAACTATTTCCCCATGGTATTTCTCCCCCCCACCCCACCCCACCCCCTGCTGTTCCTCAGATATTCTTGTTAACTGCTGGAAATAGCCTACCTTGCTTGTCACCATGAAAGGTTTTCCTCCTCCCCCCCCCCTGCTGGTGATGGCTTATCTTAAGTGATCACTCTCCTTACAGTGTGTATGATAAACCCATTGTTTCATGTTCTCTGTGTGTGTGTATATAAATCTCCCCTCTGTTTTTTCCACCAAATGCGTCCGATGAAGTGAGCTGTAGCTCACGAAAGCTTATGCTCTAATAAATTTGTTAGTCTCTAAGGTGCCACAAGTACTCCTTTTCTTAGTGCTAGGTTAAAGCACACTACAGAACCTTTAGTGCACATGGACCAATTAGTCCACAACATGTTAGTGTCCTTTAGAAGTCACTAAAGGGTATTATCCTATAATGTAAACAAACCCTTATTTTTCATCTCTGGAGACATAGGATCGAACAAAATCCTGCGATCTGAGCAACCTCTGAACTTGGTGAAAAATTGAATCCAAAAAAGCTTTAGAGCTTGAGCACATTACTACATAAAAGATGGATTCAGTCCTTTCTTTGGTCACAAAGAAAAATGAATTTGGTTGTTTTACCTAATTCTCAGTAGACATAGAAACACATCACCATATAATTTGGCATAGTTGACAGACAAGTACTCAAGAGAACCCTGGGGCTAAAATATCAGGAATTATTTCAGGCCAGGACAGAGTCATGCCTGCTACACTGCTAGATGTGAAATCTTTCATACTACCAGCTACCTACTTAGCCTAATATGTCTTACTTTGATGAGCAACAAATTCAAATTAAAAAAAAAAAAAGACAATGCACAGTACCATTAAAACACCTCAAGGTTCAGTCCCTTATTTTGATTAAAAACAACAACAAAACCAACCCACTCTTGCATATAACGCAGAGGGACTGATTCTGTGCTGTGCCTCTCAGAAAGTACAGCCTAGGGGGCTGGTGGAATACAGGTTAATTTAAGCCACCATGGCAGTGCCTGGATCCTGGGTGGCTGGGCCTGGAGCAGCCTCTGGCATAAAATTAGAGCCTTACTCAGGCTGCTGATGGGCTACTTTGGAGCCAGGAGCAGCCAAGAATCTCTGTATTGCTGAGCACTAAGAAAACTCCCTCTCCTGACCCTGTCACATCTCCTTTGGTGCCCAACCCCATCTCTAGAAAACACTATGCCAGGGATACTCTCCCTTGGCTAACTGAGGTGCTTTTGTGTCTCCTATACACGTCCTCAGTGTTTTAGAGGGCCTAGGATTTTAGCAAAATATGAACATATACTTTCCTTCCTAATAAAGACACATGCATTAGCATTCCAATTTTTTTATTTAGACACTTTAAACGTACAGGGTCAGATTCTCTGGTACACTAAGGCAGAGGTGTTACATAAGCAACAAACTGGCCTTAAACTCACTGGGGATATCCAGTGGAGAATTTGCTCTGTGCAGGGGACATCTCTGACACATCCTGCATTCTCCCTTCCCTTGGGTGTCCGGGAAGAAAAGAGGCAAGTTGGGTCACGGGTGGGAAGGAGAGGAGAGGAGTGGCGAACCAGATCTCCTTCACACCAGATCATTCACTAGAGTGACCTTACATCACTGGCATCGATTGGGGTTGCTCCTGTGGCCCCATAAGCAGAGCTTGGATGGAGTGGAATCTCAAGTGTCAAAGGACAGACAATCACTAACAATGCACTATAGCAAGAATGGTAGGATCTGATCTGCCCTCCCACAGAAAACCTGCAATAGGGAAAATAATCACTAGAAACTCTTCAGAGTTCACCTGTGAAGGTGAAGTGACTTTTATTTTGGGATATTGGGAGACAGGGTGCAGCCTTGAAACCACCAAGGCTCAGAACCTCCACATGGAAACCAGGTTACAGTCCCAGGGTTGTAGTGCAGAGTGCCAGATGCTCCCTGGTTTGACATGAGCCAGCTGGTTACCTTTTGATTCATGCTGACATTAAGCTGCTAGCTTTACCTCTCTAAGTTAAATATTAGAAACCTCTTTATAAAAAACATACAACAAAATAAGCCTCCAAAGGATGCTGTGGAATAACCATCACTGGAGATATCCAACGCTGGACAAGGCAGCCATCGATGGTTTAAGAATAACAAAATTAGTCCTGCCATGTTTCAGAAGGATGCACTATGAGCCTGATCAAATGTCCATTCAAGTCAGTGGAAGTATCTTCATAACAGCATTGGATCAGGCTCTGTATGACCTACTTCCATCCCAAAGGATTCTATCATTATGTTATTGTTGCTATTTTTATTAAATCAAATGATCCACAATACCATTTCAAAACCAACCACAGAGTAACAGCAACAGCTTCGAAATCATCAGTTACAAATAAAAACCTCTATAAATTATTTTTTAACTCAATGCCACAAGTGAAGTGGAAAAGGATGGAGGAGTAGAACATCGGTTCAGTTAAATCACTTTGTGGACTATAAGATAAAAGATTTAGTTGTTTTAAACAAGGCAAACACCCTATTCTCCAGATTCTACTTATTCTCACACTGAGTGACATGCAGTATAAATAAGTTTCGTTTAGTTCTTGTCTGTTGTTGTACAACCTCTGCTTAAAATAGTTAGGTAAAATGGATTTCCTTAGGGTTCAAATTTGTTGTCAGATATAGATCAGTGGATACAGGGAACTTTCTTCTATCCCTTGGTAGCTTAGAACACAGTCTCCAGGAAATGATGATATAGAAGCTGTATTCCATAATAGGAAAAAGTATTCAGAAATGTTTGGCTTTTGATCTGTTCCCTCTGCAACCCATTTCACCACAGTAGAGAAAGCAGAGTATAATCAGTAAACTTACCCTCTCTGTCTGAGTCACAGCTGAAAACAGTGTTAGCAAGGGTTTAGAATAAAGATGCTTTACTCCATCTCCACTGCTAGTCTGACAGCTGACCTCAAATGCTCTGTCAAATCACAGCAAATACATAAGAAAAAGAGCAAAAATATAAACACAAAGTTTAGAAATTGTTTTCTTAAGATTCCTTGGTTCATATACTGCCCCCAATCAAGGCAAGCAACTCCCATTGGCAGTAGTGGGAGTTCCATGTTCTCATCAAGGATAGTATCTTGGCTTCTGAATGAAATATTTTTGAATTGCTCCTTGTGGGCTCAGTTTTCCATTGCCCTGCACTTGTGCAGTCATTTGCACCCCTGAAAAGTGAATGACAGGTGAGTGTAGATTGCTACCAAATCAGAAAAGGAGCATTTTACATTCACTTTACACTTGTGTAAAAGAATGCACAAGGTGCAGCACATTTTTGAATCAAATCCTCTGACCTTAAACTTCTTAACACTGAGGATATGTCTGCACTGCAATAAAACATTTGTGGCTGGCCCATGTCAGCTGACCTGGGCTCATGCTGCGGGGCTATAAAATTGCAGTGTAGGCATTCAGGTTTGGGAGCCCGAGCCCAAATCAGCCGACATGGGCCACCCATGAATGTTTTATTGCAATGTAGACATACCTCCAGTGTTAAGAAGTTTAAGGTCAGAGGATTTGATTCACAAATGCACTGCACACTGTGTGTTCTTTTACACAAGTGTGAAGTGAATGTAAAATGCTCCTGAATGTCTATACTGCAATTTGATAGCCCTGCAGCCCGAGCTCTGCAAGCCCAAGTCAGCAACCATAGGCCAGCCATAGGTGTTTTATTGCAGTGTAGACCCACCCCTAAGACAGTTTATAGCTCTATTTCATTCAGTGAAAATTAATGCAAGACAGAAACACAATTTTCCTGCCAATTTATTTGTATTGCATGATATGCCTTTCAGTTACAAAACACTATTAATAATAGTAATTACTCCAATAAGAAAAAGTGCAATTTGTTAACATTTGCTAGCAATTTAAGTCTTTAGATATAGATATATAGAAAGAGGTCATGGACATTGATAGAAGGTGCTTCTTTACTGCATGTAATTTTTTAAAAGTTATAAAGTTGATTTTTCACTTGAAGTAGTGCTTAAATTTGTAAGTTATTTTAAAACTGCATTAGCCATCATTTATCTGCACAGATAATTAACAACTCCATAGATACTGTACAATACCAATGTATTCTGCGATAACGTTTACTGAACCAAATTCTGCCCCCATTAATATCCATTCAACCCCACTGGGTAGGATCAAGACTTTTTTAGGCAGTTACAGTGTTGTCCCTCTGCCCATAGGTGCTGCCCTGGCAATTCCCATTGGCCATGGTTCCTAGCCAATGGGAGCTGTGGAGCCAGTGCTCGGGGCGGGGGCAGCACACGGAGCCCCTATGGCTGTTCCTCTGCCTAGGAGCAGCAAGGACATGTCGCCGCTTCTGGGGAGCAAGGTAGGGAGCCTGCCGGCCCCGCACCAACTGGACTATAAACCCAACTTTCAATGAAGATCAGAAATGCCGGTTTATAGAGTTTTCCAGTTGGTAAAGATCTGGATAACACAACTTTTACTGTACTATTTAATAAAATCAGCTTGTAAGCATCTGTTTTAGAAATAAACTGAAAAGGTTCAACTCTGTGAAGGTACAGAGAGGTCCACAGCTGGAATAGTATTTTGCTCATCATACTATGTACAAATTAGAATATGCCACCATCTTGTTATTGAACAAAGAAGAAATAACTTAATTAGGTAGGCAGCAAAGTATTCTGATTCTCCAAAGCATCTAAAAGTATCATTCTTTGGAGGTTGTATTTTCAAAAATGAGGTAAGGGTGGCCTGCACTAGTCTGAAGAATTTGTAGATACGGTGGATTGTTTGGAGAGTAATATTACAGGCATTAGTGCTTAAAAAATTAGTCCTGATGAAAAGTGATGCATTCAATGTGATGGAAAATGGAGTTCTTCATTTTTCTACTAAGTAAATACAGCAAAGGACAGTGAGAGTTTAATGTTCCCAAAATGCTTCTTCAATGTACCTCCACTTTGGTCTGCAGGGAATACCTCTAGTTAACATAACCCTCAACCCTGGTCTACACTATGAGTTTAGGTCGAATTTAGCAGCATTAGATCTATTTAACCCTGCACCCGTCCACACAACGAAGCCATTTTCGTTGACTTAATTGGCTCTTAATTCAATTTCTGTACTCCTCCCCGACGAGAGAATTAGTGCTGAAATTGACATTGCAGGGTCGAATTTGGGTTAGCGTGGATGCAATTCGACAGTATTGGCCTCTGGGAGCTATCCCACAGTGCTCCATTGTGACCGCTCTGGACAGTACTCTGAACTTGGATGCACTGGCCAGGTAGACAGGAAAAGCACTGCGAACTTTTGAATTTCATTTCCTGTTTGGCCAGTGTGGCAAGCTGATCAGCACAGGTGACTGTGCAGATCTCATCATCACAGGTGACCATGGAGTCCCAGAATCGCAAAAGAGCTTCAGCATGGACCGAACGGGAGGTACTGGATCTGATTGCTGTATGGGGAGATGAATCCGTGCTATCAGAACTCTGTTCCAAAAGACAAAATTCTAAAATATTTGAAAAAATCTCCAAGGGCATGAAGGATAGAGGCTATCACAGAGACCCGCAGCAGTCTTCTGAAATTGCCAACAACGGCACAAAACAGAACCAAATGCAGTGGTTTTTTTGTGGTATGTATAGCTGTAAAGTAGCAACTAGATTAGCAGCTTGGCACTTGGGCATTTAGGCTGGGATTTTCATAGGTGCCTAAGGGAGTTAGGCACCTAACCTCCCATTGTTACTGAAATTCACAAACTTATTCTGCAACAATATTTTAGGGCCCAAATTCAAGGAGAGTTAGGTTTGTACTGCTTTAGGCACCTATGAAAACCTCAAGTTTAATATTTGCTCTTACATAATGTTCTATATTGATTCTACTACACACACAAAATAGTTTTAATATAGACCCATCATACAGGATTATGGCTGATTAATGAATAGCAATCACACCTGCAGAATAGGAATTCTCCACAAAAAATTGTCAGCCAGGTTCCATTCCGTTTTAACACTAGTTTATCAGAAGAAAACTATCTGAATATTGCCACTTCTGCTTAAGTATCAAACATTAAAATTTAGGTTTGTTCATTCAAGTAGCACTAAATCAGTTTGGAACCTGGTCTGTGGTCTCTTGTATTAAGACCCCATTTTGCTGCCACTAACAGGAGACTCAACTGGCAAATGCAATTAATATATATTTTAAAAAGAATTAGTAATAGTGAGGATAAGGAACAAAATTCTAGAACAATATGCTCAGGAAAATGGATGCAGTTTTCTTTTAAGGGAGGAATCTCTAGGTCCATTTACAAAAATGTCTCTGGAAGAATTCAGGGCCCCTTTGCTTTGGGTAGTAAGGAGTTAATAGTGCATGACTTTACCTTTTATGAATGAGTCACAAGTCCTGGAACCAAAGTTTTCCATTTCCAATGTTTGTGTTTTATTTAGCTAGACAACGAATTTGAAGAAGATTAGGCTACTATTAATGTCATTGGCATATCCCTCTACTAATGACTATAGGAACTGTGTGTATGATTTTGCATAAATCATCTTTAATAGCAGTCTGCTACATTTCTATTAATTCTGCCTATTCTTTTTGACTCATCTGTTCATGACAAAGATCCAGTGAGATACTTTATCATTAAGCATGGACATGTCCAAACACTGGACCCTATTTAACCCTTCAGAGGGCCTTACTCAGGGTCTGATCATATCCTTGTGTGTGAAAACTGGCCCAGAGGGAATTATGAAAGGGGAAATAGAAAAGGAGGACTTGTTAGTCTCACCTTAGAGACTAACAAATTTATTTGAGCATAAGCTTTTGTGAGCTACAGCTCACTTCATCGGATGCATTCAGTGGAAAATACAGTGGGGAGATATATATATCGAGAACATGAAACAATGGGTGTTACCATACACACTGTAACCAGAGAGGGGAAATGTTTGCAAGGTTCTTCTTGCAGAGATTTCTCCTTAATCATTCCATAGTAGGAAATCAGGGTCCTCTCCCCTGCTCAGCATGGGCCCAACAACAAATCCAGTAGATTCTAAGTGGTCAGAGGAAGATTGGTGCCTCCATGACGAATCTGGGTCCCCAGTGGCTGCCTCCATCTGCCCCTATTCACAAGACTGCTAAACTGGCAGCTGTCCCGAGGATCACCCTTAAGAAGGAATCCCCACAGTAGACGAGTGCTATGGAACTAATATAGCAACAAGTGCCACTCGGCAAAATAGGAGAAAACATTTGCATCCTCCCACTCCGGCAAACCCAGTCTTCCTTTTTCTCTCATTGCCCTCCAAGTACCTGGACAGATTGCTCAACCTAACAGAAAATCCAAGGAAAGGGAAGGTGGAAGGATATTACCAGGGAGCCAAGTGAGAAGAGGGTGATCATGCAGAAGAAGGAGATCGATGTATAGATTTTGGGGACACAACAAAACTCTCAATTATTACTTAGACGTTACTCAAGCAAACTCATATTAGCTTCAGTAGAAGTTTGTCGAAGAACGGACTGAGTCAAAACTGACTAAAGACCTCAAGATTTGGGCCACTGTAGATGAACTACTTCATAAAGAATTGTATTTTCTCTTTTACAGCCACCACAATAGACTTGTGCACATGTGAACAAACATATGCATGCAAGTACTTCCACTGCAGGATTAGGACCTTAGATTGCTACTATGCCATAGCCTCATAGACTGTGCTGTAGGGAAGCTCTTTCAGATATTCATGCAGAATTTTTCTCCTCTTAAGTTCAGCCTATCCTAGTCATACATCATCAGTTCTTCTCTCTGCTTCATGTGTTACACCACTTTAATAGCTGTAGATGTTATGTGTTCCTATGCTCTTTTATCCTTGCCACATGATTATTAATTCATTTATGCTTATCTCACCTTTTCTCATAGATAGATATTAAAGTCAGAAGGGACCATTATGATCATCTAATCTGACCTCAGGCACAATGCAGGCCACAGAATCTCACCCACCCACTCCTGCGATAAACCTCTCACCTATGTCTCAGCTATTGAAGTCCTCAAATCATGGTTTAAAGGCTTCAAGGTGCAGAGAATCCTCCAACAAGTGACCCGTGCCCCATGCTACAGAGGAAGGGGAAAAACCTCCAGGGCTTCTTCCAATCTGCCCTGGAGGAAAATTCCTTCCTGACCTCAAATATGGCGATCAGCTGAACCCTGAGCATATGGGCAAGATTCACCAGCCAGCTATCCAGGAAAGAATTCTCTGTAGTAACTCAGATCCCACCTCATCTAACATCCCATCACAGGCCATTGGGCCTATTTACCATGAATATTTAAAGATCAATTAATTTCCAAAATCATGTTATCCCATCATACCATCTCCTCCATAAGCTTATCGAGTTTAATCTTGAAGCCAGATAGGTCTTTGACCGCACTGCTTCCCTTGGAAGGCTATTCCAAAACTTCACTCCTCTGATGGTTAGAAACCTTCGTCTAATTACAAGTCTAAACTTCCTGATGACCAGTTTATATCCATTTGTTCTTGTGTCCACATTGGTACCGAGCTTAAATAATTCATCTCCCTCTCTGTATTTATCCCTCTGATATATTTATAGAGAGCAATCATATCTCCCCTCAACTTTCTTTTGGTTAGGCTAAACAAGCCAAGCTCCTTGGGTCTCCTTTCATAAGACATGTTTTCCATTCCTTGGATCATCGTAGCAGTCCTTCTCTGTACCTGTTCCAGTTTGAATTCATCCTTCTTAAACATGGGAGACCAGAATTCCACACAGTATTCCAGGTGAGGTCTCACCAGTGCATTGTATAACGGTACTAAAACCTCCTTATCTCTACTGAAAATACCTCGCCTGATGCATCCCAAGACCGCATTAGCTTTTTTCACGGCCATATCACATTGGCGGCTCATAGTAATCCTATGTGATTAAAAATAGTGATCAAACAATACTCCAAGGTCCTTCTCCTCCTTGTTACTTCTAATTGATGCGTCCCCAGCTTATAACTAAAATTCTTGTTATTAATCCCTAAATGCATGACCTTACACTTCCCACTATTAACTTTCATTCTATTACTATTACTCCAGTTTACAAGGTCATCCAAATCTTCCTGTATGATATCCCGGTCTCTCTCTAAATTGGCAATACCTCCCAGCTTTGTATCATCCGCAAACTTTATTAGCACACTCCCACTTTTTGTGCCAAGGTCAGTAATAAAAAGATTAAATAAGATTGGTCCCAAAACCGATCCCTGAGGAACTCCACTGGTAACCTCCCTCCAGCCTGACAGTTCACCTTTCAGTATGACCCGCTGTAGTCTCCCTGTTAACCAATTCCTTATACACCTTTCAATTTTCATATTGATCCCCCTCTTTTCCAATTTAACTAATAATTCCCCATGTGGCAGAGTATCAAATGCCTTACTGAAATCTAGGTAAATTAGATCCACTGCATTTCTTTTGTCTAAAAATCAGTTACTTTCTCAAAGAAGGAGATCAGGTTGGTTTGGCACGATCTACCTTTTGTAAAACCATGTTGTATTTTGTCCCATTTACCATTGACCTCAATGTCCTTAACTACTTTTTCCTTCAAAATTTTTTCCAAGACCTTGCATACTACAGATGTCAAACTAACAGGCCTGTAGTTACCCGGTTCACTTTTTTTCCCTTTCTTAAAAATAGGAACTAAGTTAGCAGTTCTCCAATTATATGGTACAACCCCTGGGTTTACAGATTCATTAAAAATTCTTGCTAATGGGCTTGCAATTTCAGGTGCCAATTCCTTTAATATTCTTGGATGAAGATTATCTGGCCCCCCCAATTTAGTCCCATTAAGTTGTTCGAGTTTCGCTTCTACCTCAGATATGGTAATATCTATGTCCATATCCTCATTCCCATTTGTCATGCTACCATTATCCCTAAGATCTTCATTAGCCTTATTAAAGACTGAGGCAAAGTATTTGTTTAGATATTGGGCCATGCCTAGATTATCCTTATCCACCTCTCCATCCTAAGTGTTTAGTGGCCCCACTTCTTCTTTCTTAGTTTTCTTCTTATTTATATGGCTATAGAACCTTTTACTATTGGTTTTAATTCCTTTTGCAAGGTCCAACTCTACTTGACTTTTAGCCTGTCTCACTTTATCCCTACACGTTCTGATCTCAATAAGGTAGCTTTCCTTGCTGATCCCTCCCATCTTCCACTCCCTGTATACTTTCTGCTTTTTCTTAATCACCTCTCTGAGATGCTTCCTCATCCAGCTTGGTCTACAACTCCTGCCTACGAATTTTTTCCCCTTTCTTGGGATGCAGGTTTCCGATAGCTTCTGCAGCTTTGACTTAAAGTAATCCCAGGCCTCCTCTGCCTTTAGATCCAAGTTCTTCAGTCCAATCCACTTCCCTAACTAATTTCCTTAATTTTTGGAAGTCAGCCCTTTTGAAATCAAAAACCCTATCACAGATTTATTTTTGTTTGTCCTTCCATTCAGTTTGAACTGAATTAGCTCATGATTACTTGAACCAAGATTGTCCCCTACAACCATTTCTTCTATGAGGTCCTCACTACTCACCAAAACCAATTCTAAAATGGCAGCAGTAGCTCTAGTTCCTCCATTTTGTTACCTAGGCTCCTCGCATTGGTGTACAAACATCTTAATTTTTGCTGTTTGACCTCACTCACATTCTGTACCCAATTAGGCACGGTCATTCTACAGCCAGTATGACCTATTAGACTGGTATCTACACTGCCCTTCCTCCCATTCTCCTACCCATGGCTGTATCCTTTCTTACTTTGTTTTCTTCCCTCTCAATGCTAAAATCCGGCGTGGAGATTACCTGGACATCTCCCAACCATCTCCCCCAAATTCCTAGTTTAAAGTTCTCTTCATCAGTTGTGGCAGCCTCCATCCTAAAAGTCTATTTCCTTCCTTATTCAGATGAAGTCCATCCGAGAGAACTGTCCTCTGTCCATGAAGGCCTCCCTTTTATTGCAGGGGTGGGCAAACTATGGCCCCGGGGTTGCACTGGGCCCTTCAAACATTTTAATCCAGCCCTCAAGCTCCTGCTGGGAAGTGGGGTTGGGGGATTGCTCCGCATGGCTCCCGGAAGCAGCAGCATGTTCCACCTCCAGCTCCTATGCATAGGGGACGTCGGGGGCTCCGTGCGCTGCCCCAGCCCCAAGCGTTGCCCCTGCAGCTCCCATTGGCCAGCAAATGGGGCCAATGGGAGCTGCAGGGGTGGCAGCTGTGGACAGGGCAGTGCGCAGAGTTGCCTGGCCGCACCTCCGTGTAGGACATGCCGCTGCTTCCAGGAGCTGCTTGAGATAAGTGCCATCTGGAGTCAGCACCTCAACCCCTTCCCATGCCCCAACACTTTGCCACAGCCTTCCCACTCTCCGAACCTCTCGGTCCCACCCTCCTGCACACCAGAGCCCGCACTGCCGTCGGAGCCCTCTCTCCCCGACCCCAACCCCCTGACCCAGCCCTGAGCCCCTTCCCACACCCTGAACTCCTCATTTCTGGCCCCACCTCAGAGCCTGCATCCCCAGCCAGAGCCCTCACCCCCTCCCTCACCCAACCCCCAATTTTGTGATCACCCGTGGCCCCTCGGGCCAAAAAGTTTGCCCACCTCTGTTTTATTGCCATTATCTTTTCCCTGCAAACTTTAATTGATTTTGTGTACTCTTCTTTGATCTTTTAGTCATTCTAATTCTAAGAAACAGATCTTGGACAAACAGTGTCATCAAGTGCCACTTAGGAGGGTGGCTTGGAAGGAATCTAGATCTAGGGGTGATCATAAGTAAGGCTATGTTTACCACTCCAGGTAAGTGCACCTGCCACACCCCAGCCCCTAACCCTCTCCCACACACCCAAACTTCTGCTGCTGGCCCAGGGGCTGCCCTTTTATTGGACCAACTTCTGTTGGTGATCTGTGGAGCTCGAAAGCTTGTTTCTTTCACCAACCGAAGTTGGTCCAATAACAGCTATTACCTCACCCACCTTGTCTCTCTAATATTCCAGGATCAACACAGCTACAACACTGCAAACATATTTTGTACAGAAACTGGCTAATTTATGTAGGACAACATAAGTCTTTGCTCCTGGGACATATAGGGAATAATCACAAAATGAAAAATGAAAAACATTCTTAATGCTCTCAAAAATGAGATACTGTGAACTGATTTCTTCCAGGTTACACATCTGTCTGGTAAGGATGACCCTGTGTTGGAAAAAAATCCAGAGAGTTGTATTGTACTGGATGTCTGTATAAGAATGGTAAATATTAATTCAAAAGACAATTAAGACAAACTATTCAGTATGGTTTCTGAATTATGATGGAGGAAACAAATGGATAGAGAATTGCTTGTGAACATTTATATACTCACCTACCTGTTATGAAAATGATTTCTATGTTTCCCCAATAGTTAGGTTCACTACTATTTCCCCAAAGTGAGCTGATAATAGATGTCACTTTCAAATGTCATGGACAAACTCCTCTTAGCATCAACACGATTGCGTTCTAAGGCAAAAGATTTCGACACCACTATCAAACAACACTCATATTGAAGCTATGTCTACACCACAAACTAGCGGTGTGACTTTCCTGCTTGTGTACACACATTTGTGCTGTCAACATGCTAGCGTGAGTATAAACAGCAGTGCAGTTTTGACAGCATGGGGAGTGGCATCAGAGGCGTTGCCCAGCTGTGCCAAATACAAACCTACCTGAAACCAGCAGGTATGTACACAGCATGGCTAAGCCATGCCTCTGCTACCTCCACCCATGCTACTGGGGTTACACTGCTATTTATACTTGTGCTGGTTGATGAGCGCCAACATGATTATGTGTATGTGAGCAGGGGAATCACATCCCTAGCTCAGTGTACTGTAAATGTAGCCTTAGACTGTAAGATCTTTGGGGAAAGGACCATCTTTTTATTATGCATTTATATGTGCCAAGCACAATGGGGCCTGATCTGTGACTAGGCCCCTACATATTAGCATAATACAAATAAATGCAGACAGATAAAGACACCTTTGCTGACTGAGTGTTACTGATGAACCAATTTTTTTGCCACCGCTCCTCTCAAACTGGAGAAGCCTAGATGTTACTACTCTCAAAATTGTGCACTTCAGATCACATCTTTACTTTAGGCTAGCATGTAGGTTGAGTTGGGAAGATCAGTAAAGATGAGTTCTGAAATGGCAATTTGATAATTTTCTTAGCTAAGGGAAAAGAACAAATTGACATTTCCTTTGGGAAAAATATCCCATGTCCTCTGATGTCAATTCATTCCATTTTTGGGAATCATTTAAAGTTATGAAAATGGAGCTATAATTTCAAACACATTATATAAAAAAAAATCACATAAGCATCAGTGGAGCTGGAAAACAAATTATATACTTTGGAAAAAAATATTAGCAAAGACCTAATTTGGCAACATTAAATAAGTTTAAGGCAATTGGGCAGAACACAATTGGTTAGTGACCCAATAAGCTAAACACAGCTTGTTCTTATTCAAGCAAAAAGTCTACCAAATGAAGAAATAAATGAAACAAAATTTCTTTCTATCATTATTTGAAAAAGAGTGATCACAAAGAACACATTCTCTTGATTAAAACCAACATAAACAGGTTACTTTGGGATCCTAAGAGGCATTTGCAGTCCTTTAGGCAGACACAAATTACATTAAACTCTCCAGCTCATCTAAGCAAGTGGCAAATGTAGCTAGTTAAATTTTGCATTGCCAAAGTGATAAAAACAGAGAAATGATTAGTAATGTACAAAGAGATTACTCTCATGGCTCAGATAGGTTTTGTTCTGGATTTTAGAAAGCCTTTTTTAGCAAACAAGATCAACAACTTCATGACCTAATTGGCAGTTCAAAGTGAGGATCCACTCTGAAAAGTGACTACATAAAAAGAGCACTCTTATTCAGCAGATCTGATCTCTGAGGATATTCAGAGTCTGATCTGCTTGCTTTAGCGATTAATTTTTTTTTACTGCTTATTACTTTTGTTAGCATGGTAGAATCAACATAGGGAAGGTGGAGAGAATTGGTTGCTTTTCCTGTTTATGAATCCAGGTGACATCTTAAAGCGTTGCTTTACACTAAAAATGGCATCTTCTTAAGCAATCCGCTCGCTGTGAGGATTCGGAGTCCAATGTGTTATTTTACTGAAAAGTTAAAACTAATTTTTACTCTTGTTGATGATGATATTGGCTCTGCAGTTTTACATTCCAACTGGAACATCTGTATGGTTACATGAATCAGAAAAACTACAACTTCACTTTCAGGTTGAGTTTGCAAGGTTATCAATTTGAGGGAAAAATCACACCATCTTTTTATTTGTGACCATCTGATCCAGAAGTCACAAACAATAAACATGAAACCCCATGGTGCCATATTTCAGAGTCTCAGAGCACAAAAACATTGCAAGCAGATATCGACATTACTTTGCCATACACATTTCTGGCTTCAGAAACAGTCAACCTGTCATCACCTCTTTTT
The DNA here is from genome assembly GCF_009764565.3 of Dermochelys coriacea. Taxonomy (NCBI): domain Eukaryota; kingdom Metazoa; phylum Chordata; order Testudines; family Dermochelyidae; genus Dermochelys; species Dermochelys coriacea. The sequence goes on from NC_050073.1 coordinate 30,947,468, forward strand.
TTGTATTATGATGGCAGGATGAAGGACTTCCACTGTCCCCACTGTTATTCCAAAAAGGTCTTTACAAAGGCACTGATCCATGGCAGGATTGGTGCCTAAAGCACTGCTCCTGCTCCCATTAAAGTCAACTACAGAACTCCCATTCATTTCAATGAGATAAAAGATTTTGCAAAGCATATTTTCCAGTAAGTCTTTTGCTTGCACTGCACAGCTACCCAACTGTTTCACCTGAAATTCATTAATCCTAGCTGTTGACAGCAAGACTCTCAAAAGCATTAGTAATAATATGCTGTGAAGTATCTTTTGGTTCAATCTCACCGAGTTTCATTTTAATATTGGAAAGAAAGGGTTCTTATATTCAAATGCTGCTCTTATTTTTTTCCCTAATCAAAAATTTTGTCTGAAAAGGTCTATTGTGAGTAGGCAGCTCCTCCATTATTTACTGACTGGACCCTTTTATGCTGCACCCCACATATTTACACCATTATTTCCAGTGGGTGAAACTTTTTTTTTTTAAACCATTTGATTCAGAGAGACTATTTCAAGTGTGCTGAAGAAACCTGCTTGGGCCTCAGTCAAAGAGGACAGAGTGAGGCCATAATAGGAAGTCATGCGGTTCTTTGTAGTTTATCCCTTTAAAATAATTGGAGACAACTTTTTTACTGGGATTTAAAAACAAAAGATCCTCTCTGCCATCTATGGGCAGGAAGGCCATCCTATTTCTTCTGTCTCTTGCCAAGAAATTCAATAGGAATCTCACTGGTCAAGATAGCAATGATTTGGCTGCCTCTCAAAAGAGGTTATGCATTAGCTGAGATTGTGATGAACGATTCAGAGCTGGATTTATATTTAAAAGGATTTTGCTTAACTGAGGCAATGATGCAATTCCAAAGTAAGCCACTAAAGGGTATTTGATTTAAAACACAGGGTTCAAAACTGTGCTATTTCCCCCAGGGTAAAATAAATAAAATCAATCATCCCAATTCAATACATCATCTATAGTTGTTATCAGTGGTGAGCTGGAGCTGGTTCGCACCGATTCACTAGAACCAGTTGTTAAATTTAGAAGCCCTTTTAGAACCGGTTGTTCCGCGAGGGACAACCGGTTCTAAAAGGGCTTCTAAATTTAACCGGGCAAAAGTGGCGCCTTAGGTGCTGACTACATGGGTGCTCCAGCCCTGGAGCACCCAAAGGGAAAATTTGGTGGGTGCAGAGCACCCACCGGCAGCTCCCCGGCCCCAGCTCTGCTCCGCCTCCTCCCCTGAACGTGCCGCCCCACTCTGCTTCTCCGCCCCCCCACCGCTTCCCGCGAATCAGCTGTTCATGCAGGAAGCTGGGGCAGGCTGAGAAGCAGGCTGCGGCTTCCCGCTCAGGCCCAGCAAGGCGGAGGTGAACTGGGGCAGGGGGGCGCGAGGAGGGCCGCCCGTGCCACAGCAGGTAACCCGGCGGGGGGGCGTGCGGGGAACCGCTCCCTGCCCCAGCTCACCTCCGCCACCCTCGGCCTGAGCGGGAAGCTGCCGCCTACTTCTCAGCCCTCCCAGGCTTCCTGCTGAACAGCTGATTCGCGGGAAGCTGGGGGGGTGTAGAGAAGCAGAGCGGGACGGTGCGTTCAGGGGCGGAGGCGGAGGGGAGGTGAGGTGAGCTGGGGCTGGGCGCAGGGCGGGGAGCTGCCAATGGGTGCTCTGCCCCCACCAAATTTTCCCCGTGGGTGCTCCAGCCCCGGAGCACCCAGGGAGTCAGTGCCTAAGGCACCAATTTTGATGTGATCAGTGGGGGAGCGGCCGCTCCCCCCCCCCAGCTATGCTCCCCCACCTCTAGGAGCCAGAGGGACCTGCCGGACACTTCTTGGGAGCTGCCCCACGTAAGCACCTCCGGGACTCCCCACCTCGCACCCCAGCAGGTGCCTCTGGCTCTTAGGGGTGGGGTGGGCACCCACTACGGTGGCCCATGAGACCCTCCTGCCCGGTTCTGGGGGCAGTCAGGGGACAGGGGTGAATTGGGCAGGGGTCCGGGGGAGTGTCAAGGAACATAGGGGGGATGGATGGGGCAGGAGTCCCAGAGAGCAGGGGTGGGCAACGACCCCCTTGTGGGGTGAGGAGGGAACCTGTTGTTAAGATTTTGGCAGCTCATCACTGGTTGTTATATTAGCAAAATAACTCTTCCATGAAAGATACATTTGACAATAGATGCTCCAATACCACAGTACATATTTGCGAACTTCAAGAGGGGACTCCACAAAACAGCAGCAGCACTGGTGCAAACCCCAAATGTAATCAATGAAGACAGTCATATGCATCAGTGAAGGTTATTCCAGATTCAAAGATAAGTAAGCTCCACCAGCGCAGAATGCGGCTTTCTTGTCTAACTTTAAGATGTGCACTGATGCAGCTATATCAGTGGCTGGAAATGAGAAAAAATTCCAGTTCTAAGGCACACGAGGCCTTAACTGAAAACGAGGTCACAAAGATGTTGGCCGTAAGTAAAATGCCTAACAGATTGGCTAATTATTATGATAATACAACTCACCTACTATAAAGCTCTAAACCAACTAGCCTTACCTAAGATGTAGTGCTGACCTACTGTCCTCAGTCTGAGAGCTTTCATATCCACCCTCAAAAGATGGAAGGAAGAGAAAGAAGTATGATGGGGGAAAAAGGGGAGACTAGAACAAGCCACCACTTTACAAGAGAAATAATTTCCCATGTTTGCATTCTGCTATTGTTGGCAAGCAGGCAACACAGATTCAGGAAAAAAATCAAAGTGTCTTTAATACAAGTGCAGATTGTCAGGTGTAGGAGAGGGGGAAAATCCGCACATCGTCAGTTGAGAAAGACAGGAAGAGAATTGGTTTTCTGGGCAGCAGAAAGGTCAGGACAGATAGAAAATGAGGTAGAGTGATTAGTAATTCACTTTTCTTCAGAAGTCACAAAAACATCTTACATTAAACAAATACCCCCAGGAGAGGAAAAGAAGCCTCCCAATTCCCAGTCTTCTGGGAGCTCTGCTCTTATGGCTCCACCAGGATTCTTACAACAATGAAGACTAGAAAAGTCTCTCCTTCCCCTAGATTTACTGCGCAAAAATAAAAATGCCAGAGTTCCTCTCCCCGCAAATCCATACCCTTGCCTCCTAATTTCCTGCTTATATTATCCCAGGACCAGGATGTGTTCTAACTCTCTCACAATGACAATTATCTAATATAGTGAGTGGTTCAATGTTTTTATTCTGCAGGTTACTTGGCAAGATTAATAACTTCTCATAGATCAATCTCCCTATTCAGCAGCCCAATTCTCCTACTGCTTGGCTCTGAAAACATGTAAAGATGAGCCCTCCAGAAAGAACTCCATGCACTGCTAGCGGTCCTGAGACCATAGTCTGAGAACCACAGATCTAATGTAAGCATATACACAAAGATCAATATTTTTTAAATCGTGTGCTTAAAGTTAGCTCAAACTATTTTTAGGTGTCTAGATGAATGTGTCATGATCTTTAAAAACAATGGAATTTGAGATTGCTCAGCATTTCTGAAAAATCAAGCCATTTATTTAGGTGTCTAAATGTGGATTTAAGAGCTTATATGTTATACACCCAAGTTTGAAAATTTTGTTCTGAAAAGCTGAGATTTTGGGTAGATGGGGATGGGGGAGAAATGAGTAGGGAGATTCTTGCTCTTCTTTATGAAGCAGACAACTAAAAAAACTGAACAACTTGTTATGAACAGATGGTTTGTTAACATATTCCCTGTGTTGCCCAAAAGATTGTCCTCTAAAAATAGAACCAAGGAGGATGGCAATAAAATACTAATCCTATCAGAATAAGGCAAGAAAAACAAAACTGCAGATTGGATGGCTTTATGTACAGTGAAAAATCTACCTTCTTTATTTTTCTCTTTAATGTGATGGGGCCTAGACATTTAAGAACAGCAGCTTAGGAGAAGAGCAATAAGACAATTAATAGCTCTATTTCTTTGTAATAGTTTAATTCTAGTGCAGGAGGCAAAATGTTCCCTATGTCTGATTTGTAAAAATTAGGGCTATCAAACAATTAAAAAAATTAATTGTGATTAATCGCACTGTTAAACAATAATAGAATACCATTTATTTAAATATTGTGGATGTTTCCTACATTTTCAAATATATTGATTTCAATTACAACACAGAATACAAAGTGTACAGTGCTCACTTTATATTTATTTTTGATTACAAGTATTTGCACTCTAAAAAAAACCAAAGAAATAGTATTTTTCAATTCACCCAATACGAGTACTGTAGTTCAATCTCTATCATGAAAGTTGAACTTACAAATATAGAATTATGTACAAAAATACTGTATTCAAATATAAAACCATGTAAAATTTTAGAGTCCGCAAGTCCACTCAGCCCTACTTCTTGTTCAGCCAATCGCTCAGACAAACAAGTTTGTTTACATTTGCAGGAGATAATGCTGCCCACTTCTAGTTTACAATGTCACCTGAAAGTGAGAATAGGCATTCTCATGCCACTGTTGTAGCTGGCGTCACAAGGTATTTAGGTGCCAGATGCACTAAAGAGTCATATGTCCCTGCATGCTTCAACCACCATTCCAGGGGGCATGCGTCCATGCTGATGACGTGTTCTGCTTGATAACAATCCAAAGAAGTGCGGACCAATGCATGTTCATTTTCATTATCGGAATCAGATGCCACCAGTACAAGGTTGATTTTCTTTTTTGGTGGTTTGGGTTATGTGGTTTCCATATTGGAATGTTGCTCTTTTAAGACTTCTGAAAACATGCACCACACCTCGTCCCTCTTAGATTTTGGAAGATACTTCAGATTCTTAAACCTTGGGTCGAGTGCTGTAGCTATCTTTAGAAATCTCACATTGGTACCATCTTTGCATTTTGTGAAATCTGCAGTGAAAGTGTTCTTAAAATGAACAACATATGCTGGGTCATCATCCAAGACTGCTATTACATGAAATATATGGCAAAATGCGGATAAAATAGGGCAGGGGACATACAGTTCTCCCCCTAGGAGTTCAGTCACAAATTTAATTAACGCATTATTTTTTTAACGAGCATTATCAGCATGGAAGCATGTCCTCTGGAATGGTGGCCGAAGCATGAAGGGGCATATGAATGCTCAGCATATCTGGCATGTAAATACCTTGACGGCTACAAAAGAGCCATGCAAATGCCTGTTCTCACTTTCTGGTGACATTGTAAATAAGAGGGCAGTATTATCTCCTGTAAATATGAACAAACTTGTTTATTTTAGTGATTGGCTGAACAAGAAGTAGGACTGAGTGGATCTGTAAGCTCTCAGGTTTTACATTGCATTAAAAAATAAAACAGTTTTTTTGTGAGAACAGCAAGGCCAGTTTTCATGAATTTTGGCTTATCCATCCTGCAGCTCTTCATTGTCCTGAAAAATCAAAAAGAAGTTCTACAAAAAGTGGAAGCATGGATGCATTGCTAAGGAGGAGTATAAAAGAACAACATGAGAATATAGGAATAAAATCAGAACAGCTAAGGCACAAAATGAGTTACACCTAGCAAGGTACATAAAAGGCAATCAGAGGTTCTTTAAATACTTTAGGAGCAAGAGAAAGATGAAGGAAAGTGTAGGTCCTCCTCTACTTAGGGTGAAGTGAGCATTCCTGAGCAAAGTATTATATTTAGGAAGGAAAAATCAAATGCACAACTACCAAATGGGGAACAGCTGGATAGGTGGTAGTACTGCTGAAAAGGATTTGAGCGTTATAGCAGATCACAAATTGAATGAGTCAATGTAATGCAGCTGCAAAAACAGCTAATATTCTGGGAGGTATTAACAGGACTCTCATATGTAAGACACGGGAGGTAATTTTCACACTCTAGGCAGTACTTGTGAGGCCCTAGTTAGGAGTATTATGTCCAGTTCTGGGTGCCACATTTTGGGAAAGATGTGGACAAATTGGAGAGAGTCCAGCAGAGAGCAACCAAAATGATAAAGGGTTTAGAAAACCTGACCTACCAGGAAAGGTTTAAAAAAGGGCATGTTTAGTCTTGAGAAAAGACAACTGAGGGGGGACTTGAAAACAGTCTTCAAATATGTTAAGGGCTGTTATAAAGAGAACAGCGATCAATTATTCTCCACATCCATTGAAGGTCAGACAAGAAGTAATCAGCTTAATCTGCAGCATGGGAGGTTTTAGCTTAGATATTAGGAAAATCTTTCTAACCATTAGGATAGTTAAGCACTGGAATAGAATTCCAAAGGAGATTGTGGAATCCCTGTCACTGAAGGTTTTTAAGAAGTGGTGAGACAAACACCTGTCAGGGATGGTCAAAGTTTACTTGGTCTTGCCTCAGTACAGGGAGCTGGACTAGATGACCTCTCAAGATCCCTTCTAGCCCTACACCTCTGATTCTATGCCACATAGAATGGAATTTTCTCAGACCCCTCACCCTTTGGCTATTCCCCCCTACCTCAAATTTCCAGTAGAGCCCTAAAATGTGTGTTCATCTGCCGGGGCAAAGGGCACTGTGAAACTGACAGACTGGTCAACTTGTGTATGACCCATAACAACAAGAGGCACTGAAATGGTAAACAGGGCCATTCCTCATAGCTAGTCATCAACACCATGTTAAGTAGACTCAAATCTTTAACATGTTTGCCTGTATGGTTAGAGAATCATGAGTAGATGCTAGGTGTTGTCTGTGTTTACCTATATCTTGTTAGAAGTTTAACAATATGATCTAATTAGTTCATGGATGAAAAAAATCCAGTTCCTGTTTTTTGATGATACATTACTGTATTCTACTGATTCAAAAGATGTAAGATATTGTAGGAACTAATATTATTATTTACATTGACTTCAGCTTAATTATCTGATATAATGAACTGTCTTAGTAATTTGAATGGCTATTGCTTAAAGTATTGTCTAAGAAAGGACTCTCTGAATAAAGTTGGCTCGCTTTCATCAAAGCTTCATGGTGAGATTACCTGTCAGTACCCTGCTTGCTTCAACTATAAAGGAAGCTTTAGGCCTGATCCTTTTTATCTCAAGCCTGCTTCAACTTTGAAGGGAAGGTCTAAGTCACAAGACTGAGATCTCCACATTTACTCTGGATTTACCCTGGAATTTTCATGGAAGAATTTGAACAAACTCTACATCTGAACAGCCTATTGGACTATAACCTTCACAATTGATTCAGCAGCCTCACCATCTCTGCTATGAAACTGACCTAAGGGCTTTACACACATTTGTATATATATTCATCTCTTACCATATATAACTTTTTTCTTTTTTTAATAAATCTTAGATTTAGTTAATAAGGATTGGCTGTAAGTGTGTACTTGGGGTGAGATCTGAAATATTAATTGACTTGGTGGGCAGCGTGCCTGATCTTTTGGGATTGGTAGAACTTTAAATATAGTGAATAAGGTTTTCAATAATCCCTCAGTATATTAGACTTGGCTGTCTGGATGGGAGCCAAAGGCTGAATTGCTTAAAGGAGACTGTGTCTGGCTTCTTGTTAAACCAGTGTTGTACTGCAGAAGCTCTTTTATTATTGGCTCAGTGAATCTAATTATAGACTAAACCACCAGTCTGGGGGATTGTCGGTCCTATTTCTTACAGTCTGCCATGAGTGTGGCATTCTCAGTGTGGCCCCTTCAGGCACCACGGTCAGAGGGACCCTAGCTAATTCTCTCTCCATCATAGCACTCTGTTAAATATCTGATTTCATGAGCTCCCTTCTATCCCAGACAATAGTGAATAGCACATGGACCTTAATACTCACTATTTGCTGCCTTAGGATGGCATTGCATTAGAGAGCTAACATGCAGATCTCCTAGAGGGTGGAAAGCAGCACATGGTTCAGATACAGACATCCCACAGAGATGAATTTATTAAAGGGAGAACACTCTATCCTAATAAAGAAGACAGGAAAGAAGCTGGTAAAATACAAGTAGGAGCTAGTGAAATTAAAGGATTCCCATTTAAACATAACACAGAAGGCAAACAACTCAGATTCATAGTTTCTAAGGCCAGAAGGGACAGGTATGATCATTTAGTTTGACCTCTGGTTTGGCACATGTCACACAACTTCCTCAAAATAATTCCTAGAGTACATCTTTTAGAAAGAAATCCAATTTTGACTTAAAAATTCTCATTGATGGAGAATCTACCATGCCCCTTGGTAAGTGGTTCCAAATGGTTAATTACTCTCACTATTAACAATTTACGCCTTATTTCTAGTCTGAATATTGATAAACTGAATATTGTCAAAATATGCAATTGTGTACATACATGTGCTAGAAGAAGTCTAAATACTAAGATGGGCTAACTAGAGTGCCTAGCATTAAATGAGATTTTGATATAATAGGCATCATGGAAACTTGGTGGAATGATGATAGTCAACGGCACACAGTAATACCAAAAAAAGAAAAGGAGTACTTGCGGCACCTTAGCGACTAACAAATTTATTTGACCATAAGCTTTCGTGAGCTACATGAAGTGAGCTGTAGCTCACAAAAGCTTATGCTCAAATAAATTTGTTAGTCTTAAAGGTGCCACAAGAACTCCTTTTCTTTTTGCAGATACAGACTAACACAGCTGCTCTAAAACCAGTAATACCAAAGTACAAAGTATATAGGAATGACAGAGTTGGTTGTGTTGTGGAGGAATGGCTCTATATAGAAAGAAAGAAAGCACAGAGTTAAATGAAGTAAAAATCTGAAATGAATCAAGCTGTACCAATCACTATAGAAATTCCATGCTTGAACAATTGCAATGGAACAGACTATCAACCACCTGACCCTGGCGACAATGCTTGGGGAAATTTGAGAGGCTACAAAGGTAGAACACATAGTAATTAATGGGGGATTTCAATTATCATACTGACTGGGTATATGTCCCTCAGGAAGGGATGCAGATAGAAAATTTCTAGACACCATAAATGACTGCTTTTTAGAACAGCTTTTCCTGGAACCCACAAGGGGAGAGACAATTTTTTGATTTTGTCCTAAGCAGAGCACAGGATCTGGTCAAGAGGTGAACACTCAGAAATTGCAATTATAACTTAATTAAATTTAACAAACTTGTGGGGGGGGGAAATGCCAAAGAAACCCACCAGAGTAGCATTTAACTTCAAAAAGGGGAACTACACAAAAATGAGGAAGCTAGTTAAACAAATTAAAAGGAACAGTCACAGGGGTGAAATGCTTGCAAACAGTACAGAGACTGTTTAAAAACACCATAATAGAGCCTCCAACTAAATATATACCGCAAATTAAAAAAAAAAGTAAAAAGAATAAAAAAATGCAACCATTGCTAAACAGAGTAAAAGAGGCAAAAGACATCCTTTAAAAATTGGAAGTCAGATCCTAGTAGGGAAAATAGAAAGGCGCATAAACCCTGGCAATTCAAGTATAATAAGGCAGGGCAAGAAAGAATTTGAAGAGCAATTAGCAAAAGACAGAAAAACTAACCACATGTTTTCTTAAATACACCAGAAGCAGGAAGCCTACCAAACAATCAGTAGGGTCACTGGACAATGGAGGTATTAAAAGAACACTCAAGGGAAAAAGGGCCATTGCAGAGAAGCTAAGTGAATTCTTTGCATTGGTCTTAGTTGTAGGGGACATGGGGGAAATCCCTGAACCCAAGCCATTCTTTTAAAGCAACGAATCTAAGGAACTGTCCCAGAGTGAGGTGTCAGAGGAGATGGGAACAAATTGTTTAATTTAACAGTAATAAGTCACCAGACCAGATAGTGTACTGCAAGAACTCAAATATGAAACTGCAGAACAACTAACTGTGGTATGTGACCTATTGCTTAAAACAAACTCTACCAGATGTCTGGAAGGTAGATAATGTAATGTCGATATTTTTAAAAAGACTCCTGGCAATTATAGGCTAGTAAGCCTAACTTCAGTACCAAGCAAATTGGTTGAAACTATAGCTAAGAACAAAATTATCAGACACACAGATAAACACGATATGTTGGGGAAAAGTCAATGTGGTTTTTATAATGGGAAATCATGCCTCACCAATCTATTAGAATGCTTTGAGGGTTTCAGCAAATATGTGGACAAGGGTGATCCAGTGGATATGGTGTTCTTGGACTTTCAGAAAGCCTTTAACAAGGTCCATCACCAAAGACTCTTAAACCAAGTAAGCAGTCCTGGGATAAGAGGGAAGGTCCCCTCATGTATCAGTAACCATTTAAAAAGATAGGAAACAAAGGGTAAGAATAAATAGTCAGTTTTCACAATGGAAAGAAATAAATAGCAAGGTCCCCCACGGATCAGTACAGGAACCTGAGCTATTCAATATATTCATAAGTAATCTGGAAAAGGGGTGAATGGTGAGATGGCAAAATTTGTAGACTATATTAAATTACTCAAATTAATTAAGTCCAAAGCTGACTGTGAAGAGTTATAAAGGGATCTCACTAAACTGGGTGACTGGGCAACAAAATGGCAGATTAAATTCAATGTTGATAAATGCAAAGTAATGTGCATTGGAAAAAATAATCCTAACTATACATACACAATGATGAGGTCTAAATTAGCTGTTACCATTCAAGAAAGAGATCTTGGAGTCATTGTGGATAGTTTTCTGAAAACACTGGTTAATGTGCAGCAGCAGTCAAAAAAGATAATAGAATATTAGCAACCATTAGGAAAGGGATAGATAATAAGACAGAAAATATAATAATGCCATTATTTAAATCCATGTTATACCCACCCTCTGAATAGTGCATGCGGCTCCAGTTGCCCCATCTTAAAAAAAAATATTAGAATTGGAAAAGGTACAGAGAAGGGCAACAAAATGATAAGAGGTATGGCACAGCTTCCATATGAGAAGAGATTAAAAAAGACTCTTACAAAAGAGGTGACTCAGTGAGAATATGGTAGAGGTCTATAAAATCACGAATGGAGAAAGTAAATGGGGAAGAGTTATTTACCCCTTCAATAACACAAGAACTAGGGGTCACTCAATTAAATTAAAAGACAGCAGGTTTAAAACAAAACAAAAGGAAGTACTTTTTCACATAATGCATAGTTAACCTTTGGAACTTGTTTCCAGAGGATGCTTTGAAGGCCAAAACTATAAAAGCACTCAACAAAGAATTAGATAAGTTCCTGGAGGATAGGTCCATCAATGCTATTAGCCAAGATGGTCAGGGATGCAATCCAATACTCGAGGTGTCCATAAACCTCTGACTGCCAATAGCTGGGACTGGATGACAAGGGATTTGAAACTGCCCTGTTCTGACTTCTGTTGGAAGACAGGATACTGGGCTAGATGGACCATTGATCTGACCTAGTGTGGCCACTCTACTATTCGAGACAGTAAAAAAATCCCAGGCTAGAGAATGCCTCGAATCTCTCTGCTCTGTCAGTTTGGATTTCTGAATGTGGTCAGCATTAAATATTTTTAGAAAGCACACAGATGCCAGGCTACCAGACATATTTCTGGTACTGCAAAAGGGTGTTCATCAATGCAGAGGTACTGGACATGCTAGGTAAGTGATACTGAACCAAAACTTTTTTGACCAAATTAAGAAAAAAAATCTCATTTGTCAACGACTTGAGTTCCAGGTTTCTTTTATTTTTCATCCCAGGGAAAAGACTTCTCTCCCCAAGTTTACAGCCTCCATAGTGAAAGTTCCATGTGATGATTTTACTCTGCAAAGAATGGCTGAATGGAGTCTCTTTTTGAGCCCCAGCATACTTTCTCCCATCTCAGCCAGGTGGGTCATTGCAAAGCAACATGATGTGCTCTATACTTGCTTGGAGAGCAGTGACTGAGCATGGGAATCAAATTATATTCTTGCCCTTTCAATTACCAGACTTAATTACTATCTACCTCACTCTATTCCCCTGGGTTTCTTTTTCCTTTCCTTTCTTTACTTATTCTGTCTACCCATCTCTCGAATCTCTGCTCCCTCACTTTATCACACACACTCAACTGCACAATCTTCCTTCCATCCCATCTTGCGTGTGTGCGCACACATGCATATGCACACACCCCCCCAATCTCACTTGGGGATGAGTCACTTAAGTCATTCACAATACTGGCCCCACTTCCTAAAATTAACAGTATAAACATATGTCAGTCAATTAGTGTCTCAAATATCATGCTATTTCCCATGAGCTTTGTTCCTCCAGGATCCATCATGTCAGTGCACCTGTGAAAGATCACCGTCCCTAAATTAGTTTGTAAAAAAGTTTCATTTCCTCACTTCACTGACATGTACCACTCATTAGTCCATCAGGCACAGATCTTCAATCACATCGGTAGAAGCTCAAACCAAGCAAAGCTATTGGTCTCAGACATGATAAATAATCTTGCTTCCTGAGGCTAATCAAGTTCTGAAAACAAAGATAATTTAGAAATTCATGTGGCTGATAGAATGTAATCACTATCTCCCCAAACAATATAATACTGTAAGCAAATTTTGCCTAGTGTATCTACTGAGCAAAATTTGGAAGAGAAGAGAAGTTACACCAGGCTGTAACAATGAGATTGCTTTATCTCATGAGAATGGAGATTATAATATGTCACCACAGTAATTCTGCTGCAATTGCTAGATCCAGTATGACAGGGTAGCTGAACAAGTAAACAATACACAACAACAAAACATATTTCCTGCAGAAAATCATACTATCCATGCTAAATGACAATCTGAGATTTTGAACCTCTGGGGTCCCCGGAATTCCTTTTCCCCTAAACAAACCATTAGAGGATTATAATCTGTTGTAGAAAAGTTTTGCATAGATGTACTGAACATTCTATAGCTCTCTGTGCCATAGTAATTTCTTAATCAGTTGAGTGGACAAAGGGCCATAGTAATCTCATGGTCATATTCTATTTTGCCACTGCAAAGACTGTTGGACAGGACAGAGGAAGTAAAGTCCACGGCTATCAAATCCTGTGAATACTAGGGATCTATTGAGAAAGGAAGTTCTGACCTTATGGAGGGTCTTCCTCTACTATTCAGGTATTTATATGGGCCCTGTTACTGTGGAATCAGAACAACTCCTTCATGAATCTCTCTTCAACAAAGACAGCCTGGAGCTGTGCTGACATTGTCCAGCTGCTCAGAAAGTGTTGTGCATTCAATTTCTGGAGAAAAAAAATCATACTCTTTTAAGGTGTCACAAGTGGGGCAACCAAAAACAGATACTCTAACTAGTTACTTTTGAAAATTTAGGCCAAAGTTCTCACTCATAGACGTCAATGGGAACTTTCCTTGAGTAAGGGCTTTGGCCCGTTGGTTTTAAAACTGAAAACAAGCCTAGGCTATTAGGCAGCAGTGATTTTATGATGCCAATTGTGGTACTACATTGGCAAACAGCTGGAATTTATTCTCCTTTTCTGCAAAACAATTTTAATGAAAAATGGTCAGATTTTCTGGAGATGCAAATTATTTTCCACACCTTTTCCAAGTACTCTTGTTTCCATATTAAAATAAATACTTTGCACTTCTAGAGAGTCTGTTCCCCCCCCCCCCCAAGGATCTCAAGCTACTTTTTCAGGGTACAGCCCAATATCTGTAACGAGGCACTGAAGCACAGAAAGGCAGAGGGAAAGAATCCTCAGTTCCTACGTGTGGTTCAGGACCTTTACCATGTGGAAAGTGGAGTAGTGGACACACAATGAGGAGTTAGTTTGGTAGGAAAATTTACTGTTCATACCCATGTCTGCCCCTGCTGTTGTGGTGCAGAGAGACACTCCATGGCATGCAGGATGCACAGAGCCCCAGGCATATGATGTCTACTGTCTGGCCTGCTAGCATAAGCAGATATAAATGTAGCATTTCTGATGTGATGTTAGGTGGGTGAACAAACAAGTATTTGCCCCAAGAACTTAATTTGTACATACATTCCTTTGAAAGGTTCCCAAATAAGAGTTGTGAGTGAATATCTGAAGGCAGAATTTGGCCCTATGTTAGCAATTGGTTTAATCAGAATTATTGGTTACATTGAACAATGCTCTAATGAAAGCTTTTTCCTTTTTTGGCTTTACTGTTAAACAGTTTTAGGAATAGTCCTGTGTAATAAAAATTTTGCTGGGAAATAGTTTCAACTTTTGACTTTACAAATCATAATTGTATTTACAGGTTCATCATAAATGACAACTAAAATAGGTTCACTCTACCTTTTATGATTATTCCCATGCTCTGTTTTATAGGCATGCCTTTTCTTATTTAAAAGATTTTCTTCTGATCCTTGTCTTTGATGGAAGAGTGTGTTACAAAATGTTTGCTGGCATCTTTCTTGAGTCCAAATACATTCTAAATTCAAAGCTTCTGTGATTCAAAACACAATATTTGATCATAAAAAGCTTTGGAATTAAGATTATTTCATGTCATTTTGTAAATGCTTTTTTAAAATCAAGATTAAAACCATAATGAAAAATATATCCACTACCATTTACTAAAGTAGAAACAAAATTCAATTTGAGTCCGTAACTTGAAGTTCCTGAAGTGAAGAACAGTGACTCTTTCAAGGTGATACATCAAAGGAACAACAATGTGTTTGTGCCCTTGTTTATTTTTTTATTTATTTTTATTTTATTTTGCTTCTTTATGATGTATAAAAAAGGCAGAAAAGGACTTGAAAAATATTAAGCTATTTATTATTTTTGTTGTCTTTAATTTCAGAAATTCAGTTCTTGTCAATCCCTTTCCCCACCCCTGGAAAACTCTAAATTTACCATACCATTCCTTTGTATTGGTATAACTGCTTCAATGCCATGGGGGATTGCACCAATTTAAATTATTTTCTCTACCAATTTAGTTAAATTGGTGCAAGCCCCATTATGGTCAACATAAGAAATAGTATTATGATGACACTAGAGATACCATCATGCCAGTGAAACCTGATAAACTGAGAAGGGAAATTATTTTGATTTAGAACTCCTTAAAACATTTGGGTTTTGTTTGGTTTTACCACCTATTTATCTCAAAACATCAGATTAAACAATTGGCAGAAAAGCTGTCTTTGTTAAAATGTTCAGCCCTCCTTAACCCATTCATTTATGGATCGGTAAAGCTCCTAATACTCATCTGAGACTTCTCACTAATGTCGCTAGCAAAACCAGGGAGCACCACAATTTACATTCCCAATATTTCCAAGGGAAAGGAGAAGCAGAAAAAAAGCCCTATTTTTTCTTGTTGTAAGTCATCTTAAAAAAAAAAAAAAGGTGTTTACTGTAAGCTATCATCATAAACTATATACCTATCAGCTATTAAGTAAATAACAGTTGGTAAAATCCTGAAAACCTTACTGAGTGAAAACTTTCTCTACGTGAGAGTTTGTTTGAACAAACTGAGTGGGGACATCTCCCAACACCAGTTTTAGTTTTATTGTTCCTTTCATTCAAAGTTCTCAAAGCACTCTGCAAATGTTAAACATTGAAACCACACATATTACTTATTATCGCTGTTTTTCAGATGCAAATTGAGGCACAAAGAAATAAAGGCCTACATTTTCAAAAGTGGTCTCTGATTTTGGAAATGTCAAACACCTAGCAACTGATTTTGAGAGATCGAGGCAACTACAACTCCAGAAAAAAAACTCTAGTCACTGTGAACTGTGAGTGCTCACTTAGAACCTTTGAAAGTCATGTCCTAGGTGAATTAAGTTGAGCAACCAAAAACTAACTTACCCCAAATCAGTAGAAACTTCAGGAAAAAAAATAGGCATAAATTGACTTGAGTTAGGTCACTGTTAATTAGTGCTGAGGGGACGATAAAAAACAGATCCCATTTTTCTCATCCCTTTGCTCCACCCATTAGACAACCTTCCTCCCAATCTTCTCTTTTCTTTTTGACTTTTTTCCCCCGAAGGATCAACTGGAATGAACTGGAATTTCAGCTAAACAATTACAGTCTAATAAAATTATAAGCAACTGAAAATTAGGTCTTATAAAGGGAAATGTAGGGCAACCTTAATAGGTGGTCCTACTAACCATACCTATAATATATAAAAACACCGCTTTTTAGCCCATCTGATTATAATTGCCACACATTACAGAGTAGCTGGATCTCCATGCATGAAGGACACTTACTAATTTTGTTGGGGAAAAAATCTCAAACACATTCAACACAATTTTTTTAAAAAAAGGTTTCCTAAATAGAACAATGTTTGTTTTAGTTGCCGTGGCATTTAATGGCAACATGCAAATTCATTTTAAAGAGTTTTTGGCTCTAGTGTTTTTTCTGTTTTTCTCTTAAACAGAAAAGCTTACTTTATAATATAAAAAGGATAAAGTAATTTAGTGAATATACTATTTTTTCTTTTTATTGCAGGAAATATTTTAATTTAAAAGCTAGCTCTGACTATAAAGTTTCCTCCAAATTCTTTATAGTCAATTAATTCAAAGAAAAATGACTTCAACCCTCAATTAGAGAAGCCAGAAACATATTGGGTTAATAAACAAAAGACTGGGACACTAAAATTCTTACCATATCAAGTCAGTTTTGCATTTGCTAAATCTGAGTAGCACTGCATTCTTCCATTGCCAGCACTGAGAACAAGAGTACTTTGTATTCTAGGTGTGCATGGCAACGCTTTTGTGTTGAGATGAGCCAAAAAAGAAGTAGCCATTAAAAAGCTCATTTTAAATTACAACTGACAACTTTAATGGAAAAGTGTGCTGTACGGTCTCATGAATATTCAAAGACAATACACACCTTTGCATAACGTAACTGGTTTAAGTATTAAGGATTACATTTTCGCCTTCATTTTTGCAACAGGGAGGCATCAAGAATTTGAGTGAAGGTATCCTAAACAATCTCATTGGGATGACTTTAGAGCAAGGGTGGGCAAATTAAGGCCTGTGGGCCACATCCAACCTGCCAGCCAATTCAACCCAACCCTCAAGCTCCCACTGGGGAGCGGAGTCTGGGGTCTCCCAGCCAACGGGAGCTGCAGGGGAGGCACCTGGGGACGGGCAATGTGCACAGCCCCCTGACTGCCCCTAAATGTAGGAGCCAGAGCAGGAACATGCCGCTGCTTCCTGGAGCTGCTTCAGTTAAGCGCCACCTGGAGCCTGCATCCCTGACTCCCTCCTGTGGCCAACCCCCTGCCCCAGCCCTGATTCCCCTCCCGCCCTCTGAACTCCTTGATCCCAGCCTGGAGCTCCCTCCTGAACTCCAAACCCTCATCCCCAGCCCTACCCCAGAGCCTGCACCCCCAGCCAGAACCCTCACCCCCCTGACCCGTGCCCATGCCCCTGCCCTTGCCCTGATCCGCCTCCCGCAAGTTTGCCCACCCCTCCTTTAGAGGGCCAAAGTCATCCCTCATTTATACTCACACAGTCTCACCAAACCAAATTCACCACAGGCATCAGCTGTTGCAGAACTATTTGTAGTCAATACAGTTGTGTACACTCACACCAGCAGCAACTTTGTCTCAGTTACTTTAGTGAGGCTACATGGATGTAACTGAGGGCAGAATTTGGTTCATAAGGTTTTAATATTTCTTAGGCAGCGAATGGAAGGTTTGTATTTTCAAAGTGGTAGTGAGGGTGTTATGCAAAGGTGTTGTCACAAATTGTTGAATTGTCTTTATAAATGTCTGTGCAATGCTTTTAAAATTCAGCCATTAACATTAATGTTTCAGAGCACAAATGCCACAGGAAACACTAGAATTGTGTGTTGCAGGGCCTGGGGAGAACAGTTCAGTGCTAATATGTTCAGAGTTTGGCTGTTTTCTCCACTGTGCTGCAATCTACAACTATTCTGGGAGAGTTTAAAATAGCTGACCCATTAAAGAATTTCAGAATATGCAAAAATATTAGTTACAACATATAATTTAAACTATTTAAAAAAAACCAAACCTTTTGCTACCATGGATTTAAGACTCTTGATAGGATACTTGTTTCAAGTAGAAATGGTCCTTGCAAGCACTTAGGGTTAAATTTATCATACTCACTCACTCTTTCAGGCAGAACATTTAGCAGCTATTTATTTAATGAGACAGGACAGATTGGTAATCATACAATGATTTTGTTCAGTTGCACTAGAAAAATGGCATCTGGTGCTTCCTGGCAAATTCTCAACACAAACCTGCATTCCTCATGTACCCCAATCTCAATAGGTATTTGACTGCAAATCAGCAGACATTTTCAAAGCAGAAGTTAATTAATTAATTAATTAATTAATATTAAGGGACAAATTAATAGGAGCTGTACTTGGACAACTAATGGCAGAATTTGGCTCTGGACCACTAGTTACTTGAGTCAAAGTCTTCCTCACCTGGCCCAATTAAATTAACTAGTTACTTACCACATCTAGCTCAGACTTCAAGGGCCAAATATAAGCCAGTCCCACTGGCTGCAACAGAAGCCATTCATGTGAGTGCATCTGAAAGCCGAAACTGTCTTCAAATAATTTTGTTTTACTAGTGCTCCATTATAATTTATCACAGTTGTAGTCTTAGCAATAGATTTGTCCATCCTATAATTAATTTACTTACAGTAAGTAAAAAAACCAGCAGCTCCTCTACCTTTTTATAAGAGAGAAGCTACTTTATAAGTGCTAACAAATAGCCTATATGCTTAAGAAAACAAAAAGATGTTAAAACTCCAGCTGAGTGTTGTGTGTACAATAATTTTAGGATCAGACCCCAAATGAAACATCGTCATAGCCCAGCCCAAGAAATGAGCAAAGGTAAGGTTGAAAAGCAATAAAAATATAAAGTAAACTGATATTTCCATTACCTAACAGTGGAGTCTGAAGTCTGGAACTGTCATGGTCAGGATAATGCCCAGTATTGTAGGTGAAGAAGGGATAATGAAATGGCAATGGGCTTTTGGATTGAACACAGTAAGCAGGACCCTCCTGTTATAAGAGAAAAAAAAATCTTAATAGTAAACTTGAAGGTTTTTCAAAAAGTAGGATGTTGCCTAGCTTTATTTGGAGGCTCTCAAAATGATCAAGTAACATCCATCACTCTCTCCAAAAGTAAGATAATAATATGTATTGTACTATTTAAAAACATACTGAAAAAGATCATGCTCTATGCAGTGTGGTTGTAGCCATAGCAGTCCCAGAATATTAGAAAGGCAAGGTGGGTGAGGTAATATCTTTTATTGGATCAACTTCTGTTGGTGAGAGAGAGAGAAGCTTTTGAGCCACCCAGAGCTCAAAAAGAAAAGGAGTACTTGTGGCACCTTAGAGACTAACACATTTATTTGAGCATAAGCTTTCGTGAGCTACAGCTCACTTCATCGGATGCATTCAGTGGAAAATACAGAGGGGAGATTTATATACATAGAGAACATGAAACAATGGGTGTTACCATACACACTGTAACCAGAATGATCACTTAAGGAGAGCTATTACCAGCAGGAGAGCGGGGGGGGGAAGAAACCTTTTGTAGTGATAATCAAAGTGGGCCATTTCCAGCAGTTGACAAGAACGTCTGAGGAACAGTGGGGGTGGGGGGGGGGGGAAATAAACAGGGAAATAGTTTTAGTTTGTGTAATGACCCATCCACTCCCAGTCTCTATTCAAGCCTAAGTTAATTGTATCCAGTTTGCAAATTATTTCCAATTCAGCAGTCTCTCGTTGGAGTCTGTTTTTGAAGTTTTTTTGTTGAAGAATTGCAACTTTTAGATCTATAATTGAGTGACCAAAGAGATTGAAGTGTTCTCCGATTGGTTTTTGAATGTTATAATTCTTGACGTCTGATTTATGTCCATTTATTCTTTTACAGAGAGACTGTCCAGTTTGACCAATGTACATGGCAGAGGGGCATTGCTGGCACATGATGGCATATATCACATTGGTAGATAAATGGACACTGTTCTTCAGACGTTCTTGTCAACTGCTGGAAATGGCCCACCTTGATTATCACTACAAAAGGTTCCCTCCCACCCCCCCGCTCTCCTGCTTTTCTTATCACCATTATTATAACTTGCCTAGTATGAACTCACTCGAAAGTCATCAGTGGAAACTTTCATAAACCAGGTATGTCTCACACATTTCCAGGGAGTTTACATTGCTTTTCAAAAGAGAACAAATTGAATGTATAATGCAAGTCGGAAACCGAACATAACGAATATCTCTACATTAGAAAAAATAAGGGTAGGGAAGAAATGTATGGCTAATTCTTATGGAAAGCATAAGATCAAGACATAAGCAAAACTAGATATTTGTAACCACTGTGTAGAGGTTTTTCAGGATTTTTTTTTAAGTCATATTTACAAAGTACCCTTCTTAGTCCTGGTCTACACTACAAAGTTAGGTTGATGTAAGCCACTTTGCGTCAACATAGATGTGCAGGTGCTTACACCTAAAATTGTCTCCCACTGGTGTAAGCACCCCGTTTGCAGCAAGGCAGCAACATCAACTCGCTGAATAGCATTGAGCCATGTTCGACATATTAATGGCAACACTATATAAGTGTACAGACTGCATTACTCATATCAACCCTAACAGTCCTCCAGCAGCTGTCCCACAATGCCTGACACTAACTGCTCTGGTCACATTCGCAAATTCCAATTCCCAGGGTCATGGAGATTGGAACCCCATGGATTTTTAAAATATCTTTTCCTGATTGCACAGCTTGGTGAGCACACCTAGCAGCTGTCCACTGTTGTGTGCAACTGCCCAACCAATCTTGCTGGCAACATGCTTCAGACACACTCTGGCATGCAATAGACAGGAGATCTTAGATCTCCTAGGCATGTGGGGAGAAGAGGCTGTGCAGGCACAACTATAGATCAGCTGCAGAAACATGGACATTTATGAGCAGATTGCACAGAGGAAGCGAGAGAAGAGGTATGACAGGAATCAGCAGCAGTGCCACATGAAAGTGAAGGAATTGTGGCAGGCCTACCAGAAGGCCACAGAAGTCAACAGTCGATGTGGTGCCAAGCCACAGACTTGCCACTTTTACAAAAAAAAGAGCGGCATGCCCTACTTTGCCACCTCTACCCCACATACCCCGGGTACACTGCTTTTCACTCCCCTGTTGCATTAGGCAGGGGATGTGGAACAGATAGTTTATGTACAAAGGGATATCCCTTTGAGGTACTCTGCAATCCTTTCCTGAAGATTTCTATTGATGGCAGCCTTATTTCTTCCTCCGTGGTAGGACACTTTCCCATGGCAGTCCGTGATGACTTCAGCAGGCACCAGTGCAGTAAATAGAGTGGTTGCATATGGACTAGGTGGCTTTGGGACACCAGCAGCAGCTGTGCTCTGTGTCTTTGTTACCATCAGGAGTGAGATATCAGCTAAAATCACCAACGCTCATGGAAAATTTGTTTTTGCTGTGAGGGGTGGTCTTTTTGGTGTGGCTTGTGTTTCCCAGATTAACAGGACGTAGGTGGGAAGGCTATGACAGATACAGAGGCAGCTGTAGGAGTGACTCCTGTAGTGGAAAACACAATGAGGATGACTGGATGTGGAAGCTGTGGTATGTACATGATCCTGGAGGGGTGACTTGGTAAGAGTTTTTTCTGCATGAAATGCCGTCTGATAGAGCTGATGGAGGAAAAGATCCGAGGACTGGAGATGAGGTGGAAAGTCTGGTTGAGTTTAGGAAGGGGTTTGAGCAGATGATGGAGCAAAGACATGAGGTATCTGAAGGGAATAGCTCAGACTTGCAGATGGAAGCAAGGCTGGTGAATTTTGAGGGGAGACTGGGTGAGGAAAGTGGTCAGTGGAAGCATGTGACTAAAAGAACCAGGCAGAGGAAAAGACAGGCTAGTGAAGAAGAAATAGAGCTTAGGAACAGGTTTGCAGAGTTGGAAAATGAAGAAGGGGCTCAGCAGGTAGTTGCTGAAGGTGGAAGGGCAAGGAAGAGGAGAAGAGAGGCTAGTCCTATAGGAAAAGGGGAAGAGTCACATTACACCAAATATGGGCCCCAGAAGGATACAGGATGGGTTGAAGAGGATTATAAAGGAAAATAGGAATGGAAAGAACTTGCAGCCAGAGGGAACAGGGGAAAGAGACTGAAGAATAGCACTGTCACCAGGAAAAGGCAGGTCTATGTGATCGGGGACTCTTTATTGAGAAGAACAGACAGGCCTGTAACTAGAGCTGATCTAGAGAATAGAAGGGTGTGCTGTCTTCCAGGTGCTAAGATACGGGATGTAGACCTGAGGTTGAAAAGGATCCTAAAGGGAGCGGGAAAGAATCCCCTAATTATCCTTCATGTGGGAACAAATGATACAACTAGATTCTCGCTGGAAAGTATTAAGGGAGACTATGCTAGGCTGGGGAAGACGCTTAAGGAAATGGAGGCTCAGGTGATCTTTAGCGGGATCCTGCCTGTTCCTAGAGAAGGGCAACAAAGGTGTGACAAGATTATGACTGTCAACAGATGGCTTAGGCAGTGGTGCTATAAGGAGGGCTTTGGGATGTATGGCCACTGGGAAGCATTCATGGACAAAGGACAGTTCTCTCGGGATGGACTTCATCTGAGTAGGGAAGGAAATAGAATTCTAGGATGGAGGCTGGCACAACTGATAAAGAGAGTTTAAACTAGGAATTTGGGGGAGATGGTTGGGAGATGTCCAGGTAATCTCCACACCAGATTTTAGCATTGAGAGGGAAGAAGACGAAGTAAGAAAGGATACAGCCGTGGGTAGGAGAATGTATATAAGGAGCGAGGGCGGTGTGGATACTAGTCTAATAGGTTATACTGGTTGTAAAATGATTGTGCCTAATAGGGTACAAAATGTGAGCGAGGCCAAACAGCAAAAATTAAGATGTTTATACACCAATGCGAGGAGCCTAGGTAACAAAATGGAGGATCTAGAGCTACTGGTGAAGGAAGTGAAACCAGATATTATAGGGATAACAGAAACATGGTGGAATAGTAGTCATGACTGGACTACAGGTATTGAAGGGTATGTGCTGTTTAGGAAAGACAGAAACAAAGGTAAAGGGGGTGGAGTAGCATTGTATATCAATGATGAGATAGAATGTAAAGAAATAAGAAGTGATGCAATGGATAAGACAGAGTCCGTCTGGGCAAAAATTACATTGGGGAAGATAACTAGTAGAGCCTCTCCTACGATAGTGCTTGGGGTGTGCTATAGACCTCTGGGATCTACTTTGGATATGGATAGAGCCCTTTTTAATGTTTTTAATAAAATAAATACTAATGAAAACTGCGTGATCATGGGAGACTTTAACTTCCCAGATATAGACTGGAGGACCAGTGCTAGTAATAATAATAGGGCTCAGATTTTTCTAGATGCGATAGCTGATGGATTCCTTCATCAAGTAGTTGCTGAACGGACTAGAGGGGATGCCATTTTAGATTTAATATTGGTGAGTAGCGAGGACCTCATAGAAGAAATGGTTGTAAGGGGATAATCTTGGCTCAAGTGATCATGAGCTAATTCAGTTCAAACTGAACGGAAGGATTAACAAAAATAAATCTGCAACTAGATTTTTTTATTTCAAAAGGGCTGACTTTCAAAAATTAAGGAAATTAGTTAGGGAAGTGGATTGGACTGAAGAACTTATGGATCTAAAGGTAGAGGAGGTCTGGGATTACTTTAAATCAAAGCTGCAGAAGCTATCGGAAGCCTGTATCCCAAGAAAGGGGAAAAAATTCATAGGCAGGAGTTGTAGACCAAGCTGGATGAGCAAGCATCTTAGAGAGGTGATTAAGAAGAAGCAGAAAGCATACAGGGAGTGGAAGATGGGAGGGATCAGCAAGGAAAGCTACCTTATTGAGATCAGAACGTGTAGGGATAAAGTGAGACAGGCTAAAAGTCAAGTAGAGTTGGACCTTGCAAAAGGAATTAAAACCAATAGTAAAAGGTTCTATAGCCATATAAATAAGAAGAAAACTAAGAAAGAAGAAGTGGGGCCACTAAACACTTAGGATGGAGAGGTGGATACGGATAATCTAGGCATGGCCCAATATCTAAACAAATACTTTGCCTCAGTCTTTAATAAGGCTAAAGAGGATCTTAGGGATAATGGTAGCATGACAAATGGGAATGAGGATATGGAGGTAGATATTACCATATCTGAGGTAGAAGCGAAACTCAAACAGCTTAATGGGACTAAAATCGGGGGGTCCAGATAATCTTCATCCAAGAATATTAAAGGAATTGGCACCTGAAATTGCAAGCCCATTAGCAAGAATTTTTAATGAATCTGTAAACTCAGGAATTGTACTGAATGATTGGAGAATTGCTAATATAGTTCCTATTTTTAAGAAAGGAAAAAAAGTGATCCGGGTAACTACAGGCCAGTTAGTTTAACATCTGTTGTATGCAAGGTCCTGGAAAAAATTTTGAAGGAGAAATTAGTTAAGGACATTGAAGTCAATGGTAAATGGGACAAAATACAACATGGTTTTACAAAAGGTAGATCGTGCCAAACCAACCTGATCTCCTTCTTTGAGAAAGTAACAGATTTTTTAGATAAAGGAAACACAGTGGATCTAATTTACCTGGATTTCAGTAAGGCGTTTGATACCGTGCCACATGGGGAATTATTAGTTAAATTAGAGAAGATGGGGATCAATATGAACATCAAAAGGTGGATAAGGAATTGGTTAAAGGGGAGACTGCAACGGGTCCTATTGAAAGGCGAACTCTCAGGCTGGAGGGAGGTTACCAGTGGAGCTCCTCAGGGATCAGTTTTGGGACCAATCTTATTTAATCTTTTTATTACTGACCTTGGCACAAAAAGTGGGAGTGTGCTAATAAAGTTTGCAGATGATACAAAGCTGGGAGGTATTGCCAATTCAGAGAAGGATCAGGATATTATACAGGAGGATCTGGATGACCTTGTAAACTGGAGTAATAGTAATAGGATGAAATTTAATAGTGAGAAGTGTAAGGTTATGCATTTAGGGATTAATAACAAGAATTTTAGTTATAAGTTGGGGACGCATCAATTAGAAGTAATGGAAGAGGAGAAGGACCTTGGAGTATTGGTTGATCATAGGATGACTATGAGCTGCCAGTGTGATATGGCTGTGAAAAAAGCTAATGCGGTTTTGGGATGCATCAGGAGAGGCATTTCCAGTAGGGATAAGGAGGTTTTAGTACCATTATACAAGGCACTGGTGAGACCTCACCTAGAATACTGTGTGCAGTTCTGGTCTCCCATGTTTAAAAAGGATGAATTCAAACTGGAGCAGGTACAGAGAAGGGCTACTAGGATGATCTGAGGAATGGAAAACTTGTCTTATGAAAGGAGACTTAAGGAGCTTGGCTTGTTTAGCCTAACTAAAAGAAGGTTGAGGGGAGATATGATTGCTCTCTATAAATATATCAGAGGGATAAATACAGGAGAGGGAGAGGAATTATTTAAGCTCAGCACCAATGTGGACACAAGAACAAATGGGTATTAACTGGCCACCAGGAAGTTTAGACTTGAAATTAGATGAAGGTTTTTAACCATCAGAGGAGTGAAGTTTTGGAATAGCCTTCCAAGGGAAGCAGTGGGGGCAAAAGATCTATCTGGCTTTAAGATTCTACTTGATAAGTTTATGGAGGAGATGGTATGATGGGATAATGGGATTTTGGTAAGTAATTGATCTTTAAATATTCAGGGTAAATAGGCCTAATCCCCTGAGATGGGATATTAGATGGATGGGATCTGAGTTACCCAGGAAAGAATTTTCTGTAGTATCTGGCTGGTGAATCTTGCCCATATGCTCAGGGTTTAGCTGTTTGCCGTATTTGGGGTCGAGAAGGAATTTTCCTCCAGGGCAGATTGGAAGAGGCCCTGAAGGTGTTTCGCCTTCCTCTGTAGCATGGGGCACGGGTCATTTGATGGAGGATTCTCTGCTCCTTGAAGTCTTTAAACCACGATTTGAGGACTTCAATAGCTCAGACATAGGTGAGGTTTTTCGTAGGAGTGGGTGGGTGAGATTCTGTGGCCTGCGTTGTTCAGGAGGTCGGACTAGATGATCAGAATGATCCCTTCTGACCTTAGTATCTATGAATCTATGAAAATAGTGCCGATCTTCAGTGCCATGGTCCTATATTCACAGTTTTACACAACCGAGCTATTCCCTCCTCATTTTCCTCATTTCTGGTGGGTTGTATTCACTGTGGCTGATGCTGAGAGTGGTGCCGTGCACTAGCACTCTGAAGCAGGTGTCAATAGTCACGTCTTGTTTAACACTTCAGAGGGGGCAAGGAAAGGGAGTTCTGAACCTTAACGTTTGCTTTCTGTTAGGACTATGCTGACAATGGTACCTCTGTGTGTTCTATCTAAAGCTGCTGCTGTTGTAGCTTTGAGGGTTTCCCCCTCCACACATGTGGAAGTCAGATAAGGAGAAAAAAAAAAGAGGACGACTCGGGATGACACGTTCCATGAGACTCTGCAAACCAATGCTGCCTCAGACTGCAAGCAGAGAGTCTGGAGGGTGAATATTTCAAGCTGTTTGGAAAAGGAAAAGAGCTGACAGAAAAAAGCCTCAGAAGTCCCAGCAGGAAAAGGAGAGGGAGATGCCCCAGGACAAAATGGGGCTTCTCCAGCAACAAACACAGATCCTGTAGATTCTTGGGGACCTACAGGTTCAACAATTCCTAGCCTTCCTTTGCAATCATGGAGAACTCCAGTATAGCACCTCCCCACACCCTGCCTCAATATTCCCCATGGCACCAAGGACTGCTGCACTACTCCTGCCACTTCAGAGAAGGAGACGCTAAGGACAATCACAGCTTCAGATACAGTGACCTGAGGAAGCCACAGTTACTGTATGTGTAGCCAAAGTGAACATGTTAAGATCTGTTCCATTAATTTATTAGAGGTTTTTTTATGTATTTGCTTTTAAATTGCACAGATATTTTGGACTGGTCTTGTTATTCAAAATTCTATTCATCTTTATTAGTTCCCAGCATACACTGCAGAATGCCTAGAGGTACTGAAAGCACCCACTTGTTATTGTGCAGTGTGACAGAACTCAAAGGGTCAGTGACAGTGTAATCATCATCATCAATGTACAACAAGCATCACACAATTAATAGGCACATTGACAGTGTTATATTCATAGATGTACAGCAAGCCCCATGGAGTTCCTAACAGACCTCAAAAGTGCATGGCCAGGGTGCATGGCCACCCTCCAGCACAATGCACTACTGGGGCACACTGTTAAAGTGACTTTCAAGCTATCCCTCAGCTGTGTAGCTCCACACTGAGCTCTTCTAATAGCCCTTGTGTCTGGTTGTTCAAACTTGGCAGACAGCCGCTTCATGACTGCTCTCTACCTCAGCAGTAACATTTCCCAAGTTGTCTCATCAATATTATGCAGGACATGGCAGGCAGCTATAACCATTGGGATATTTTTCCCACTGAGATCCAATCATCTGAGTAAACACCAGTGTCTCTTCAGTATACCAATAACACATTGAACTGTCATTCTGCCACCTGCTATGCTGGTAGTTGAATCTTTCCTTGGTGCTCTCAGAGAGGCTGGTCTACAGTTTGATGAGCCAGGGGAGCAAGAGGCTTGGATCCCCCAGGATCACCAGTGGCATTTCAACATTGCCAATGGTAAATCTACTGGGTGGGAAAGAAAGTCTCTGTTTGTAACTTTCTGAACAGTCCTGTGTTCTAAAATATGCACGTGTCATATACCTTCCCTGACCAGCCAAGACTGATGTTAGTGAACTATCCTCAGTGATCTACCAATGCATGCATAACAACAATAGAAAAGTAGCCCTATCTGCTGATGTACTCTGGGGCACAGTGGGCTGCTACCAAAATAGGGATATGCTTGCCATCTATTGCTCCACTGCAGTTCTGGATCCCCACTGCTGCAAATCCATCCACTATGTCCTGCCCATTGCCAAGAGCCATAGTCCTGCACGGCAGAAGACTAATCAATGGCTCTGCACACTGTAGGGTGATCAGATAGTAAGTATAAAATATCAGGATGGGGGTGGGGCAGTAAAAGGTGCCTATATAAGAAAAAGCCCTCAAAATTGGGACTATCCCTATAAAAATCAGGATATCTGGTCACCCTAGCACACTTGCATGACAACAGCCCCCACAGTGGATCTTCCAGCTCCAAAATGATTAGCCATGGACTGTTAGCAAACCAGCATTGCAAGTTTACACAGTGTGATTGCCACTTGCTTCTCCATGGTCAGTGCAGCTCTCATTCTGGTGTCCCAAGGCTGGAGGGTGGGGGTGAGCTCAGCACATAGATCCAGGAACATGGCCTTTTGCATCTGAACATTCTGCAGTCACTGCTCATCATCCCAACCCCACATTACATTACAGTGTTTGTTTCTCGGGCCCAGAAGCGGTGCTCCACTATCTGCAGCTGCTCTGTGAATGCCACCAACAACCTTGAATTGGTTTTCGCTATGTCCCACAGCAATTGATCCTCCATGAATTTGTCATGTTCCCCGCCAATTAGGTTCTTCTTGCTGCTCTGCAAATACCAAAGGATTGTACACCCCGTGTTTGCAACACTTGTGACAATAACGCAGAGCTGTGCACATTCCAAGCTTCTGTCAGAGATTGTGGACAGCGAGGAGCGCCATTCAGGTTCATGGGGTTTTTTGTTTTGTTTTTTTTAAAAAAAAGGTGTGAAAATTATGGGATATGAATGACATTATTGGATGGAGAAGTTGTATGATGGGAACTTGAGTCTTAGCACCCTTGCATGACTCATTTCTGTTCCACCTTGCATCATCAAAAGTTGGCAAAAGATAATGAGCTGAATGGTGGTGAGTTGCACACTGGGATAACTTCCCATAGTGTACCACACTCTGTGCATTGAAAAAAGCACTCTTGGTGAGTGCGTGCAGCACTGACGCAAAAAGCCAAATATACATGTGTATGAGCTATATACTAACTGTGGCAGCTTTTATGTTGATGTAACTTGTGTCAGCCAAAGTTTGTAGCATAGACATGGCCTTAACTTATTTCAAACCACTAGTTTCAAACCACTTTCCCTATTCTCTGCTCTCTTTTCAGTTTGCTTCCTCCATGAACCACATACTGGATCAGCATCTAGTTGCATGCTAAGAAATCCAGGTTGATGAGTGCCATTTATTAAACATGGAAGAGATACATGCTAAATCTAAAGGCCAGTCTGAGGGGATGTGTAAGCTGGCCAGCTTCCCCTACGGTTGGAAACTGGAGAACACCAAAGGAAAATTTTAAACATTTATCACAAATTTATTATTATGAGGGGCATCAAATTCTAGCTCATCCAAGAGTTCTGTTTGATCAAAATCCAGCCCTGTTATCCAATATTTAAAAATAAGGCTATTTGCATGATAGTGATCAAGTCCTGCAAAACAAAAGAATTTCAGGTTCAGAAGGAAAGTAATCAAGAAATCCATGCAAAGTGTAAGAAGATTTTGTTTTCATGCCCACATAACTTGGCCCACATCACGTAGTAATGAAGTTACATGTTAATTTCTCAATTTAATCATTTCCCTGCCATTACTGGGGCCCAGGCACCGGGCCTCCTCAGTCCATCCTAGTCTGTCCCTGCAAAAGATAATTGTCTAGTCTCCTGTGGGCTGTAATACTTTGGTCTAATTTCAGTTGTTGGGTTTAGCATGAAGGTTCTGGGAGGTGTTGGTTGCCTGCAATATGCAGAACGTCAAATTAGATATCTGGTGGTCCCTTCTGGCCTTAAACTCTATGACTCTACAGGTAGCCAACAAATACTAGGGAAGTTCACAGTTTACTACATAACAGACTGAGTACTTAATTATACTAATTACAGAGTATCTCTAAATTACAGACATAAGTAAGGATGCCAGAGTACCTACTTTTTATCCATATTATTTTAAAACTCCCATTTTGAGAAAATATATAAGCATTAGGTAGGTTCAGGCTTGCCTTATATCAATTTTGCTAAGTGCTCCAAATGTACATATATAGATTTGTTACAGTTACTACTAGATACTAAATGCATTGTAATAATTGGGTCCTAATGGTGAGCTCAACTGTAAAAAGTGGAAGTTCGTAAGATATCACAATAATCTCTAAGAACAAATGTTGATGGGAAAAGGCTCAAAAAGTGGGACAGAAAGGCTTTTTAGTCTAATCAAAAAGGCCTAATGATATAATTCAAGGACTGTGTTAAGATCACTCTTGGTAAACAACAAAAGCATGAAACCAGAATACAAGAAACTAAAATTGGTGTGTTGGAAATCAGGCCTCATTGGTGGACAAAATAATGAGGGGATGGGTTATTCCACCCACCACTCCCTTTTCAGGTCCTTATTAAAAAAAACAAACAAACAAAAAACAAAAAAAAACTTTGGGGAGAAAATCTGGCTACTGAGCAAACATCACCATCATGGCTGGCATACCACCCCTCCGCCTAGTCTCCTGGGATCCCAGACCTTCTTCTTCCTAATCCTAAAAGAGGTCTTGGTTAGACTGGGCCAGAAAGAGGACCCAGAGGACATCACCACCTCTACCAGCTCTGGATGAATCCCAGCCACCACCTGGGATGTGACACACTCTCTCTCACTCACACTCACATCCTCTTCTTTGTGTGTTCTTTTCCTTCCCCACCTTATTTCTTCTCTCATATCACACTTTTTTTTTTGTCATGTAAGAATCTGGCCTAGTCAACTAAGGGTATGTAAAACCTGGCAGAGTTACAGCACTACTCAGAGAGCACTGAAGGGAAACAGTGGTTGTGTGTTCACACTGTCAGCTGCCTGCGCAATAGCGTGTTCACACTTGCGGCACTTGCAGCAGTATCCGGAGCAGTGCACTCTGGGCAGCTATCCCACTGAGCATCTCTTCCTCTTCTGCCGCTATGAATTGTGGGAAGGCGGAGGGGGTTGCAGGGCATTCTGGATCCTGTCCCAAAGCCCTGTGATGCATTGCTTTGCATCCCAGCAACCCCTGTGCTTCCATCCGCATTTGGTGCCATCTTTCAACGGTTTGTGTATTGAGTGCTGTGCCTCTTAGGTCTGCAGGAATGGATCCCGCACGGTTGACCAATATGCTGCTTGCTCTCACCAACGTCACGAGTGGCAGTGGAGTTATTCCTTAAACTACAAAGGCAAGAGGAGTGCGACATTGATCTTGCCACGCGTAGTAGCTATGACAGAAGATTGCTTGTGGCATTCTCGGAGATGCTGACCACAGTGGAACGCCAATTTCTGGACTTGGGAAACAAGCACTGAATGGTGGGATCACATCGTCATGCATGTCTGGGATGATGAGCAGTAGCTGCAGAACTTTCGGATGAGTAAAGCCACATTCATGGGACTGTGTGATGAGTTCACCCCAGCCCTGCAGCGCAAAGACACGAGAATGAGAGCTGCCCTGTCATTGGAGAAACGCGTAGCAATTGCACTGTGGAAGCTGGCTACTCCAGACTGCTAC
Source organism: Dermochelys coriacea (assembly GCF_009764565.3). Lineage (NCBI taxonomy): Eukaryota > Metazoa > Chordata > Testudines > Dermochelyidae > Dermochelys > Dermochelys coriacea. The sequence continues at coordinate 30,978,767 of NC_050073.1, forward strand.
TGATTAGTCACTAACCAGTTTGGAGTGCAAGTTGACCATTGGACTTGTGTTGACAGAAGTGTGCAGGGCCATTAATTGCATCCTGCTCCGAAAGACTAACTCTGAGCAACGTGCATGACATTGTGGATGGCTTTGCACAAAACTAGGCTTCCCTAACTGCAGAGTGGGGATAGATGGCATGCATATTCCATTTTGGCACCAGATCTCCTAGCCATCAAGTACATTAATTGGAAAGGGTATTTCTCAATGGTTCTCCAGGTGCTTGTGGATCACCATGGGTGTTTCACAGACATTAACACAGGCTGGTCTGGAAAGGTACATGATGCACGCATCTTTCAGAACACTGGCCTGTTCGGGAAGCTGCAAGCAGGGACTTTCTTCCCAGAGCAGAAGATCAACTTCCCCTACAGTGAGATGCCCATTGTGATCCTGGGAGACCCCGCCTACCCCTTAATGCTAGGTTTATGAAGCCGTACATGGGACACCTTGACAGCAGCAATGAGCAGTTCAACCACAGGCTGAGCAACTGCAGAATGGCTGTTGAGTGTGCTTTTGCCCATTTAAAGGCACACTGGCACTGCCTATATGGAGGCTGGACCTGGCCAATGACAATATTCCTATGCTTATAGTCGCGTGCTGTACGCTCCGTAATATTTGTGAAGGAATGGGTGAAAGCTTCACTCAGGGCTGGACCACTGAGGCTCACTGTCTGGAGGCTGAATTTGAACAGCCAGAGACTAGGGCTATTAGAGGTGCACAGTGTGGGGCCATAAGGACCAGGGATGCCAAGAGGTAGCAATTTGAAGCTGAAAGCCACTAATATTTGTTGCTGTGCTTGTAATGCTAGGAGGTGATTGCGATTGGTGCAGATGATGCACTATAAAGGTGTAAGAAATTTGTCTGTTGCTTTGCAGGGCTCTGTTTGCTTTCAATTAATGGAATAAAGATTGCTTTCAAACCAACACAATTCTTTTATTAAAAAACAACAACTGGAGGAGAGAGACAAACAAACAAAAAAATACATCAGCACTGAGGGGGATGGGAGAAGGGAAAAGGTGGGGTCCCGGGATGGTTAAAGATTTGTGTATGTCCAGGTATCATATCCAACCTTCTCCTTTGGAGTACAGTGCAGTGGGTACCCAAGCCTGCTTTCTGTAACCCTCCTGCCCACAACATCTTGCTTCAGCAATTCCCAAAAATCAAAGCCACTTACCAGGGGCCTCCTCTCCTGTTTGCACTTTGCCAAGATCCGACATCTGTGACTGGATAGCCTTCTCCAGGGTAGAAAAGAGCTCCTGGCTGCATGTATCTCTGACCTCCGAGTCATCCTCGGCCTCTGGGTACCCCACTTCCCCAAGATTTCCTCCTTCTGGTTCGGTTCACTCTTGACTGGCACGCAAGCCACCAAAGTATCCATAGTGGCCTTCGCAGTGGAGGTGGGGTCATTGCCGAGTATTGCGTCCAGCTCTTTGTAGAGCTGGCACCTCTTCATTGAGCTGGCAGCTCGTGGGCACAGCACTGGAGCAGCTGTTTGCCTCCCTCACCTTTGGTAGGCGTTCCACAGCTCCTTCACTTTGACCCTGCACTGAAGCGTGTCCCGGTCATGGCCCCTTTCTGTTACGCATTGTGAAATCTGTCCATTGGTATCGTAATTCCTATGGCTGGAGTGCAGCTTGGACTGGACAGCTTCCTTTCCCCAAATGCCGATGAGGTCCAGCAGCTTGGCACTGCTCCAAGCGGGGGATCGCCTGGTGTGTGGAGCAGGCATGGTCACCTGGAAAGATGTGATGAGACCACTGCAAGCATCACCGAGCAAACAGGAAGGGGACTTTCAAAATGTATGGGGTGGGGATGACTGTTGGTCACTTGACATCAGGGCAGTAGAGTTCAAACCGATGAACAGAGAGGCGAAAACAGGCATTGTGGTACACCTCCCGGAGGCCAATCATAGCGCTGTAATTGACCAGGGTGTCTACACTGGCACCGCAGCGCTGTACCCCCAGCACAGAAAACTCTATGCCTCTCGTTGGGTAGGGTGTTGGTTTTTGGTTTTTTGTTTTTTTGTTTTTTTTAAATAAGCAGTGCTGTAACTGCGCAGTTTCTGCACACGAAGTGGCTTGGCAGTGTGTACACCTCAGGAGTTACAGCGCAGAAAGCTGCTTTAGTGCACAGAAACTTGCCAGTGTAGATAAGGCCTAGGACTATATATTTTGCAATACTGCTGTAAGCCTGTGACCAGAGAAGCAGTCAATTGCAATACCTTAACCAGCCTGATGCTGGTACAAGTTTGCCATGTCTTGGCATGGCTGATAAGACTGTGTGCTGTGCCTTTGTTTTTCAAGCAGTGGGAGGAATGGACTTTAACAACAACTCCAAGCCATTTGAACTAGCTTCTTTTCTCCCCACAAAAAGGACAATTACCATCTTTAACATCACCTAAAAGAGAGAGTGTCAAATAAGGGGGTTTTCCTTCTAAAAACTCTCTCCAGCTAAAGGGAAGGGGAGCAAGGGGCGATGCTAAAATGAAATCCTTACTTAATACATTTCAAATGCTTAAACTGTTTTTCCTTCTTTTCTGTATCTTTAATACAAGGTTAAAAGGATTTTTAATGGTGTGTTTGCCACAGTGCTAAGCAAGCTAAGGTCTTCATGAACCAAACACTGAACCTTGTTTAATGCTGGACAGTTAAGGTCATGACTCTTTGGACCCATATAGTCTATCTAAATAAATACAACAGATCTGTGTTTGCCCATAAGCCAGAGAATACTGTAGCACCTACAAGATCAATTTTATCAGGAGGCTAATCAGTAGATTGAATCTTGAATAGAAGTATTCTTGTTCAGTACTTGGCAACTTTAAGAACACAGATTGCCAACTCTGATGCATTCTTATTACCATATCTCTCAACTGTACTTCATCAAAAGGTACGTTACTCAAATTTATCTTTGTCCTTTAATGTATCTGTGTGCTGCAGACTTTGGACACCACACTTTAGCTAAACAGCACATATTGGGATATAATCTGGTACTCTAGAGTGGTCTTTGAAGAATCATCATTAGTGGTCAAGTAAGAGACACAGTGGAGGGTGATGACAGTCACTGAACACTTATGCAATACTTTGCATACTGCTCCCAGATAGATAAAGCTTGTCCTGACTCTCTCTGACTTACTTTCATCTAATATGTTGCTCAATGGAAGAAACAGGAGCAAGTCCTACAGAGCTGACAATTCTACACCAAGCATTTCATCACAGTTCCCTGGTATAAAACTCTTAGGATTTGCATGTTTAATTCCTCATGCATCATGAAAATTCCTCCTAATTCTCCCATGAGAAATAGGATTTACTGCCCTTCTCAGAAGCAGCTGGAAGATCAGCCCACCCAAACCCACAGACCTTGAGGCATTCACTACTTTCACCCACTTCCCTCCCTCCCACCTTTTCATAGCATGGTTACAGTGTTTGGGGCAGACAGGGAACCCACACAGGTTACTGTAAAAATGTATGCAATGACTTGCAATATTTTGTTCCATGGGGTAGGGGGAATTCTGGAGAATGGCTGACATCTCCATCCCCTCCCTACCAATACAAATCCCGAAAAAGGGTTTCCATTAAATCAGGAAAGAGGAGAATGCTACATTCCCTTCCATGTGTCCTCCCCAGCTAGGGTCTGTGAGTTTAGGCTGCCTTTTGCTTACCAGAGTGGAGCATAGGGCACTTGAACTATATACGGGAGCTCTGTCCTAATACATTGACTGCCTTCATCTCCTCAGTCCAACAAGTTTCCTGTCCCAGAAAGGAGTGGCAATGAGCTGTGTCAATTCTTACATCATTTTGAGAATTTTATTGCCATAGCAACTGTGTGTAGGCATTTAAACATAGCAACAGACTTTTTATAGAACTTCCTTGGTTGTCAAAGTCGCATATTCTTTTATTTTCTTAGCAGATGCTCACAGATAAATATAAAAAGATGATAGTACAGTATCTAACCTACAGGGGGGAAAAACCTCTTGTAACTGCATGAAATATTTGTGTAACCTTTGAAGCATATAAACTGTTAGTGCACATTGTGATTTTCTGTACATTTTTATGGATCATTGGAGCAGAAGTTAAAAGTCAGGGTAGATGAGTACCGTATCTATAGCTAATAGTTACAGTAACAAGATATTGTTAATAAAAGCAAAAGTTATTCAGCTTAAAGGTCCAACTACAATGAATTTTAGAAAGAGGAAGGAAATTCTATCAACTCTGACATTTAGTTTTGAAACAGTAGGAGTGTCTTCCTCTTTCGTAAGAGAAGGGGTACTACTTTAATATCTTTTGGGTTAGGTGGGTGCGAAAGTGGCTGTACCCTCCCTTCTCAGTGGCAATGAAAATTCACTGGAGCAGACCCTTAGCTGATGTCAATTGGCATAGCTCTACTGATTTCAATGGAGCTACACTGATTTACAAGATTTTCCCTACTGTATCTTAAGGACCAAACTGCATCTCATCATCATTTACCCTTCTACAATTAAAAAAAAAGTTATTCATCTTTGGTATGGTATTTTTCTTTCAGGTTCTCAGACACTCATTTTTGCAACTGGTCAGTGAAAAAAATACTGCAGTTTAATATAATGCAACTTCTGAACCCATTCCAACACAGGGAAATATCAAGACGCATAATTACAGATTTCCTGAGAAATCCTATGGTATTATTCACCTTTCTGTTATGATTTTATGTCAGCCTTGTATAGACTGGGGTCGTTGATGTTTGCCATTTTACTGACAAACACCATACTAAATCCATTAAACAGGAAATGTAAAAGACTTTTAAAAAAAAGTCAAATTCAACAGGAAATGTCAAAAGCATCTTACAAGTGCAAGGTTTTTAATATTTCAGCAAGTCCTTCTCTTCGGTGTACAGTATCTGAATTTCAGAAAAGAACATTTTAGTGCAATGCTGTATTCAAAAAGTTCCCAAAAGTTTAGCACAGAGGTGTGATATGTACAACTCACATAATACATCCCATTATGTCCACGGTAAGTCTTCCCACCACACAATGATTACTCTTTTGTTGCCATGCTTACTTAGTACTGCTGGAAATAGGTACAATATCTATGGTCTGTGACTGAGACAGTACAAGTTCCAAAACTCCCAGCATGTCATGCAGGGAGTGTACCCTATATCCAAGGATTAGCATTTGACAAATCAAAATTTGCAACTATTTCATTTTCCTCATTCTGCTTTATTGACCACTGTTATTTGTAAGACTTAAATCTACCTCCATCTAAAACAGCAGGCAAAACAATTATGACAACTATCATTCCAGAGAGCAAGATCTGCAGGGAGTTTGTTAAAATGTAATCACCATTCAGAAGTGTCAAGATGATGGGCACTAGTAGAGCTACTATGTGGAGAAGCTTCCATTAAGAACAGTATTTATCCTAGTGCAGAGGATCTGCACAAGAAAGGCCTTATGACCCAGTTAAAACCATAACACGGGGCCTAAGCATTGTATAGACCTTGTGCAGGCCTTCTGCAGTAATATAATTTTCACCAGCTATACTTATTGCCACTAGATTTAGCTGCAACCAGCCACATCATGCCATTTTCATGAGTCCTGAACTTAACTACATTCATTCATCCTTGAAAAAGAAAAATAAGAGCAGTACAGTGGCTAAAATGTCTTCAGCTCTTGTCAAATAAGTCAAGGCTGTGTGTGTATTTTTATACTTTGTGAAAATATTTCCCTTCCCCCTCCACAAATTCTTCTTTGAGTTATGGTTGAACATTTTATTTTTAATTTCTGTGTACAGCAGTTAGGGCACAGTTCACCATTACTAAATATCCTGCTAAATTTCCCAAACAGGAAATGTTAATAATTTATATCTCTCATTTTACGCTACCCTGCTGAGTACACTCCACTGTCCCAGTTAGCCTGTATCACAAGTCAAAAGAAACTGCTAGAACACTCAGAAAAGGGAACCAGTTTGCTTTTTCATTGCAGGGTTTGTTTTTTAAGATTTGAAACAGATGCCACTCTACATACCCTGCTATTCATTGGTGCAAGGGTACAAAGCAAGATGGGTGAAAAATCTCTTTGTTCTTGGCCAAATTCACAGATTTCAGACTCTTATTTCCTCTGTACTGTCATAACCTTCCTTTGTGGTATTCACTAAGGGCTTTCTGCTGCTCAATTGAAGTCAACAGCAGTTTTGCTGTTGAATTCAGTAGTACAGGATTGGAGCCACAGACTCCATGTATAATGTCAGCATTGCAGAACACTTTGCATCATTACATAAGCACAAACAACTTTATTTTTATGACAAGCCCAACCCAAAGCATACATTCTTGTCCTCCTAGACACAGGAGTACAAAACACACTGCAAGTACAACACACACATTTCAGTCTGCAAGCTTTGCAACCAATGAAACTAACTAAATGAATTCTCCAAGAAAGACAGCCTCTTTATGGCTGGATACGTAACTACTCAAAACTCCTATTAACTGAAGAAGAAAACCAAGGATCTGGCCGAATGGACTCCACTGGATTTTATGACACAAGGATAACAGTCAAAAACCATATTCCCTCTTCATTTGCAGGATGAGTATTTCGTATGCATGTAATTTGGATGAATATGTTGTGTAATGTGGTTCTACCATGTAACTTTCTGCACTGACAAGCCACAACAGGACATGCATTTGTATGTTACTGGTGAATTGTGAGGTATAAAATCTTTGGACCTTGTGCCTACAGCCCCCTCCCGCTCCCCCCTCCCCCGAGAAATGCAAAAAATGGCCCACTGACACATATACTGGCATGCTTTATTCAGCTTATTACATTTCAATTTTTATTTTTTAAAATAAAATGTCAATCTTTTTGGGAATTGGGAGTTATAAAATATCTCATTCTACAATGGAAAGACTTCACAGGAGAAGTGCAAGATAAATCAGTAGAGAAAGAATCCTGGCTGCTTCACTCTACTGCAGGAAGAGGTTTTATCTACTTGTGGGCCTGGATTAACCAAACCAAATCCTGTCAGACCTCTGCCCGCCAGTTATATCCTTTCCCTGACAGACACCTATTCCCACCTGAACTGGATTGTCCTCTTCTCTTCAAATCTCAAGATCCTCCTCCCTTCTTCCACAGAAATGAACCCTGCTTCTCAGGAGCAGACTGTCGAATGGAAGCAACTCAGGCAATATTTCAAAACTCTGCATTCATAATCATAGTTCCCCTTAATTTATCAAATGCATATGTGCATAATTAATATAATTAACACACACTATCACTGGTCCTGGACCTCTCTCCACTCATAAACCCCCATCACGGATACCTAGTTTTCAAATAGTCTCTCTCAGATCCACTTCCACAAGGGAGCAGGAGTGAAGGCACCAGCAGGAGATCCTTATTGCCAATCCCCATAGAGGGCCTGAAGGTCAGGAGAGGGGAAGAAAGCTGTGAGATTCCTCTTTCTTTCTGTCCCACAAATCTCAGGAAGAGGCAGCCAGCCCACCAGGTTGCTAGTCTCTCTCCCCCACTCAAAAAGGCTATGGATGTACTTTCCCTTGCCTGGAACTGCAGCAGGTTCTCTTTCTTACTCACATGCCTGAAACCAGGAGTGGGCAGAGAGCAGTGATGAAAAGTGGTTGCAGCCCTTGACTATCTGAACCAACTGATCAGGGCCCAACTTGCTCTGCTTTTCTAAGCACTCTGATACTATAGTGGTGGCAGCATATAAGTACCTAGACAGATGTACAAGACAGATAGATGGAATGAAGTTATAGTGGACAGGAAGAGTAAGATATAGTCTTATACTGAATTTTCTCACTCAGCCCCTGCTCTCTCCCTGTCAGCAGCTGCTGGGTTAGCAGAGCCACCATCCCTGGGAATCTGGGGCTAAAGGGGTACCACACAACCTTTATATGTAAAGGACATGACCCTAGAAAGTACATGCTACCAACTCTTTGGACCAGTTTTCTCCACCAGCTCTCTAATTCCCATTCCCACTAGCTGCCAGCTGGTTCAGGTGTTCTGCAGTATTAGCTGAAAAGTGACTAATATTAGCAGGTTGGCAAGAGGCAGAGAGTCCAGTAGCCCCAACCCTTGGCACCAGTTGCCTCCTGCAATGGTAGCATACTGGATCACTTTCTCTCCCCAACCCCCTCAAATTCATTGGATCAATGGATCCAGCCACTGAGTAGCCATTGGTCCCCTCTCTGCTTGGTGCCTGGATCCATGGACTGTGACTTAGGCTATCACTGACTCCTCCTAAAAAAAATAAATAAATTTTAAAAATGGACAAAATGAAAGGTAATGAGAGATAAAGATGCATGCGGACACCACAGAGTTCTAGGAAGTTTCCTAGAAGGAATATCATCAGTGCCTATAAGTTAGCTCTAAAATAAATAAAGTGCTAAGTTTAGCTACTATATCACAGTCCCCAATTAAAATTAAATCCCCATTAAAATTAAATCCCCAATTAAAATTGTGAATACAGATCCATAGCCTTATGTATCTGTATTGTTATACTAAGTATGATTGTTTTTAATTATAGAGTTATAACAACTATAACTCTGGGTATTACATTATATATTCTTTCTTGATTTACAGTGTATCTGATAACACAACAGTTGACAAGTTGTTATGAAATGCGATATTAACAAAAGATACCTCTGCCCTAGGGGCAAACATAAAAAGATGTTTAAACTGAAAGGTAGAAGTTAGTCCAGTCTACATATGAAGTTATAAATAAAATATGCAATGATCCAAATTTCTTCTATGTATGATCAACAACTGTGAATCATCATGCACACTGAAAGGATATAGATAATGCTACAAGTGAAGATACATGCAAGTCCAATAAATCAGAATAAGGCCCTTTGATACTGGAATATTTTGAAAATTGGAGTTCCCTAAAGTATGTCATTTACTTTTTCTAATGTATTGGATAGTTTCTTACTTTGTGTCACTCACAATATTCAGATGCATTTTGCAGGCTGTATTTTGTCATTTCCATTCATCTAGGTGGCCTAATTATAAAACCTAATAAATGTATTAATTTACAATTTCCAGGAGATTTATTATTAGGGTACTAATAGATACAAGGTCAACATTATCAATGATTTAAAAAAATAGCCACTAATGAAAGACTCAAATTTCAGAGAAAGATAGAAGTGAAGTAAATCATAATGTTTGTAACTGGATCTGAATGTTAAAGCAATTAAGAAATGTTTGCCAGATTCTCTTGAAACAAGATGTAGTGAGCTTTCACTTACAGTATACACAACACCTTCCAATGTCAAACATAAATGAAGTAACTATTTGCAGGAACTCTGTCTATATCCAAAATAAAAATGCTTCTTCTAAATAGCATGAAGCATAAACTAATGTAGGTGTCTATTCTCTCCATGTGTACTCAGTTGCATGGGAATTTTTCACCAGTGGTAATCAGGCTATTTTTTAAAAGCTTGAAATCTAACTCACTAATGAACATTTATATTATGAACATGATTGCTGGCCTAAACTTTCATGACCTCGATCTGAATTCTCATTTACATAATATATTATTGCAACATATTAAGTTTACATATTTCTATCTGAAAAATGCTTAACATGCATATTTTTAAACACAACAACAAGTATTTTTAAAATTTTAATTTAACAAGGAAATGTAACTATCAATAGCTTCAGCACAGACAAACTGAAATTTGAAATATCAGAAATCTCAAATATTGTTTTTTAAATTTGCTGAGTTGGGGAGGCTATTTTTAATAGATATTGAAGAATTACAACAGCTAAGTTAGTTGTAACTTATCAGCATTCGTTTACCCTTACTGGCATTAAAAGCAAACATGTACTAAGTAAAGAAATGGTTCCAGAGACAAGTAGGTAATCCATCAAAATGAGCAACTCTGGTGCATACACTGTTAAAAGAGTGCATGCAAGGAAGAAGACCATACAACTGTGTGCTAAATATAATGAGCTCATTTTAAACATATTTGTCTATAACCATTTCAGGGCACTAGCTAATTATCTCAGATAGCACAATACAGTTACCGACTATTCTGAATCAGGGTTGCATTTTATTACTGATTACCTACCTCTCTTTAGCAAACTTCTATCTAACCAGCAAAGACTTTTCTTTACCCAAAGACTTTTCTGTTCCCAAAACAGTATGCAAGACGAACAGGTCTTGCTACACCCATTTTTTTTTTTTTTTTAGACAGTCAATTTAATGGGGAAAAAAATATCTATCCAAGTAAGTTAAATATCACAACAATGAGGTACTGTACCTTTAAGGAGGAAAAATGGTTCCGTTCTGGTTCACAGATGAAGGATACAGCTTATTCTTGGTTACATAGATTACTTACCTAAAACTGAGTTATTCCTCTTTTTCCCCTCAGGCGAGCCTCTCTCTCACTCTTGGGAGCTTTTACCATTTAAGGTCAATGTTACATCTGGCTCTATTAACTAAGCTGAAGCAGTTTCTAACTCAGAGACCCAAGACAGTCAGCAGACTAACATTAGAAGAGAGTTTCAATTTAAAGTAACTCTTCAGAAAGCCCCTTTCTTCTGACTCCGAGAGAGTGGTAGAATAAAAGGCTTTCCTGATTCTGGCTTAAGCCTCAGAGCAAAAAGACACAGATAACCCCATTAACATTCTCCGAGTTCACTGAACGTGAGGATCTACTTACTCATTTCTGAATAACTGATTAAAATGGGCAAGTGGGAAGAACAGATGAAATACGATTTTCATCGTAATGTGTTAACCCTTACTATGAAATTGTACAAAAATAAACATAATTATTTGGAGAAGTTTTTCCTTTGGTTGGTCAGAGGCAGCCTAAATTAAATGACCCACTCAAAAGGCATGTGAACTTGTAAAGAACACTGGCCTCTTTCCAATATTGGGCCCTATTCTCCTCTCACAGAGTATGAGTAACTCCCATTAAAGTCAAGGGGGATTGCTCACATCCTGCAGGGGGAGAATTCTGCCATTACAAGATAATAAATGGTTTCTTTTCAATGTTTATATATTATATATGAGAAGAATTAAGATTTAAAAATCTTAACTCTGCGATCGCCCACAGCTTTTCCTCCAACTGTTGAGTTCCTAATTTTTATTTTTATTACAGTAGCACCCAGATCTGGACCCCATTATATGAGGTGCTATACAAAAATAAAATGGGGGCAAGATGCAAAGAACACAACAGAGGAGCAGGTGGTGAGTGGGGAGATAAGTGTGACAGAAATAACAGCACAAGACTGTACATACTAGCTTGATGTAAAATTTGAAAACTGTATAATTGGAGTTGGTTTAAGTAAACAAGATATAATAATGAATCACTATTAGGCCACCTTCCTAGCCGTTATCATGCAGCAGATGACCATGAACATCATGCGAGAAGTGGGTCATAAAGACAAGGACCTTTGTGAATTTTCCCCATTCTGTCTTCTGGCTTTTCTGACCCTGTCCATATCCAAAGCCCCTATAAACATCTCATTACAAATCCACTAGGTCATCCAATACATCCCTTGCTAGTGTACGTTTCTTATGGTACAGTGGTTTTCAACCTTTTCCATACTGGGACTTTCTGTCTACACAGAACCTTCGTCCCATTTAGCAATATGAGAAGGGGAGAGTGGTTGTGAGCCGCTGACATTTGTTGGGCAATGACCTCCAGGATGAGAACATATGCTATAGTACATTCTACAACACTTGTAAGTTTAGTTCTAAATTAGTCAAGTGATGAGGCTTCCCACCAGGGGCGTTGAAACAGTTTTTATAGTGGGGGTGCTATAAGCCATTGAACAAAACTGCAAACCCTGTATATTATGGAAACCACTTCAAGCCAGGGGGTTCTGCTGCACCCCCAGCACCGCTAGTTCCAGCACCCCTGCTTCCTGGGACTATTCCCTAATATTTAGCCTAAACTTATATTTGCTTAATTTCATACCACTCCATTGCCATTCTCAGAATAAAGTCACTCTATAAGTACAAAGTACTGTTATTACTCCTAATTATATCCCATCAACCATATCAAATTATTTCTCTCCCTCCTTACTGTTCACATCCTTTAGTTACTTAATTTTTTAAGCATTCAAAAACATTTTCCTTGGAATAAAAAAAAAATATCCAAGCCTAGTTTGTGCCATGGCAGACCTGGACTTTTCAGTGGACATTCTATTATTCTGAATCTCAGACATTTTCTGGTTAATACTATGTTGATTTAGGGCAAAATTTTTACACCTGCTCAATAGTGCTCTGAAAGACATAAAACATATTGGGCCAGTCACTATATCATTGTTCTAGCTCTGGTCTTTGAGCCTGACCCAAAGTTCATTGAAGTTAATGGGAGTTTTTCCATTAACTTCAACAGGCTTTGGATTAGGCCCTAAATCCTTTGGGCTCCTGGATGGCTCTCAACCAATCTTTTCTTGCTCTCCCTTGGATAACTATTTTGTTACCCAAAAATGCAAGTGAGGCATGGTGTTGTGTTCTCCAGAAACATAATTTTACATACAGGTTTTCTTCAAGGAAGAGTGATACCGGCCACTTTTGGAATATTTGAGGGGAGATATCTGATCACACCCAGCAACCTGGTGAACCTGTTATGTCTTATCTCTCTGGATTACTCTACTCAGAATGTTCTCATAGTAGCCTTCTCAGCAGCAATAATAATGTCATTAACACTAACGTATTCTCCATTAATATCACCAAATGCTTCATTATTCTTATTCTGAAATATTTCATTGGCTTGTTCAGTGCTTCTTCACGTGTGGGGCCTGACCTGCAAGTGGATCATTATGTGCTCATTCCAACTGATGCCCTGGAAGGTAAGGATTCAGTGTCCCATGACTCTGCCATTATGGAAGCTTTGCAATGTGACCAAGTGCAGCAGGTTTAAACAAAACAAAAAGCTAAAAAACAGGTACTTTTTTATAAAGTCAATGGTCCTCAATTCAAGATCTGTATGCCTTATGAGGAGATGGAGCTTGAACACTGATAGCTCACATTTCATCCCAATGTAAGGTGCCTATAGAGAGGAAAAGCTTAGAGCCAACTGTCTGAATTTATAAACAAGGGTGAAATCCTGGCTCTGGAGTATGTCAATATGAGTTGCTCCACAGACCTCAATAGAGCCAGGATTTCATCCAAGGTCTTTACTTCTTGGAAGCAACTCTAGGCACAAAATTATTTTCTGACCAACAATAACTATGTAATCTGGCATAATTTACTGATACATTTGAGTCTTAAATTTATCACTTCAGTGATCTGCTATTTGAAAAAACTAAACTTACTGGGAGATGAGAAGAGGTAACAGTAGAAAGCAATTATATAAATTCATCTGAACATTTGATTTACTTGTGTAGAGATTGAAATTCCTCAGTAAAGTCTGAAAGAAACAGTTCTTAGGAAAAGTTACAAATAAATTATTGTACTATTTTCAAGAGTCTAAGATTGGGATTGTATGAATATGCTACTTACTACCTTTTGGCTCAACCTATCTTTCTGAATCGTTTCTGTGTAATGCCTAGGGTAATAAAAAAAAAAGACAAAAACTGTTTACATCTTGTGAAAAGACTAGGTCATGTTTTGCAAGCACAGAACCAAGAATAGAGAAATCTTTCCACTGCAAACAAGCTCAAGTATTGCAGTAGTGTAAAATTCTGACATTAAACTTGGATTCTATTAAATGAATTTTAGAATTTGATGTTAGCAGTATCTGTTCCCCAGGGACCACTTATAAAGTGCTAGGACCTTTACCTTACCATGGCTACTTGCATGTCCTTGGACATCAAAAACGTACACAACAGGTGTATTCCTGTAGCTTTAGAACCTCTGGTCCCATTTTTTTTTTTTACATTCTCAATGAGACTGCCAATCACCATTAATACTTTGGTTATTGGAACTTCTCCAGAAATTGTCTTAGTCTTGTTTTTTCTAAGTTCATATTCTTATTAGGAGAGTTCACTTTCTTTCAAACACCATACTCTGCTTTACTTGGGTGTAACAAAGATCAGCATAGCTAAGAGCTAGTCACTCCAAACAATACAAATGACATAGCAATAAAAAAACATAACTGGAACTTTACTGAGATGCACATTGGAGCCCATCACTAAAAAACTATATAGAAGAGCCACAGGAATTGTGTGTATCTGGAAGACATACAGAGGTCCTTCAGGAGTCAGAGATAATATTGCTCACTTCTTAATCATTCTAGTACATCCAAATATATAAAACAGGGGGAGAGAGTCTGTAAAAGGCCAGTGTAAAACAATACAGTGTCAGAAAACAGTTGGGAAAGCCATGAGCAGCATAAAGAAGGGCCAGGGACAGTCAAATATCCACTAACAGTATAGAGGAAAGCAAGGGATAATCAGACAAAGAAAGCACAAAGAGCAGAGATAGTCCAAAGGGTGTACGCAGTATAAAGGAGAATGGAAGAACGTTTTATGGCTTCAGAAATCAAGAACAGTAATTCAGGAAGAGTACAAAAAGTTAGAATATCATGGAGGAAGGCCAGGGACAGCCAATGACCCAGACTGTTTAAGAGAGTGTCAGCTTCAGCCCACAAAAAGACACAAACAATAGGAAGATGAGCCAAGCACAGTATGAAAGAGTCATGGAGTCATTCAAAAGACCAGACAGATATAGCCATAAAGAACATCAGTCAGTTCAAAGACTCCATATGCTCTCTCCAAAAAGTCCTGCCTCCAAACAAAAAACCCAAACCCGGTCCCTCAATCTGAATGCTGCATTAAATAAACAGTACATGAACAGAGAGATTCATATATTCCTTCATATATGCATCCCTGACTTTTAAACTTTGAAAAACCAAGAGCAATCAATGTTATATTTAATCAGTCCCTTGTGCTACAGAAGGTTTCATCTTTGGGTTGTTTTATTTTTAAGTTTCATACAGTACAAAAGTCTTCACTCTAAACAGATCGTCATTTACTTCAACCATGGGCAATCATTTCCATTAAACATAAAAGCTATGCAAACTTATAAATAAATTCTCTTCAGTAATAATGTGACTGTCAGCCTCATTTTGGCAGTCAGTAGTGTGAGTAGTTTTGATCAGAAAACATTTCACACATACCAAGTTTTTTTTTGTTTTTGTTTTTTTGGTTTTTTTTTTTTTAAAGTGCTCAGCTATAAAAGGGTGATAATTAGAAAATTAGTCATGATGGTTAAGTAACTCTCAATGCAGTTCTACTCAGAAAAGTGACTTCAAAACTTGCATAACTGAGTTCCACATTTACTGTCTCCCCCTGAACAAATTTACTCAGTGATAAGAAAAAATATTTTTTGTTTTAAAGTAACTGCCAGATTTACATCAGCTTAGGATTTGTATATCTTTTTGTTTCTGGTTTGGATATCATCATTACTATGGCCTCACTACAGTGTGGATCTGACCATATCTCATTTTTCCATGCAGTTCTTAAACACTAAGGGGCCAAATACTCTGGTCTGCCCAGTTCAGGCAGAACTCAGGCATGGTACAGAATCAAGCCCTATAGTATTTGAAGCTATATAAAAAAAAAAAAAAACACAGAAAGGATAGCTAGATAATAAAGCTTCCCCATTTGAAACTTAGTTAACAAGTCTGTTGCTGATGTGTAATTCAGCTCACCAATAGGGTGTTTTGGCTCTACAAGCATAAGACATATAGACAAAATTTAAGTCAGCTAGGCAGATGTGTGGAATAAAGGTGTTATTTAACCCACTTAATTTTCTGTCCTTAGCCACCTTTTAGATAGTCAAGTTAAAATGAAAAAAAAAAAAAAAAAAGACAATTAAGATTAATTACACCACTACCTAATGGTTCATATACCCAGCCACGGGAACTATAATTGTGAAGAAGAATGAGAGAGCCCCAGTTGTGTCTTATTTACTTTAACCAATTACATTTGATCATGTTAACATGGCTGTTTTTCTAGCTATATCTTTTATATGATTTAATCATTTCTTCCAACTTGGCTTTTCTGGTGCATATGAGTTTTATTTATTTGTTTGTTTAGAAAGGTGGAAAGAATAAATCTATAGTCACATTACTAGCAAATAAAAATGAAGGAATTTTTTTTTTTTATTAAAAAGTCCACCACCAGTTAGAGCCCATTCAGTTAAGAGAATGCAAAGTAATTGTCATGACCCCACAGGTCTTAATCCTCTGTCTGCCGGGTGCCCAGTTGACTTAACTCCATGCTCCCAGCACAATACTAACCAACCCAGCAGGAGAGAAAAACAACAACAACAACAACAACAGTTATGAGAAGGTAAGTAACCGTTTTTTTCGACGTGTTGTTTACGTCCATTCCACATTAGGTGTGCGCGCGTTGCGTGCATGAGCGTCGGAAACTTTTTCCCTTAGTGGCTCCCATCGGGGCCCCCCTGACTGGTGCAACTGAGCCGTGCATATATACCCCTGCCACCCGACCCCCTCCGGTTCCTTCTTGCCAGCGACTCCGACAGAGGGGTAGGAGGGTGGGTGGTGGAATGGACGTGAACACCACATCTTCAAGAACAACAGTTATGAGAAGGTAAGTAACCGTTTTTTCTTTGAGCGCTTGTTCACGTCCATTCCACGTTAGGTGAATCACATTAGGTGAATCACAAGCTTACCTCTGGGAGGAGGGTAGGAGTCACAGAACAACTGATTGGAAGACCGGTCTGCCAACCGCCGTGTCCTCTCTGGCCTGCTAGTTGACCGCACAGTTGGTCATGAAGGTGTGCACCGAGGACCAGGTGGCTGCTCTGCAGATCTCCTGGATTGGGACCTGTGCCAGGAAAGCAGTGGAAGTCGCTTGCGCCCTGGTCGAGTGGGCCATGACCGCCGGGGCCGGAACACCTGCGAGCTCATAGCATGCCCGGATGCAGCTTGTTATCCAAGACGAGATCTGCTGCGCCGTAACCGGGAGGCCTTTCATCCTCTCAGCTATGGCCACGAACAGCTGCACAGATTTATGAAAGGGTTTGATGCATTCCAAATAGAACGCCAGCGCTCGACGGGCATCCAGGGTGCGTAGGCTGCAGTGACCCGAGTCTGTCTGGGGTTTTGGAAAAAAACACTGGCAGATGAATGTCCTGGCCCAAATGGCATTGTGAGACCACCTTAGGGAGCAACTAAGGAGTGTGGTTGGAGCTGCACCTTATCCTTGTGAAACACTATACGGTGGCTCAGAGGTGAGAGCCCTGAGGTAATGGCCACCAGAAATGCCACCTTCCAGGAAAGGTGGAGGAGGGAGCAGGTAGCTAGGGGCTTGAACGGGGGGTCCCATGAGTTTAGAGAGGACCAAGTTACGGTTCCAAGGAGGGACTGGGGGGTGTGAGTATGGAAACATCCTCTCCAATGCTTTAAGGAACCGTCCCACCATTGGGTGAGAAAAACAAACATCGAGCCCCCCGAAGACCCCAGATGGAAGGCGGAGACGGCTGCCAGGTGCACTGTAAGTGAGGATGGGGCCAGCCCCTGTTGCTTGAGGTGCAGGAGGTACTCGAGAATGGCTTGCACCGGGGTCTGACATGGCTGCACCTGTTGGGGCTCACACCAACAGAACCTCTTCCACTTGGCTATATAGGTAGCCCTGATAGAGGGTTTCCTACTGCCAAGCAGAATCTGCTGCACAGGAAGGGAGCACTGGCTCTCCAAGATGTTTAGCCACAGAGTTTCCATGCAGTCAGGTGTAGTGATTGCAGGTCGGGGTGGAGAAGCCACCCACCATCCTGTGTGATGAGTTCCTGGTGTAGGGGCAGGACTACCGGGGCCTCCACTGACAGCTCTAGGAGCATTATGTACCAGTGCTGGCGGGGCCACGCTGGGGCAATGAGGACCACCGTCACCCTGTCCCTGCATACCTTGAGCAGGACCTTGTGTACCAAGGGCAGTGGGGGAAATGCATACATCAAGCCCCCTCCCCACGGGATCACAAACGCATCTGCAACTGAGCCCAGGCTGTGGCCCTGGAATGAGCAGAACTGCAGGCACTGGTGGCAAACAGGTCTACCCGGGGAAACCCCCACCTGTGAACGAGCAAAAGCATGACATCCGCTCTGAGCGTCCACTTGTGCATGCAATACGACCTGCTGAGGTAGTCCACCAGTTCGTTTCTCACCCCCAGGAGATATGACGCCTCGAGGAGAATGGCATGGGCTATACAAAAGTCCCAGAGGAGGAGAGCCTCACGACAGAGTGGCGAGGAACGAGCCCCTCCCTGCTTGTTTATATAAAACATGGCAGTAGTGTTGTCTGTCAGAACTGTCATGCTGTGACCACTCAGAGTGGCGTGAAAGGTCTGCCAGGCTAGACGAACAACCCTGAGCTCCTTCACATTGATATGGAGCAACCAATCTGCTCCAGACCACAAGCCCCGAGTCCTGAGGTCCCCCAGGTGAGCCCCTCATCCATGGTCTGACGTATCCATCACCAGCGTCAGGTCCTGCTGTAGGGTGGCAAAGGGGATGCCTTCACAAACCACAGGCTGGGACTGCCACCACAGTAGGGAGTCCAGCACATCACTTGGGGCTGTCACTACCAAGTCCAGGGGGTCCCTGCCTGGGCAGTATAGCTGAGTGAGCCATGCCTGCAGTGTCCTGAGTCTCAGTCTGGCATGCCTGACCACATGCATGCATGCTGCCATGTGGCCCAGCAGCCGCAGGCAGCACCTGGCTGATGTCATTGGAAATTGGTGCAGGGAGGCCACTGCTTGCTGGATAGCTTGGAAGCGGGATACTGGAAGGCTTGCCCTGGCCTGCACTGCATCCAAGACCACTCTATGAATTCCACTCTGTGTGGGCACGAGAGTGGACTTGGGGACATTGACCAGGAGCCCCAGCTCACGGAACAATCTCAGGGCCACCTCCACGTGTCCCCACACTTCTGCTTTGGATCGACCTGTCAGGAGCCAATCATCGAGATATGGGTAAACATGGACCCTCTGTCTCCGTAAGAAGGCCGCCACCACTGCCATACATTTTGTGAACACCCATGGGGCCGCGGCTAGACTGAACGGGAGAACTGCAAACTGGTAATGCTCTTGGCCCACGGTGAAACGCAGGAACTGCCGATGAACTGGGTGGATGGCGATATGAAAGTATGCGCCCTTCATGTCGAGGGCAGCATACCAGCCTTCCGGATCCAGGGAAGGGATGATGGTGCCCAGAGAGACCATGTGGAACCGAGCCTTGATCAGGAACTTGTTGAACTTTCGCAGGTCTAAAATGGGACGACGGCCCCCTTTGGCCTTGGGGATGAGGAGTACCGGGAGTAGAGACCTTTCCCCCTTAGGCCATGCGGCACTGCCTCTACCACCCCTGCCTGTAGCAGCGAGAGAACCTCCTTCTCTAGGAGACGCTCGTGAGAGGGGTCCCTGAAGAGGGATGGGGAAGAGGGGTGGGAGGGAAGAGAATTGCAGTGAGTACTCGTTCCGTACCACGCATAAGACCCAACGGTCTGACGTAATGCTGGACCACGTACGGGAGAAACGGGCCAGGCGGTTCAGGAAACAAGGGGATGGATCCAGTGACTGGTCTGGTACACTGTCCTTGAGCGCACCTTCAAAAGCCTGGCTTAGTGCCCGGCTGGGATTTGTGCTGATCTTGGTTCTGGCCCGGCGCATTGTTATTATTATTGCGCCGTCACCTGTTATCCTTGCCTCACCTACGGTAAGGCTCATGCCTATGACGAGGCTGGTACTGATGCTGAGGGGGAGGTCTTAAAGGGCTTCCTCTGCGTCACCGGGGTGTGCATACCCAGCGACTTAAGTGTAGCCCTCGAGTCCTTGAGGCTATGCAGCCTTGTGTCTGTCTGGTCTGAAAAGAGCCCGGATCCTTCAGAGGGGAGGTTGAGGAGTGTGCTCTGGACCTCAGGCAGCAGGCCTGACTCCTGCAGCCACGCCGAGTGCCTCATGACCACCGCCGACGCAATTGTTCTGGCTGCCACGTCTGCTGAATCCAGGAAGGCCTGGAGAGAGGTCTTAGCCACTGCCTTGTCCTCGTCCACCAGGGCCATAAACTCCTGTTGGAAACCTTGCGGGAGGTTTTCCTTAAATTTTCCCACTGCTGCCCAGGAGTTAAAATTATGCCTGTTGAGGATGGCCTGCTGGTTAGCAATCCTCAACTGAAGGCCCCACGACGAGTACACCTTTCTGCCAGAAAGGTCCAGGCGTTTGGCCTGTTGACCATGGTGCTCCTTTTCGTTCACCGCTGAGACCACAGCACAAGGAGCACAGACTTGGGTGGCAAAATAGGAATTCATAGCCCTTTGATGGGGCAAAGTACTTGCGCTCCGCACCCTTGGCCATTGGAGCACTGGAGGCCGGGGTCTGCCATATAGTCTTATAATTCGATTGGATGGTCTTAATGAGCAGGAGCTCATTCTAGATGGGCCTTCGGGGCTCAAAAGTCCACCATGGGGTCCTCCTGCTCAACCGTCTTCTCGGCCTGCAGCCCAAAGTTCTGGGCGACCCTACGCAGTAGCTCCTGGAGGGCTCTGTGGTCTATGGATGGAGGGCTGGACACCACTGTTCCTGCCACCGCCTCATCCGGGGATGACGAGGAGGTTAGCAGCTGCTCAGCCCCCTCTGGCTGGTCCTCCTGCTCCTCTTCTCTGGCGGGAGGGGCCTCCGGCTCAGGCCAGGGTGGGAGACCTTGGGGCGGCACCGAACTCGGTGCTGGTCTCTCCAGTTTACCCTGGGGGGATGCTGGAGGCCTGGATACTGTGGCTTCTGGTGCTATCGGTACGGGGACCGGGACCTCTGCACTGAGTAGCTCGCTCTGGATGGGGCCCCTTGGCGCTGTTGATAGGCCCAAGGAGTCCAGAAGGGCCAATGACCTGGCAGGCCCCATTGCTGTCCAGAGCATGGTGCGAGTGACCGTAACGGCTGGAGTCGGCGTCGGACTGTGGCGACGCTGACCACAAAGGCCATGGCAGTGCTGACGATCTGTTTCAGCGGGAGGTCGACGAGCGGCTCCTAACAGAACGGGAGTGAGACCGGTACTGCTATCCCCGGGACTGGGATCTGGACCGGGACCAGCGCCAGTGTTCTTGGGACCAGGCTTGGCGCCTGTGGGAGTTCTCTGGTGAGGGCCATCTCGACTCCTCCTGGTGCTGGTCTCTAATCGGTGCTGGGGATCGTGCCTCGTCCGTTACTTCCTCGCACCGATTGACTCCCAGTACCACAACTTCCTTCTGAGCTGTGGGTAACTGGGAGTCCGCAGATGTGGAGCTTGACCGGGACCAACTCCAGGAGCTATGCCGGGACGGTGTCCTCGAATGGCACACCATTTCCAGCTTAGCCCTCGATGGCACCCATGGCATGGGTGCTGAAAGATTCTCCCTGTACGGGAGGGGGCTCGTCGCCAAAAGCTCAATGAAGTCTTTTGCCATCTCAAAAGTGCCAGGCATGGAGGGATGATCCATTAAGTCCTGAGCCCATCGTCCGCACTGAGCTCACTTAGGCCTGGGCTCAGTGGGACTTGTGGCGCTGGAGCCAGCGCCGGTACAGCAGCCTTTCCACTCTTACTGGTGCTCAGGGCCTTGGAAGGTGCTGGCCTCCTAAGCGGGGAATGTCCACGCCTTCGTTTTGGCTGCACCATGGGCCGCACCGGGGAGGACGAGCAGTGCCAGGGCCTAGTCTGGTGCTGTGGGGCCGACAGCTTTCAGTATTTAGCCGGTGCTGGGTCTCCTGATGGCTCCGGGGCACTACGCTCCCAGGAAGCTGGAGCCAGCATCGGGCGCTCCGGGCCCAGTGGCTGTAATGTGGCTTCCACCAACAATTACTTTAAACTAAAGTTTTTCTTTGTTCTTGGCTTGAATGCCTTGCAAATCTTACACTGCTCAGTTTGATGTTCTTCCACCAAGCAACGTAGACACGAGCTGTGGGGGTCACTAACTGGCATAGACTTGCGGCACATGGCACAAGCCTTAAACCCATGAGCCTGTGGCATGCCCCGTGGCCCAAAGCCTCCAAGCACCTAATCTCTTAAGTGTCCACAACGAAGTGTATGCTAACTAGCTGATAACAGCTATCTATAAGAGAAAGGCTAAGGGACTGCTCTCATACAAGAGAGAGAAGGAACTGGAGGGGGTCAGGCGGCAGGGGTATATATGCATGGCGCAGTGGCACCAGTTGGGGGGCCCCGCTGGCCCAACAGGAGCTGCTAAGGGAAAAAGTTTCTGATGCTCGTGCACGCAGCGCACGCACACCTAATGTGGAATGGACGTGAATAACACATCTCGAAAAAGAACCTGAAGTTACACAAGGGAGGGCTTCCCTGGGCCCAACTAGAGGAAGATAGGGAACTCTGATCAATCAGGGCTTTCTATTTAAACTCAAAGAGAGGCACAAGAAGTTATCTGTACAACTGCGCTCGACCTGGCTGCTACATTGGATCCTGCCTTCTTGCCTGACTCCTAACTCTGCTTCCCTGACTTGCTCCTGGTTCCTGCCTTGTTGAGATGTTTCTGGTTCCTGATCCTGGCCTCCAACTCCAGCTCTGACCCTTGGCTCAATCTAGGATTATAGCTCTAACTCTTCACTTAACTCCCAACTCTGACTCCTGCTCCAACTGAGAGACCTGGCTGTCTATGTCCCAGCCTAACAGTAACAAAATTTGATGTTGGGTTTGATTAGTTGATTCTGTAAGATGCTCCATGCTGTATGAACAGACATTTATGCAAGATTGAGGCCTAAATGTTCTAGTTTTGGACAGAACATTTTTGAATTTAAAAAAATTACTTTAATGGGAATATTTGGGTACATAAAATTAAGAAGTGCTTAAACATTCACAAGATTGGGGCCTTATAACTTCAGTTTTGAATGAAACACGAGAATGAGTAGCTCTTACAAAACACAAACACAAAACAAAAAACCAACAAAAAAATAAGGTTCCAGTGCTTTCCAATATTATATTCCATTTTGGTCCAGATAGTGTTTTAAAGTAGTGATCCATTGTAAAAGTGGATTTAAGTAATTGCTATGCTGCTCAAAAAAAAAAAAGAAAAAGTCAATTGATAGGATGTAATGGATTGTCTACTTGGGAAATGTAACAATATATTTAGTAGAATTCACAAGCAGATGACATTGATAATAAACTGATTTAAAATGGTAAACACAACCGGCTAAGATACTATTCTGGACAAGTTGCAATATCTTTACATTTAAACTTGCAGTGTTTATAGGCTTTTGGGAAAAAAGGGTTTTTTAAAAAATAAGTTAATTCAGTTCTCTTGAAAAGTACTATATTGACAGCCCTTCAGATTCTTGTTTATCCTCAGATGAAGTAAAATACTGGCAGCAACAGCACAAGTTTTCCCACACTAATGTGTTTCAAACATAACCATGACTGGACACCTCAGCAGTAAGCAAGTAATTCAATTTCTGTGCCCATTCAAGCATTAGTTGCTCCACCAAGAGGCTACGGGGTCTCAAACATGGTTAGTTTGTCATGGACAATTGTCTGCTAGGACTAGCACCACATTTCAGTTTAACATCTGAAAGCTGTTAAGTGGTTTATCTTTCAGTCAATACTAACTGGAACTGGTCTTGAACAGGCAAACGTCTACATAATCCATTATGAAGTACTGTAAATAACTAGCTCCCTATGCAGCAGCTTTTAGGAACAATAAACTGAGTCAAAATTTCCTATCATAAAAACACACATAGGACAGGCCCCTGGGAGAGGAAGTCTCCACAAAGAACCCTCATCAGAGTTCCCTCCTTACTGCTCTGTGGAAGGATTTGCTTATCTGTGGAACACCTGCGGGAGCCACAGGTGCAGAGAGGTCTTCTGCCTCTGTAATAGCACTGGCCTCACAGGCTTCTGGCAGCTTAGATCCTCTGCAGTTATGGTACGGGCCTCCTTTCCATGCAACTCCAGGGGGAAGAGTGGGATGCACTGAAAAGAAGATAATACAACTCAAGGATGATTTTTCTGGGGATATTTTTTACAAAACTGAAGAGGGATGATGTGTGGCTTCCCCAATCCTGCCCTCAGTTTGCCTCTGTAGAATCTGGCAGAAAGGGGAGGGGGGGCAAGGGGAAAGAAAATGATGCCACAAGGATATCTGACTTCCCATCAACATGGAAGGAGATAAAGAGTGCTTTTCGCATGGCAATCTATATACTGATCTGATGGGACAATACTACATACTGATCCAGGGCAATGGATTCTGAAACAAAGTATTCATATTTAATTTGGATAGTGCATCATCAGAATAGCATATTTTATTCCTAGTAAAATGAAATTAAAAGTTGCCCTTTTACCTTTTGTACATTTATATAATTTTTTCTAGAGAGCAAAAAAGACGCAAGCAAGATAACTGACATTTTTGAGCTGACATTCCTTTGCTGGATTAATCCTAACAATGGGGCAAGTTTCATTAATCACTTGCAAAATTTGATACCAAGATCTATACTATACACATTGATCTAACATGCTTGCAGAATAATTAATGAATGGCCTAAGTTTATTTTTTTAACTGCTTTGAGAGTGAAAAGTACATTTGTTATGGTAAAAATAAACTTATCAGAAAGTAATATGGGAAGCTTTGTTCAGGGATATGCTATCTGAAATAGATATCTGACCTCCATTTCGAGAACAGCAATGCAAAAAATCAGTAGCAGTTAAACTAAGACTGCTCTTTAAGGCCTATTGGTGTTAAACATTAAAATTTTGCACTTATATTGTACCTTTCCTTCTAAGATCTCCAAGCAGTTCCTGAGACTACCAAGAATGTGTCTTATACTAGAATATTTGCTCCCATTTCTGATAGTACAAATGGATTTTTCATAAACAATAAAATTTCTGTAAAACAGTCTTGTTTGTTAATCATACACCTCTGCTGATTGGATAGCTCCCCCGTGCGTCATACCCCCTCTGCAAAAGTATTACAGGGCTGTACATATCGACAGTTAATTTCTTGGTTTTTCAGGACCAGGATGTGGTTGTTCTGTGGTCTGAAATGGGAGTCAGGAGCAGGTCAGGTCTGAATACCAGGATATCAGAGTCTGAGACAGGCCAAAGGGCAGAGCAAGAGTCGGGTACCTGGAGGCAAGCAGAGTCAAGTTACCAGGAGATCCAACAGCCAGAGGGCACACCTGGAGTCAGGTCAGGAGGTGGGCCAGGTCACGATACCACAAGGTCAGAGTCAGGCAGCAGGAACAAGTAGTCCTATGCTGGAGAAAACCTAGTTTCATAGATGAGTTTCTGTTCCTGCTTGATTTAAACAGAGGCATGGAACCAATCTAGACTCCCAGAGCTACTCTAATCAAATCCCTAGACTGGTCCTCTGCCAGAGTTGAACTTTGAATTCTGGCAATTATTAGCAGGTCACTATGCAGCAGGTCAGAACATACTGGCTCTTAAGAGCCCTGTGGACTGGGGTTTGAGACCCATGGCCCTGACATCTCCTCTCCCTCTGGGCAATGTAGAACTGAGCTTTTCGGGATGGTTCCTAGAGAATGCTTGTACTATGCTGGGGCATGTACATTTTCCACCTGCTCCTTGAGGCTGTATCCCTCCCAGTCAATAAAGAGCCAGAGCCTGCCACATTTATGCTTAGAGTCCAGGATCTCCTGAACCACATATTCCTTATGGACCTGTACATGGAGGAGGAGAAGGCTGGGTCCTGTGAGGGAAAGCATTTTCCATATAGGATTTCAAATGCAGTATATGAAACACCAGGTGAATCTTCAAAGAGCAGGGTAGTTGAAGTTCAAAAGTGACTGGAATTAATTAATCATTGCACCCTAAAAGGATCAAGGAATCCAAAGTCCAGCATGTGAGTAGGTTTGGCTTTGCAGAGATGCTCCATGGAGAGCAATACTTTCTGTCCCAGTGAATAGGTGGGACCTTGCTATTGATGCTGATCAGCGTACCCTTTATAGTCTGCTCAACTTCTCCAGGTGTTCCCTCATTTCTTCCCAGGCCCAGTGAATCCGCTGCACTAAGTCTGAGGTGGCCAGACTGGGAAAGGACATGGGCAATTATGGATGGAATTGGAAGTAGTTGGTTTATATTAAAAAGGGTTTTGACCCATGGATGCATGGGCTGTGTTGTTATATATAAACTTCGCATAAGTGAGAAGCAAGGACCAATCATTCTTGTGATAATTAATGTAGCATTGCAGATACTGCTTGAGGACCCGGTTTACCCTGTCCAGTCCGGTCTCATTAGGAGCTGTGATAGGTACAGAACAATCAGTCAGGAGTGGAATCTTTGGATTTATTAGCTGCTAACTTGTATAAACTAATTTTTCAGCAGTTTATAATTTGACCAGATTTGGGCAATTTTCACAGAAATAGCAAGAGGTGCATCTGTCATAAACATACAGCAAAGGGTAGCATAAAATCCTTCCTTTACCTGTAAAGGGTTAAGAAGCTCAAATAATCTGGTTGGCACCTGACCAAAAGGACCAATAAGGGGAGAAAATACTTTCAAATCTGTGAGGGAAGGTTTTTGTTTTGTGTGTCTTTGTGTTCTCTCTGGGTCAGCGAGGAATCAGGGCAGGGAAAATACATCTCCTAAAGCCATATCTGAACTAAGATTACAAATTGTAAGTAATAGGAAGGAAATGCATTAGATTATCTTTTGTTTTAGCTTGTGAATTTTCCCTAGGCTAAGAGGGTTATTGTTGGGAGGGTTTTTTTTTGTAACTTTGAAGTTTTGCCTAGAGGGGAATCCTCTATGTTTTAAATCTTATTACCCTGTAAAATTAACTTCCGTCCTGATTTTACAGAGGTATTTCTTTTCTTTTTTTTTCTTTATAATAAAGTTCTGTTTTTTAAGAATCTGATTGGTTTTCAGTGTCCTAAAAACCCAAGGGTCTGGTCTGTGCTCACCTTGTTTACCTATCCGGTTGGTAGATTATTCTCAAGACTCCCCAGGAAAGGGGGTGAAGGGGCTTGGGGAAATATTTTGGGGAAACAAACTCCAAGTGGTCCTTTTCCAGAATCTTGTCTAACTCACTTGGTGGTGGCAGCAGTACTCATCCAAGAACAGGGAAGGATTTGTGCCTTCGGGAAGTTTTTAACCTAAGCTGGTAGAAATAAGCTTAGGGTGTCTTTCATGTGGGTCCCCACATCTGTACCCCAGAGTTCAGAGTGGGGAGGGAACCCTGACAGCATCCTTAACAAAGGCCATTTCCCAGCTGAATTTCAAATCCCTTCTCCAAAACATGAGGGTGCCAGAGCTTCACAGAGAAAAGGATATTTTTGTTACCATGGCCAAACAACATATTTTTTCCTAACCTTGTTCTCAGAAATGGAAAAATCATTTTGGCTAAAACCTTTCCAGAATAATTCTGTTTGCTATATTGGTTATGGGAGACTTCAGCCCACATGCTTAAAGTTTGGCATAAGGATTGGAAAACAGAATCTTATAATAGGAAGCCTTGGGCAACCTTTAACAGGTTATGTTATGATTCATCTTCACATAATTTAGAATACTTAAAATATTAAATAGTAATCCACAGAATGGCATTCAAAAGGAGTCTGACAAAATCATAAAAAAGGAAGGATTGACAAAATGACAGTTGAAATTTCCTTTCGTATTCCACCTGATTGTGCCTAGTGAGGTAGCACAGGAACCTGTACTACATGGATGCAGCCCCAAGGGCCAGACGGTTCCTGGCTGTTGCGCACACACACACACACACACACACACACACACACACAGGTAAACAGAGGCCCTGGGAGAATCACAGTCCCGGAGTTCTAAAGAGCGAAGGGATTGCATGTCCCAGGGCACAAACTACCTCTAAAGTGCCATGAGGGGGTAGAGCGATTGCTTCGCCCACCCTTACTGATATATGGCTTCACAAGCCAAGGAAGAAAAAGGAGAGCAACATTATCAAGAATCTTGACTTACACCAAGATGCCAGTAATGACAGTTGGATGGTCTAGGAAAAAAGACTCTGCTTTCATCTCATCAAAAAGTCCAGCATTTCTAAGAATCCAGGCATCGTGAACTTTCCCAAACCAGCCAATGTTTATGTCAGTAAACCACCTGCAGTGATACACCAAGGCCTGTGTAACCACTGAGAAACACCTCATTCTGTTTATATACTCAGAGGCTTGGCAGAGTGCACATAATGGAGCATGCATCCCATCTATCACCCCGGCAGTTAGGAAAGTCCATGTCATTGAATCCATTGTTTCCTGACCATTGCCTAACCTGACAACCCTGTACAGCAGGGCACACTTTAGTTCCTGGCACATCTCAATGACAACCACCCATACCATTGATTTTCCAATGCCGGTTTGATTCCTTACCTGCCAACAACAATCTGGAGCTGCAAGCATATTGTATTCACCACTCATTTCTCCACTGTTAGGGCAACTCTCATCTAGGTATTTCTGCACTGTAGGACCGGGATGAATTTGGCACACAACTTCAGGAACATGTCCTTCTGCATTTGCAAGATCAGGAGCCACTACTGGTCTCCCCAAGTCTGTAGGACTATTCAGTCCTACCACTCAGTGCTCGTTTGACAGGCCCAAGACCACCTCTCCACTGTGTGTGCAGCTGTTTCATGATTAGCTGTAACAGTGTAGCTGCTGAATTCCCTGTCCAGTCATCCTCAGTTGACTGAGAATTGCATAGTTGCAAATACCGTCATGGGCTAGTTGCACCTTTAACCCCTCTCTGGTCTCTCTGAATGTACTTCCTCAGAGAGAGGCCTCTGGCCTTCACCTGTCATGGGATGGAATCCCGTGATTCTTCACTCAGACTGGGTTCCTGGTCTACAGCACCCTGCAGGTATGTCTACACTGCAGCAGGGAGTGTCTCCCCCAGCCCTGGCAGACAGATGTGCTAGCTTTGGTCAAGCTATCGCATTAAAAATAGCAGTGTGGATGTTGTGGCACAGACTAGCTGCCCGAATACAAGCCTGCCCTGGGGTCCATACTCAGGTGAGTAGCCCACACTGTTGCCTATGTCATCACCAAGGCTGCAATATTCACACTGTAAGCTAGGGAGTTTCTGTCTACCCAGGCTGCGAGCCCTGCTCTCTGTTGCCCCATCTCTCCCCTTCAAGGAGGGTATCACCTTTTTCAGTCCAGCCAAGTCATTTGATTGATCTGTATCTCTTGAACCTGGTTAAACTGGTTTAGGCAACTCACCCAGGGTTGGAGATAAACTTCAAATTGGTTGGTTTTCTGTCTTGTCTCAGGTATTCCTGAAGCAGCTATTATCAGGTCATTGTCTCCCTTCCTACCTACATGCAGCTAACCCTTTCTTTAATTAACAAACATATGGAACATATCATATTCATCAAATATTGGGCAGCTCCCACATCCCTCACAAAAACAGGATGGTATGTCCAGACCTTATAATGGATAAGAATGCTGTGTTCCACCATGCTGCACCCAAGTTTCCAGTCGTGAATTCAAAAATAGCTCGTGACAGCTGTAGATTATGGGATAATTCAGAAGGAATTGTGGACATTTGACCCCAAGTTTCACCAATTCCCTGAAAGGCGTGCAGGTATCCCAAAATACATAACAGCTGTTCCACCCTACACAACGATCGTTTCCCATGGTAGTGTGCCTGATGTGGTATGCATGACACTGAGATGCTACCCACACACACTGCAATACACCTTTTGCATACACAACTTGATATTGTGCGAATGCAACGTACCAGCACAAGCAACCAACTGTGAACACACAATGCTGAAATTGTTCTGTCAATGTCACTATGCTGGCAGAAATTTGCTGATACAAGTTTTTAATGTAGACAAGTTCTTAGGCACAAACTCTGCTGGACCACCCTCCAAAGGCACTGCAGTTCTGCAATGCCCCTCACACAGACCAGATTGAAAAGGAGTACTTGTGGCACCTTAGAGACTAACAAATTTATTAGAGCATAAGCTTTCGTGAGCTACAGCTCACTTCATCGGATGCATTTGGTGGAAAAAACAGAGGAGAGATTTATATACACACACAGAGAACATGAAACAGACCAGATTGCAACTTCACTACCTCTCCCTGAGCTTTTGGATCCCCCTTATATACCAAAGATTCTTGACATGCGGTCTTCCCTGCTAGTTTTTCCCCTATATCTGTCTCTCTTCCTTCTCTCTAGGTTTCCCTCCCTTTTTCAATCCAGTCATCTTCCTCCCCAATCTCTTTTTTCCCCCCTTTAGTTTCCCTCCTTTCTTTTCTTTCTCTCTGTTCCACCCGTCTCCTCTCCTCCAGTTCTCTCCATCAGTTAAGTCTGGCAAAGAATCTCCATTTCCTGTGAGGCTGCCTGCTGACCTATTTTAATTCTCACTTCCCCAGCTGCTAGCCCTCCACAGGGGAATAAAAATCGTAAGATAAAATAATTTTTAAAATGTAATTTAAATAATTTAAGAAGATTTAAATCAGATTTTTATTTACATGTTGGTAGTTCATTTTTATCCCATTTATAGTCTTACATTGCTAAAGTAGATGTTTCTTTAATTAGTTTCCTGTTAGTAGAATTTCAGATTTTACCTAGAAACTTTTTTTTTAACTAAGACGTTTCATAAAAGTTAATTATGCTTTTAAAAAGGCACATTTAGGGCCTTATTAACAATCTGACCATATGAACAGAAAAGTGTTTAAGCAAATAGCCCATGTTACATTGGCAACCAACATCACGTATAATACAATCAAAAGCTTTCACAAATGAAGAAAGCTGACATGCTTCAACTAGGCCATACACATCCATCAGAGTCTGACTCTGTCTGGAGCACAAATTTCCAATTACTTCAAACTGCACTTAGGTGGTTTTGAATATCCCACCCATGAGTGCCTAACTGTGAACTTTAGCTTACCTTTAAACTCTAATTTTAAAATCATGGCCTGTGTGTATTAAAAAAGTTCAGAATAAACTTTAAACAGATTAACAAAGTTAAGTTTTTATTGCCAACACAATTTTGTTGTGAAATGACAAGAGTTTTATGCCATTAAGAGAAAAGTTGTTTATTAAACTACAGTTTTAGTCCCTGATGCTGCAAATACTTATACACATGCTTAACTTTAGACCTGGAGTAGGCCCAATGGGACTATTCATGTGGGTGAAGTTATATGTACCTGCTTAAACATTTGCAGGTTCAGGGTATTAATTTTCAGTATTTTGTTCTTCGCCTATAGTAGTTTTGTACCATTCAAATAAGATCAGTGATCAATAAAATCACATTGAATTCAGCTAGTCCACTTGCTTCTCTCTACTACTGCCTTTTACCAAGGGTCAGCAAGCAACTCTAGAGAGAGAAGAACTATGTAGCACTACCTGTCTGGAGGAGGAGAACAAATAGCCAGTAGCAGGAGCCTAGCAGCTCCCAGTAACACTCGAGAGATATGGATGTTAGTGAAACCAGGAAAGTTTTGCTCAACACTGCTCTCAAGACTAACAAAAGTAAATTATCACAATATAACAAAAAAAGTTAGTATGCCATTGCAGTAAAGAGTAATAAAAGAAACTAATTGGGCTAAATTTGCATATAGATTCCTTAATTGTGCCCACAGGATTAAGAATTACATCCATGAGTACAAATACAAACTCAAGTTTGCATGTGCTAACTATGTAATGCAGGTCTCCATATAGTTAAATTCTCAGTTATCGTGTGTGTGTGTGTAGACGTGCCCATTTGGGAATATCCATTCACAGGTATACAAATATTGCAGACAGTTAAGAAAATCAGTTGAAAATGTGTTTTTTAAAATGTCCCTTTAAAAAATTAAATGTACTAGTCTGGTAAATAAATCTTTGGGTTTGCGACTTTCATTTAATTGTTTTAGACAAGCTGGTGAGTGAAGGTGTGACACTCAGATGAAAATACCTTTACTTCTCTGATTCACAAATATGAATGGTAATTTCATACTGCAGAAGAAAGCCGGGGAATATTACTAAGGGTACAGAGTTAAATATAACCCACTGATTTAAAAAACAAAAACAAAAAAAACAACCCACAACAGAGCAACAACAAAACCATACACACAAAAAGCCAAGAGCTAACACCATTAAAAACCTAAACAATACAGTCTTTTTTTTTTTAAACCTCAGTCTTCTTTAGAAACAATGCAATTAAATTCTGATAAGAAGCAATTATCTCAGACAGGGGAGGGGGAAAGACATTTTAAAAATCAGTATTAGACAGTAAGGGTTTTTCCCTACAGAACTGGGGTGGGAAAAGGCTCTAAAACATCACACTCCATCCTTCTGTCTTTTAGCTTATAATGGCCAATGGCCTTCTAAAGGCCTGGAATACCGATTTCTACAGGACAAATGGGCAGTTTTGTTCAAAAGGCAACAACGAAGCATGCTCGCACACGGGTATTTAAATATCACACTTCAAGGTGTAATTTGCTCACCCCATTGTTTGACTCCCTTGTAGAGAAACGCACTATTGGCTAATGCTTCATGCTGATTTTTCACCTTACTATGAAACATCAAGTGTGTATGGTCCACTGTCAGAGATATGGGGTGTGGGACTTGAAAGACCAGTGATCTGAACTGGGATGGCAAATCCTCTGCTCCTGGACTGTGAAGAAATGGGCCCAAAAGATAAGGAATACTCAAGTGCCTTATGGGCAGTGTTCTGATGCTATCCCAAAAAGACAAATCCCTACTCTGCCCAAATCAAAAGGGGACTGAGCCTGAGACCTTGCATGCACATCTCCCCCATTGACAAAGCTGGGAGCTTTGTATGCGCAACAATTCTCTGCTGGTATAAACTAAGGCAGCTCCACTGAAATCAACAGAACTGCAAAAATTTACACCAACAGAGTTTAGCCTTAAAGGTTTAAAAATTGTCTTAAATAAAAATGCTTCTACATACAATGTGCATTAATTTACACAATGAGAACTGTTTCTTTAAACTAGCAAACTCCATATTAAAATGGAAGCTCCCTCCTAATGAGCCCCATTATGGCTAAGAATTACCACTAAAATAGGATAACTGCTCAGGAACCCTCACAACAGTAGTAACAGCAGTGATATAGTTTCAGCCCAAACTCCGAGGGCCAGATCCATGGCTAGTGGTGAAATTGACTTTTGGCATAACTTAGGCATTGTCTGCATTAACTGCACTGTTGCAAACCCCAAGTGTAGACAAGGAAAGCCATGATTCAAATCAGCGGCGCTTACTTCAGTTTCAGTCGGGGTAAGTGCTCTCCTGCCGGTGCAGATTGCTGCTTTCCTTGTCTGTTTTTGGGGTTTGCACCAGTGCAGCCACATCAGTGGATTGCCATCAAATAATGGAACTGAAGCGAAATTCCAAATGTAGACAAGGTCTTAGAGCAGCCTAGGTGTTGCTCTAAATTACAGCAGTGAGCATACACCCTAGGGTCCAGCCCAATGACGAGGCATCCTAAGAGTGCATCATGAAGCCATGTCCATTGCCTCCACAGAAATACCCTCTATGCCTGAGAATGGCAGCATGTAATGTAGAACTGACTACAACTGATTTATGCCACTGAAGGATTTCTCTACATTAAGGGAATCCCTAATAGTTGTTTTAGAGCTGCTCTTTGTTCCTTCTGCAACGCCAAAGTGGAACAAATGGGATGGAGCTGGGGGCCAGGACTGGAGCAGAACTCCTTAGTTTATGCTAATTTTAAAATAGTGGAAATTATCATCCTCCTAAAACTCAGAAGTCTGTTCACTTTGCCTTAATACCACTTAGTTTCTTTTTAGTCTGCCATACTTTTATTTTCATAGATACTAAGGTCAGAAGGGACGATTCTGATCATCTAGTCCGACCTCTTGCACAGCACAGGCCACAGAACTTCACCCACCCACTCCTATGAAAAACCTCACCTATGTCTGGGCTATTGAAGTCCTTAAATCATGGTTTAAAGACTTCAAGGAGCAGAGAAGCCTCCCTCAAGTCAACCATGCCCCATGCTACAGAGGAAGGCGAAAAACCTCCAGGGCCTCTCCAATCTGCCATGGAGGAAAATTCCTTCCCGACCCCAAATATGGCGATCAGCTAAACCCTGAGCATATGGGCAAGATTCACCAGCCAGATACTACAGAAAATTCTTTCCTGGGTAACTCAGATCCCATCCATCTAATATCCCATCTCAGGGGATTAGGCCTATTTACCCTGAATATTTAAAGATCAATTACTTACCAAAATCCCATCATACCATCTCCTCCATAAACTTATCGAGTAGAATCTTAAAACCAGATAGATCTTTTGCCCCCACTGCTTCCCTTGGAAGGCTATTCCAAAACTTCACTCCTCTGATGGTTAAAAACCTTCATCTGATTTCAAGTCTAAACTTCCTGGTGGCCAGTTTATACCCATTTGTTCTTGTGTCCACATTGGTGCTGAGCTTAAATAATTCCTCTCCCTCTCCTGTATTTATCCTTCTGATATATTTATAGAGAGCAATCATATCTCCCCTCAACCTTCTTTTAGTTAGGCTAAACAAGCCAAGCTCCTTAGGTCTCCTTTCATAAGACAAGTTTTCCATTCCTCGGATCATCCTAGTAGCCCTTCTCTGTACCTGCTCCAGTTTGAATTCATCCTTTTTAAACATGGGAGACCAGAACTGCACACAATATTCTAGGTGAGGTCTCACCAGTGCCTTGTATAATGGTACTAAAACCTCCTTATCCCTACTGGAAATGTCTCTCCTGATGCATCCCAAAACCGCATTAGCTTTTTTCACAGCCATATCACATTGGCAGCTCATAGTCATCCTATGATCAACCAATACTCCAAGGTCCTTCTCCTCTTCCATTACTTCTAATTGATGTGTCCCCAACTTATAACTAAAATTCTTGTTATTAATCCCTAAATGCATAACCTTACACTTCTCACTATTAAATTTCATCCTATTACTCCAATTTACAAGGTCATCCAGATCCTCCTGTATAATATCCTGATCCTTCTCCGAATTGGCAATACCTCCCAGCTTTGTATCATCTGCAAACTTTATTAGCACACTCCCACTTTTTGTGCCAAGGTCAGTAATAAAAAGATTAAATAAGATTGGTCCCAAAACCGATCCCTGAGGAACTCCACTGGTAACCTCCCTCCAACCTGAGAGTTCGCCTTTCAATAGGACCCGTTGCAGTCTCCCCTTTAACCAATTCCTTATCCACCTTTTGATGTTCATATTGATCCCCATCTTCTCCAATTTAACTAATAATTCCCCATGTGGCACGGTATCAAATGCCTTACTGAAATCTAGGTATGAGATCCACTGCATTTCCTTTATCTAAAAAATCTGTTACTTTTTCAAAAAAGGAGATTAGGTTGGTTTGGCACGATCTACCTTTTGTAAAACCATGTTGTATTTTGTCCCATTTACCATTGACTTCAATGTCCTTAACTAATTTCTCCTTCAAAATTTTTTCCAGGACCTTGCATACTACAGATGTCAAACTAACTGGCCTGTAGTTACCCGGATCACTTTTTTTCCTTTCTTAAAAATAGGAACTATTTTAGCAATTCTCCAATCATTCGGTACTCCTCCTGAGTTTACAGATTCATTAAAAATTCTTGCTAATGGGCTTCCAATTTCAGGTGCCAATTCCTTTAATATTCTTGGATGAAGATTATCTGGGCCCCCCGATTTAGTCCCATTAAGCTGTTTCAGTTTCACTTCTACCTCAGATATGGTAATATCTACCTCCATATCCTCATTCCCATTTGTCATGCTACCATTATCCCTAAGATCCTCTTTAGCCTTATTAAAGACTGAGGCAAAGTATTTGTTTAGATATTGGGCCATGCCTAGATTATCTTTAACCACCTCTCCATCCTCAGTGTTTAGCGGCCCCACTTCTTCTTTCTTAGTTTTCTTCTTATTTATATTGCTATAGAACCTTTTACTATTGGTTTTAATTCCCTTTGCAAGGTCCAACTCTACTCGACTTTTAGCCTGTCTCACTTTATCCCTACATGTTCTGACCTCAATTAGGTAGCTTTCCTTGCTGATCCCTCCCATCTTCCATTCCCTGTATGCTTTCTGCTTCTTCTTAATCACCTCTCTAAGATGCTTGCTCATCCAGCTTGGTCTACAACTCCTGCCTATGAATTTTTTCCCCTTTCTTGGGATACAGGCTTCCGATAGCTTCTGCAGCTTTGATTTAGAGTAATCCCAGGCCTCCTCTACCTTTAGATCCATAAATTCTTCAGTCTAATCCACTTCCCTAACTAATTTCCTTAATTTTTGAAAGTCAGCCCTTTTGAAATCAAAAACCCTAGTTGCAGATTTATTTTTGTTAATCCTTCCATTTAGTTTGAACTGAATTAGCTCATGATCACTTGAGCCAAGATTGTCCCCTTACAACCATTTCTTCTATGAGGGCCTCGCTACTCACCAAAATTAAATCTAAAATGGCATCCCCTCTAGTCGGTTCAGCAACTACTTGATGAAGGAATCCATCAGCTATTGCATTTAGGAAAATCTGAGCCCTATTATTATTACTAGCACTGGTCCTCCAGTCTATATCTGGGAAGTTAAAGTCTCCCATGATCACACAGTTTCCATTAGTATTTACTTTATTAAAAACATTAAAAAGGGCTCTATCCATATCCAAAGTAGATCCCAGAGGTCTATAGCACGCCCCAAGCACTATTGTAGGAGAGGCTTTACTAGTTTTCCCCAATGTGATTTTTGCCCAGACGGACTCTGTCTTATCCATTGCATCGCTTCTTATTTCTTTACATTCTACCTCATCATTGATATACAATGCTACTCCACCCCCTTTACCTTTGTTTCTGTCTTTCCTAAACAGCACATACCCTTCAATACCTGTAGTCCAGTCATGACTACTATTCCACCATGTTTCTGTTATCCCTATAATATCTGGTTTCACTTCCTGCACCAGTAGCTCTAGTTCCTCCATTTTGTTACCTAGGCTCCTCGCATTGGTGTATAAACATCTTAATTTTTGCTGTTTGGCCTCGCTCACATTTTGTACCCTATTAGGCACAATCATTTTACAACCAGTATAACCTATTAGACTAGTATCCACACCGCCCTCGCTCCTTATATACATTCTCCTACCCACGGCTGTATCCTTTCTTACTTCGTCTTCTTCCCTCTCAATGCTAAAATCTGGTGTGGAGATTACCTGGACATCTCCCAACCATCTCCCCCAAATTCCTAGTTTAAACTCTCTTTATCAGTTGTGCCAGCCTCCATCCTAGAATTCTATTTCCTTCCCTACTCAGATGAAGTCCATCCCGAGAGAACTGTCCTTTGTCCATGAATGCTTCCCAGTGGCCATACATCCCAAAGCCCTCCTTATAGCACTACTGCCTAAGCCATCTGTTGACAGTCATAATCTTGTCACACCTTTGTTGCCCTTCTCTAGGAACAGGAAGGATCCCACTAAAGATCACCTGAGCCTCAATTTCCTTAAGCGTCTTCCCCAGCCTAGCATGGTCTCCCTTAATACTTTCCAGCGAGAATCTAGCTGTATCATTTGTTCCCACATGAAGGATAATTAGGGGATTCTTTCCCGCTCCCTTTAGGATCCTTTTCAACCTCAGGTCTACATCCCGTATCTTAGCACCTGTAAGACAGCACACCCTTCTATTCTCTGGATCAGCTCTAGTTACAGGCCTGTCTATTCTTCTCAATAAAGAGTCCCCGATCACATAGATCTGCCTTTTCCTGGTGACGGTGCTATTCTCCAGTCTCTCCCCTGTTCCCTCTGGCTGCAAGTTCTTTCCATTCCTATTTTCCCTTATAATCCTCTTCAACCCATCCTGTATCCTCCTGGGGCTCATATTTGGTGTAGTCTCCCTTGACTCTTCCGCTTTTCCTATAGGACTAGCCTCTCTTCTCTTCTTCCTTACCCTTCCACCTTCAACAAGTACCTGCTGAGCCCCTTCTTCATTTTCCAACTCTGCAAACCTATTCCTAAACTCTATTTCATAGAATCATAGAATCATAGAATATCAGGGTTGGAAGGGACCTCAGGAGATCATCTAGTCCAACCCCCTGCTCAAAGCAGGACCAATCCCCAATTTTTGCCCCAAATGGCCCCCTCAGGGATTGAACTCACAACCCTGGGTTTAGCAAGCTAATGCTCAAACCACTGAGCTATCCCTCCTCTCCTTCACTAGTTCGTCTTTTCCTCTGCCTGGTTCTTTTAGTCACATGCTTCCACTGACCACTTTCCTCACCCAGTCTCCCCTCAAAATTCCCCAGCCCTGCTTCCATCCGTGAGTCTGAGCTTTTCCCTTCAGATACCTCATATCTTTGCTCCATCATCTGCTCAAACCCCTTCCTAAACTCAACCAGACTTTTCACGTGCAACTCCAAACCTCGGATCTTTTCCTCCATCAGCTCTATCAGACGGCATTTCATGCAGAAAAAACTCTTACCAAGTCCCCCCTCCAGGATCATATACATACCACAGCTTCCACATCCAGTCATCCTCAATGTGTCTTCCACTACAGGAGTCACTCCCACAGCTGCCTCTGTATCTGTCATCGCCTTCCCACCTAAATCCTGTTAATCTGGGAAACACAAGCCACACCAAAAAGACCACCCTCCCCAGCAAAAGCAAACCCCAAACAAGCACCACAATCCAAACTTCCCTTGCAAACTCCCACTCAAACTCTCCTGTTTACAGCTCTGTTTGCTAGCTCCTATGCTGCTGCAGTTGTCTGTGCCACTGCCTCACTGGCTGGCTACCTTTATAGGACCTCTAGTCAGAAGCCCCACCCTCTAATCAGGGCTCAGCTGCTCTCCCAGCACAAAGCCCCTACAAGCCTCTACACACACACACACACAAATACTAAAAATACAAAACCAAGTACAACTACCTTCTCCTCCAACAGAACTTCCACTCAAACTCCTTGTTTAGAGCTCTGTTTGCTAGCTCCTGTGCTGCTGCAGCTGTTTAAGAGCTATTTAAGGCTCTTCATATTTTTTTTAAACAATTTTCTCCCATTATATTCATTCGGTTTATCCAAAGACTTAAAACATGGCTTACTTTTAATTCCCAAATTTAGGATTTTCCCTGGGTTTTATGGTTCTGGAAAATTCTAAATCCCAAGATTCTTACATGTTTTTTTATCCAGTTTCTCAAATTCAGGTCACTTCAAGAAGCACATTTATATGTTAGTGCTATACAATAACCAATATTTTACCTTCTCTGAAGCGAAGAAGTTTGTTTTAACTATACAAGAGTAAGGAACAATCACTTTGTCAATTCTCCTGTATCAACCAATTCAAAATCATCATCATCACCCTGCTAAATCCAGTAACCTGAAACATTATTAAATGTACATATATCCTTTCTTTTTTACTTGCCCACTTGTTTCAATACTGCTCAAAACATGGCTACAATTTACTAAAAAGTCAATTTAAGATGGCCAACTCAAAATCCAAATAAAATCAAAATAGCCAAAAGTATGGGAAGACCTCAACATAAGTCAGATGAGACAGAATTTTACAAATTTCAAATGATCAGCGAGTAGAAAGGGACAAGATATTTCTATTCCACCAGAAAATTTTCATGAATATTTGATTTCAGGCAACACAACATATTGACGTTAAAAAAACAACTCTCAAAGTGTACATGTGAGAGACATTGCAAATATCTCACCAGATCTGATCCTCAATTGACGTCTTAGTTCATCTTTCTTTGAAAATGAACATATATTCCATGCCAACCTGACTGTTACGTAGTTTGGAACCTACAACACTAGTAAAGTCAACGTACTGCTGAAATTCATTAACTTCTGTGTAGATACATTAGCTAGCATCCCCCACTGACTTCTAGGTGTCTAGATTAAATATAAAAGCTCATTGACTTCTGTGGAGTTTCAAAGCTTATCAAATTCCACTACATTTCATGGGGATTTATTCACACAAAGAACTTCCAGAACTAAAAAGAAGAATCTTTCTGCACTGTATTAATAATCAAGATACCAGCGATAGCTCTCTTATCACAG
This sequence comes from Dermochelys coriacea, assembly GCF_009764565.3. Lineage (NCBI taxonomy): Eukaryota > Metazoa > Chordata > Testudines > Dermochelyidae > Dermochelys > Dermochelys coriacea. Next base: position 31,018,661 of record NC_050073.1, read on the forward strand.
AAACCAAGACGCAGAAAGAGGTGGGAAAGATGGGGATCCATCAATGCCTAGTCCTTTCAGTTTCAGAGGATTGTGTAGAATGTCTCCTCATATGATCAGATTGACAAAGTAAAACTCCCCTTGTCCACCCTGAAAAAAAATTCTTGGCAATGCGCCCTGGAGAAAATGCCTTCTCAACTCCAATTTGGCAATCAAGTTAAACCTTTTGTATATAAGCAAGAATTACCTTAAAGAAGCATTTAATTCCAATTATAACTCAAGGTACTACTGGATGACCAAATAAGAATCTACTTTTTCTTGAATCCAGGTATAATTAAGTCTGCCAGGACCTCCAGGGTCAAAGAAGAACATCAAATAGAAGGAGGAAAAAATACCAAATTGCAAAGTGACTTGGTCACAAATCTATTAAAAAGCTTTCTGCCAAAAGAAAAGAAAACACACAACCCTGAATCATTTAGAACACACACACACACACACACACACACACCCCATACAGATTAAATAATATAAAATTTTAATGCAGTGGTACTTTTTGAAGGCAGGAACCTAACTGGATTAAATTATAGCTTATTCACTTGTATTCTGGATCAAAAGGAAGCATGTGACATGATAAACAGACAATGATCAGTGGGAAAGTTTAGTCTATAACAAAAAGTTACAATTCCTATACTTGCCTATTAAGAGCCAAAAGTCTGCCCTCAAGTGTACACATCATTTTTATCAACCGGAAGGCAAAAAAGGAACCATGTGGTCACCTGAGAGCAGAATGCAGCTATAAAGCCCGAAACAGCTCATCCAAATACCTATTGTATGCTGAAGGATTCAAGGATTTCCAATTCATGTCAGAGGTTTTTCAGTTCTTTTCAAAAGATGAAAAGGGCATGAGAATGCTTCAACACAATACTAGAGAGAAGCTACAACTACTCTCTGTAAATACAAAAAAAGATTCACTTCCAATCAATCAGAATGCCATATGAACAGGAGCATTTTGCTGTTCGTAGCAAGGAAGGTATTATTTGAAAGAAACTGTCTCTCTCACATGAAACTTGGACTGTTGTTTCACGCTGTCAAAAAGTGAGTTAATAGGCAATGGTGCTTTACTTGCATCTGAACAACTCATTTTGCAAACAGAAACTTTTTTGAAAAAAAGTAGTTACTATATATTGGGTCAGATTTTCAACCTCAACTCAGCCTCTATATTTACTGTTGTAACTTTGCACCTGCAAATATTTAGGTCTGAATTTTTGTGCCCACCATTATTTGCTGGCACATAATGGAAGTGTTGGTTGTGACTCCATAATTAAAGACTGTGTTCTAAAATACGAAATAAATTCCTGTTTTTCCTCTATATGCGGTTGATCTTTCTGTGAAAATTTTCACATAGTACTAGTTTTCACGTCCTTTAAAATTTTCTATATATGTTTTTTTTTAATTTTGGTTTTGTCTAATACATTAATAGGAAGTGCTTGAAACTAAAATTTGGGTTTCTAACATTTTATTACTGATAGGTTTCTTTAAAATAACATTGTCTATCTTCTCAGATTGGTAGAGGTGACTCAAATGGATCTAGTGCAATAAGGGTTTTTTTTTTTCTGTTCTTAACTGAAAGAATATTAGTCAAACTGGCTGCTGTGAGAGTATCACAGACAGGTTTGTAAGGTTTGGTTTTGGAATCAGTTTAATAGAGGCATATTGACCCTAAATACTCATCCTTAAGTGTCTGCTTTGGTTAATGGTTGTCAATCCCCCCCTTTTAATTTGTCTAGGGGTATGAGACAAGGTTGCCAGTTATCTCTGCTGTTTGCTTTGGCAATAGAGCAATTTCCAATAAATGTGATAAATAGCCCCTTGGTAAAGGGCATTAAAACATCTTTTGGATTAGAACATAAAATAGCTTTGTATGCTGACATATCTTGCTACATTTGCAGGAGCCAGAAGTCTTGTTAAAAATTATGGAACTTTGGAATTTGGGCAGATATCAGGCTTCAAAATAAACTATATGACAGATCTGAAGTTTTAGGAATTAATATTCCTGAAAGGTTCAAAACAAACTATCATCAGTGACATAAATTTAAATTGGCAAAGGAATATTTAAACTATTTAGGAATATGTATTGTGTAGAAACATACAAATCTTTTTTAAGGCAAATTACCCACCAATGTAGAAGAAAAGACTTGGAGGAATGAAACAAGAAATTTTTTGGCTAGCTAGGTAGCCTTGGTAAAGATGAATGTCCTCCCAAAGTTATTATTGTTTCAGTGCATCCCCGTTGATAACCTTGATATGATGACTATCAAAAACACTGCAGGATGTGCTATTAATATGGAGAAATGAACTTGATGAAGGTCAGAGTGTGGAGTTGCAGGATGTGCTATTAATATGGAAACCTAAAAGATAAAAGGGTGAGTTCTAAAGTTCTGTATAAGCCAATACTATCTCCAATTGCTCCCATTGGGAAGGAAGGCAAAATGTCCTCAGGGACGATGAAGGCCTCCAGTGCTGTCAAGAGACAGAGGCACACAATGGAAAGAGCAGGTAAAAATGGAGGGGGAGAGCGGAAACAGAGAAAATTGTGTGTGCATGAGATTGTTGACGGCAGGAGGGGGAAAGCGTGTGTGCATACACATGTAGGGGCACAGGGACAGCTGGGAGAGGGGTTTGTGTAGGGGAATGTAAGGGAGTGCAGGAGGGAGATAAGGGGGCGGCAGAATAGAGGCAAGAGGAACAGTGACAGGAGAGAAAGTGAGGGGGAAAGGCAGGAGGATATAAAAACAGAAGATGAGGCAGGGAAATATAAAGGGAAGGGGGAAGGAAGGATTCAGGGTTCACAGATAGGGATGCTGGAGGAGGATAGAAAGAGAGATCACGGCACCTCCCACACTTCAAGGTTTAGGAGAAGGTAAGGTGTCCCCTCCAAAATAGCCAGCAGTGAGGCTCACATTTTTGTTTGGGCATTTAAGTTTCAATTTTGAAGCTCAAACGATCACATACAAGTTAACATTCGAGAGCTTTTCCTAAAAGGCTCAAAAATCAGAAGGCTGATGGAAAAAAAAAAGAGTGATTTGTTTTTTGTTTGAAGTCTCATGATTTGTAGGTGTCAGTGTTATGTTTGAGTACTTGTATGGGACACTGTTGCTTCTAACACCCTCCCTTACTTGCCCCACTACAATCTCCACCCTTCTTTTCCCTTCCATGTCCCAGCCCCTAAAAGCTGTATGGAACACCTCCACTGGCAGGCAGGTAATCTCCCCTGACAAGAGGGCCTCTGAGCTTTGCTATTGGGCCAGCTTCTGGGTCTGACAAACCACAAGCAGTACATTGGTCCTAGACTGCCATTCCAAGTCTGGGGATGAAGAGAGAAGCTGGGATAGTGTGGATTTCCATATGGTTGTGACATGCAATACTCACATACAAACAAACAAAAACTTTGTTGTGACAGAGGTTGTAACACAACATACTTGACCCCAGACTAAAAGAGGAAGGAAAAAAGTCAAGCTATCCAACAGTATATGCCTTCTATTCCTACAGGCGCACACCTGATCCACTACCACAACTTTTGTATGCCATACTCCACAACCTTAAACCTACCTACTAGAAATGCCTACCTTTCATCATCACTCTGCTGAGACACACCAGACAACTGCTCTTAAAAATATATCATATATTACACCTGAAGTTACATCAAGGGTATCTAGAGTATGGGGAACTCTTTTTTAGCATTTCTATAATCTAAATATCACCAAGTGCCTTTCCTGATTGTTAGTATTAATTTATAAGACTTCCTTTTGCTCTTCACTGTGCCCCTACTATCTCTCTAGGATGAATTAACTGAACTGTAGGGACATAGGCATTTTAGCATATTATTTGGAAGATCTAGCAAGGTTTGGTGTCTTTACCCGGGACTAAACTTATTAGCTGGCTTTCTAACATATTAAATCCTATCTGTGTAACCAGTGTACCAAATCCTGAGGTCCTTACTCACTTTCCACTTGACTTTCTTGGTTTTCCCCAGTCTTTTTAAATATGCTTAGGGAATCTGCTACAGGTAACTACCCTTGACAGTGATACACACCAAAATCCCAAACCTTCTAATATTAAACTGTGAAGTATTCACCAACAGAAAAATGAACCCCTTTTCCCAGTACACTGTGAAGAGTTATGTTTACGTTCTGTGCACTTCACTGAAGTTTACAATACACAAGCCTATGCAGGGTTCACCCTAACTAAAATGACTGCTGGAATGTAATCACATACTTCAAGAACACAGTATAAACAAGTCTTGTTCTGAATCTGTCCTGAGAAATTCTAATTTTACACAGAACCTCCTGGTAGTGACAGATGTTATTCTTAGCCAATTCAAGGAAGCCTGGGGACCACTCTTCTGTTCATTAACAGAAAGTTACTCTTCAGAGAAAAGAGATATGCTATTACAAAAGAATGTTAAGTAGAAATTGTCCCAAAGTAAAGGCCCATCAAAGTTTTTTTTAAAAACCCAAGACATTTCTTCTTTTAAAGTGAACAGCAGAGAGGCTAACAGAGGGAGTTTGCCTAGGATCTGCCTGAGAGGAGGTATGCTAAGGGCTGCATTAAGGAGGCTGTGTTGGTGAGTATCTGAGCATCTGTTGTGGGGACAGTTTAACAGTTTGACCGTGTGCTTGATTGGCTGTTTGAAAAGTGTGAATTGGAGTGCTTTGTTCCAGGTGAGCCTTGAGTGGGCCTGACTTATAAAAAAAAACCAGTCAGCTGCGAAACAGCTGAGCGGCCAACAGCAGAGAGGCTAACAGAGGGAGTTTGCCTGGGATTTCACCTGGGAAGAGCCCACTGAGGCTTATATCTTGCCGGCTTCTCTGAGTAGTTACTACAACTCCTGAGGAAGCTCATAGAAGGAAGGTAATATGGATGGGGTGTGTTCAGCTGTTGTGACCTGCACTGTTGTGACCTGCCATGTTTGTCTTTCTTCCACAGGACAGAAGCGACTTTGTCTGTACAAAGTGCAAGCTGGTCTCCATATTGGAAGAGAAGGTTCAAGGTCTGGAGCAACAGGAATTGACCCTGCGTTGCATAAGAGAAACTGAAGATTTCCTGGACAGACATCAGGATATGCTTCTACGGACACAACGTTCTGAAGATTCAGAGCAGGCTGCACTGTGGGGACAGGAGGACGGTGAAGAAATTTGGCAGCATATGACCTCCAGAAGAAGAAAGGGGAGCGTCCATGTACCAGCAACGCAGATACAGGAAAGTAACCATTTTCCATGTTCTCTCCACAGGTACTAATGCGAAGAGTGGACTAGATGATACATCTGAGAGAAGGGAACAGAAGGAGACTCCGCCCATTGGAAGGCACGAGATGCACAGTCCTAGGGTTGGGGGGTTCCACGACCACTGCTCCCAAGAGAAGAAGGAGGCGGGTGGTGGTGGGCAGGGACTGTCTCCTCAGGGGGATTGAGTCATCTATCTGCCACCCCGACCAGGAAAACCAAGAAGTCTGCTGCTTGCCAGGAGCTAGGATTCACAATGTGACAGAGAGGCTGCCGAGACTCATCAAGCCCTCGGATCATTATCCCTTCCTGCTTCTCCATGTGGGCACCAATGATACTGCCAAGAATGACCTTGAGCGGATCACTGCAGACTATATGGCTCTGGGAAGAAGGATAAAGGAGTTTGAGGCGCAAGTGGTGTTCTCGTCCATCCTCCCCGTGGAAGGAAAAGGCCTGGGTAGAGACCGTTGAATCGTGGAAGTCAACAAATGGCTACGCAGGTGGTGTCGGAGAGAAGGCTTTGGATTCTTTGACCATAGGATGGTGTTCCAAGAAGGAGGAGTGCTAGGCAGAGATGGGCTCCACCTAATGAAGAGAGGGAAGAGCGTCTTCGCAAGCAGGCTGGCTAACCTAGTGAGGAGGGCTTTAAACTAGGTTCACCGGGGGAAGGAGACCAAAGCCCTGAAGTAAGTGGGGAAGTGGGATACCGGGAGGAAGCACGAGCGTGCGAGAGGGGAGGGCTCCTGCCTCACACTGAGAAAGAGGGATGATCAGCAAGTTATCTCAAGTGCCTGTACACAAATGCAAGAAGCCTGGGAAACAAGCAGGGATAACTGGAAGTCCTGGCACAGTCAAGGAATTATGATGTGATTAGAATAACAGAGACTTGGTGGGATAACTAACATGACTGGAGTACTGTCATGGATGGATACAAACTGTTCAGGAAGGACAGGCAGGACAGAAAAGGTGGGGGAGTTGCATTGTATGTAAGGGAGCAGTATGACTACTCAGAGCTCAAGTATGAAACTGCAGAAAAACCTGAGAGTCTTTGGATTAAGTTTAGAAGTGTGAGCAACAAGGGTGATGTCGTGGTGGGAGTTTACTATAGACCACCTGTCAAGGTTCCTTCCCCACGCTGAATTCTAGGGTACAGATGTGGGGAACTGCATGAAAACCTCCTAAGCTTACTTTTACCAGCTTAGGTTAAAACTTCCCTAAGGTACAAACTATTTTACCTTTTGCCCTTGGACTTCCACTGCCACTACCAAACGTCTAACCGGGTTTATTTTTGAGAAAGCATTGTTTGGAAACATCTTTCCCCCCCAAAATCCTCACCAAAACCTTACACCCCCTTGGAAAAAGGCTAATGTAGTGCCCATCTTTAAAAAAGGGAAGGAGGAGGATCTGGGAATTACAAGCCAGTCAGCCTCACCTCAGTACCTGGAAAAATCATGGTCCTCAAGGAATCAATTCTGAAGCACTTAGAGGAGAGGAAAGTGATCAGGAACAGTCAGCATGGATTCACCAAGGACAAGTCATGCCTGACTAATCTAATTGCATTCTATGATGAGATAACTGGCTCTGTGGATGAGGGGAAAGCAGTGGACATGTTGTTCCTTGACTTTAGCAAAGCTTTTGATACGGTCTCCCACAGTATTCTTGCCAGCAAGTTAAAGAAGTATGGGCTGGATGAATGGACTATAAGGTGGATAGAAAGTTGGCTAGATTGTCAGGCTCAACAGGTAGTGATCAATGGCTCTCAGTCTAGTTGGCAGCCGGTATCAAGTGGAGTGCCCCAAGGGTTGGTCCTCGGGCCGGTTTTGTTCAATACCTTCCCAAACGATCTGGAGGATGGTGTGAATTGCACCCTCAGCAAGTTTGCAGATGACACTAAACTGGGAGGAGAGGTAGATAAGCAGGAGGGTAGCGATAGGATACAAAGGGACCTAGACAAATTAGAGGATTGGGCCAAAAGAAATCTGATGAGGTTCAACAAGGACAAGTGCAGAGTCCTGCACTTAGGAAGGAAGAATCCCATGCACCGCTACAGACTAGGGACCGAATGGCTAGGCAGCAGTTCTGCAGAAAAGGACCTAGGGGTTACAGTGGACAAGAAGCTGGATATGAGTCAACAGTGTGCCGTTGTTGCCAAGAAGGCCAATGACATTTTGGGATGTATAAGTAGGGGCACTGCCAGCAGATCTAGGGACATGATTGTTCCCCTCTATTCGGCATTGGTGAGGCCTCATCTGGAGTACTGTGTCAAGTTTTGGGCCCCACGCTACAAGAAGGATGTGGCAAAATTGGAAAACGTCCAGCGGAGGGCAACAAAAATGATATGGAACACATGACTTATGAGGAGAGGCTGAGGGAACTGGGATTGTTTAATCTGCGGAAGAGAAGAATGAGGGGGGATTTGATAGCTGCTTTCAACTACCTGAAAGGGGGTTCCAAAGAGGATGGATCTAGACTGTTCTCAGTAGTAGCAGATGACAGAACGAGGAGTAATGGTCTCAAGTTGCAGTGGGGGAGGTTTAGGTTGGATATTAGGAAAAACTTTTTCACTAGGAGGGTGGTGAAACACTGGAATGCATTACCTAGGGAGGTGGTGGAATCACCTTTCTTAGAAGTTTTTAAGATCAGGCTTGACAAAGCCCTGGCTGGGATGATTTAGTTGGGGATTGGTCCTGCTTTGAGCAGGGGGTTGGACTAGATAACCTCCTGAGGTCCCTTCCAACCCTGATATTCTATGATTCTATAACCTTAAAGAAGCGTGTAGTCATGGAAGATTTGTCTGAGTAAGGAGTTTAAAATTGATTGCCTGATTAAGTTTGTTCATTTTGGTATGTTGAAACACTGAAATAAATTGATGGAGGATTCATGACCTTTTTAAAAAAAAAATAAAAAAAATTCCCAGAATTAAGTAAATTTGAAGATGGGGGGAGGGTTTACGGGAAACCAAACTACTGAGTCAGAAACAAATGAGGAACCCCCTAAACCAGGGATCGGCAACCTTTGGCATGCAGCCTGTCAGGGAAATCCGCTGGTGGGCTGAGACGGTTTTTTTTAGCTGCAGAGTCTGCAGGTTCAGCTGATTGCAGCTCCCACTGGCCATGGTTCGCCGTTCCAGGCTAATGGGGGCTGTGGAAAGAGGTGCCCCAGCCCGCGCCACTTCCCACAGCCTGCATTGCCTGGAGCGGCGAACCATGGCCAGTGGGACCTGCGGACGCTGCAGGCAAACAAACCGTCCTGGCCTGCCAGTGGCTTTCCATTTCGGGCCACGTGCCAAAGGTTGCCGATCCCTGTCCTAAACCAAACTTGCCGAAGTGCAAGTTAACTCAGAGCACGTTGAGGACACATTTTATTCTCTCTTCTCCTCCATCAAACTAAATGAGATTAAACAACAAAAACTTATGTTCCAATGCATGAATAAAGTCCATTGCATCTATCAAAACGCAAGGGAAAATCAGAATTTAATTTGACATGCTGACCTCTAGAGTCCTATGCTGATACAAAATTTGTATCTGCATTTGATCTGCAAAAATGGTCTGAGTGCAGATATCTGCAGATATAAAGCAGATATCCACAGATTTTTCTACTGAATGCATCCGATGAAGTGAGCTGTAGCTCACGAAAGCTTATGCTCAAATAAATTTGTTAGTCTCTAAGGTGCTACAAGTACTCCTTTTCTTTTCACAGATTTGCAGGGCTCTATTGACTTGTAATTTGTGATGTATTTTCCATACTCTATTAGGTTTCCTTCCAAGGCCTAAAAAATGTGTTATCTGTCATGAATTCTACAGTACTGGAACCTTAAAATCCCACCTGTCTTGCAGGAAGGAATCTGTTTTTGCATGAATTCAGTTTTATTCAATAGAATTTACCAGGCAGAGTAAGAAATCCTTCACAGGACATGTGAAATCTTAAGGCTGCATAACTTCTGCAAAGACAAAGTGGTTTGAGAATGAAGTTTTAGTGTGGAGCCTAAATTTCCCTGCTCATATGGGTTCCTCAGAGGGTCCCCAAATATTCTATATAATTTGGGGATTTAATAGAAGAGTATGTTCATTCTATTATTTGAATGTGTTAATTCAGATTTAACATTAGCTAAGCACAAATCAAGCAACTTAGGGAAAATAAGTTTTCATGCTTTCAACCTCTTACATTGCTGGGTTTTCCTTCTTTCCTGTCATCCAAGATGAATTCTTCATGTGCAGAGTAATTATTTTCTCTTCAAATAAAGAAAAAAAATACTATATTTCAAATATTGTAGAAACTATTATTATCAAACAGTATATTTGATCCAGAAGTACATGAAAAATGCTGGAACAAGGAAAGAGCGTTATCCATATTGTGATGGGGCAAGGCCAGATGGCTATGGAAGAATAGTCCTTTTGGGATCCGGGAAGTGAGTGGGCGAAGCCCGTCCACCGCTAAAGGATCCCCCCAGCCTAGAAGGGGGATCCACAGGACCTAGATTCCAATTAATTTCAGGGGACAACTAATGAAATAACAGGGACAGGAGTGTGGTCAAAGGGTCAAACGAAGGGACCCAGATGGGGACACCGAGCAGAGAACCCCAGACAGCGCCCACTGCTCCTCAAAGGCGTCAAGGGAGTCAGAGGACGCCGCCCAGAGGAACTCTGCCCGGATATGTGAACTGACCAAGGATCGGAAATAGCCCCCACAGTCACAGGAGACTCCATCGGCCAACCTCCTCACTCTGGTTTTGTAGATGGCCATTTTAGCTAGGGCCAGGAGGAGGTTGACCAGGAGATCCTGTGACTTTGTGGGGCCACGGATAGGGAGTGCATAAATGAGAAGGTGAGGGGAGAAGTGCAACCAAAAACGTAATAAAATATTGGTGAGGAGCCGGAATAGGGGCTGCAGCCTGGCACACTCCAGGTATATATGTGCCAGGGTATCCCTCACGCTGCAAAAGGGGCAGGTGTCTGGGATTGAAGTGAACCGTGCCAAGTACACGCCCGTGCTCACGGTTCCGTGAAGGAGCCGCCAACTGACATCACCGGCGGGCCTTGGGACTAAGGTGGAATATAGGCTGGCCCACCGGGGCTCCTCACCCTCCAAAGGTGGCAGGAGGTCCCGCCATTTTGTATTGGGGCGGGACACGAGGGTGCGGGCGTGAAGGGTGTGGAGCACAAGCGTGTAGAGATGTTTTCTTGGCGCGGTTTGAAAGCAGACCGGCTGCATCTCGTGCAGCCGGCTTCTAGTGAAGGGGTGAAGGGGTCGGTTGGGTCCACGGGGGAGGGGTCCAATTAAAAGGTCCGGCGGGCCTGGGGTAACTGGTGGGCGGGGCATGCCCTCGTGCAGGACCCGGTCGAGATGAACCCGAGCAGCGGGCGGCAAAGCAGCCTTCACCTCCTGAAGTATGCGCCGGGGAGTACAAGGTCCGGAAACCACCATGCGCTGAGCGAGCGTCAGGGGATCCAGCCAGTCTCCCCAGTCATAGTCCAGGAGGTCTCTGACTCTTGTGACCCCTGCCAGGACTCCGCCACCTGCACACGGAGCTGGGGGTTGTGTAGCAGGGGCTCCGCAAGGAGATCTGCCCCCTCGGTGGCCGCCACGGACCTGGTCATTGTAAAGAGTTTCCAGGTCCAGAGGAGGTCCTGGTAGAAGACGGGCAGCCCGGAGAGGTCTCGCGGAAGACCTCTCGGATGGAGATAAAGGAGCTGCCGGTCATATCGGAGCCCTCGGAAGCAGCGCAGGAAGGCGTGCGCCAGTATGCTCCATGCCGGACTACCTGCACCGTAAAGGAGCCTCTGCAGGGTCTGGAGGCGGAAGACATGGACCTGAGTAAGCAGACATTTCAGGCCCTGCCCTCCCTCCTCTAGAGGTAGATGGAGAACCCCTGCAGGGACCCAGTGCAGTCCTGACCAAAAGAACTCCAGAATCGATGTCCGCAGGTTGGCCAGGAAACCCAGGGCTGGGACCAGGGTGTTGAGCCGGAACCAGAGCATGGACAGGACTAGTTGATTAAGCACCAGCGCTCTCCCTCGAAGGGAGAGGCACCGGAGTAATCCTGTCCATTTGAGGTGCCGCTCTATCACCCCGCCCTCTAAATTCTGCCAGTTCTCTGGCGGAGAGGGATGCGTGGCAGAAAGGTAAACGCCCAGATAGAGCAGCGGACCCGTGCTCCACTGGATGGCCTGCAGCATGGGTGGGAGGGAGCTCGCCTGCCACCAGTCCCCTACCACCAAGCCAGAGCTCTTGACCCAGTTGACCCGCATGGAGGAAGCTGCTGAATAGATGGCGTGGCAAGCCTCCACCCGCGCCAAGCTGCCCGGGTCCTGGACCACGAGGAGCATGTCATCAGCGTACGCCAACAGGACCAGCCGCAGCTCCGGCTCCCGCAGCACCAACCCTGTCAACCTCCTTCGGAGAAGACAAAGGAAGGGCTCGATAGCCAGAGCGTACAACTGGCCCGAGAGGGGGCACCCCTGCCGTACTCCTTGCCCGAAGGTGACTGGTTTGGTCAGGGTCCAGTTGAGCCTGACCAAACACTCTGCGGAGGCGTACAGCGCCCGGAGAAAACCCACAAACTGGGGTCCGAAGCCAAACGCTTGCAGAGTGCTCAGGAGATACCCGTGATCCACCCTGTCAAACGCCTTCTCCTGATCGAAGGACAGGAGGGCGAAAGACGACCATCCCTACACCCAAGTTCCAATAGGTCCCGGACCAGATATAGGTTGTCGAAGATGCTGCCACCCGGGATGGCGTAGGTCTGGTCTGGGTGAACCACGTCCGCCAGCATGGATCCTAGCCGCAGCGAGTTTGCTTTTGCCACGACTTTGTAGTCTGTGCTGAGGAGCGAGATGGGACACCAATTTTGTAAATCGCGGAGGTCCCCCTTCTTCGGCAATAAGGCAAGCACGGCTCGCCTTCATGAAAGAGGGAGGACCCCGCTCTGCAAAGACTCGGCCCAGACAGTGACTAGGTCTGGGCCGAGGACGTCCCAGAACACGCGGTAGAACTCCACTGTCAGCCTGTCCATGCCCGGAGATTTATTGGTGGGCATGCGACAGAGGGCTTCCTAGAACTCGGCCAGAGTGAGAGGCAGCTCAAGCCGGTCTCGGTCACCCGCGCTGACCACTGGGAGCTCCTCCCAGAGCACTCTGCAAGCATTAGGATCGGTCAGATCCGGGGAGAAAAGGCTTGCGTAAAAGGCTCTCGCCCTCCTGCACATCTCCACCGGATCCGTGAGGGGGGTGCCATCTTCTGCCAGTAGGCAGATGATATGTTTCTTAGTCCCCCTCTTTTTCTCCAGGGCGTAGAAGAAGCGGGAGCCGCGATCCATCTCCCGAAGGAGACGGATGCGGGATCGAACAAAGGCACCCCGGGCCCGATGGTCCTCGAGGGTCCGGAGCGCCTCCCGCTTCTACCGGCATGCTCTGCAGAGGGGTGGATCCTCGGGGCTGGCGGCCAGATGCCTCTCCAGCTCTAAGACCTCCCGTTCCAACTGCTCTATTGCTGCATCCCTCCGTCGACTGGCGCCCCGGGTGTAGTCACGGCAGAAGAGCTGGGTGTGCACCTACCCTAGGTCCCACCACCGCCGCGCGGAGGGAAAGGCACGCTGCTGCCCTCGCCAGGCCAACCAGAACTCCCGGAAGGACGCCACGAAGCCCGCATCCTCCAGCAAGCTGTTGTTAAAATGCCAATAGGCCGGCCCCGGCCTCTCTGCACAGAGGGAGGCTGTCACGGTGGCTATATGATGGTCAGAAAATGGGGCCGGGCGGATGCTGGAGGAGTGGGCTCGTGAAAGATGAAAGCGTGATAAATAAATGCGGTCCAACCGGGAGTGGCGCAACCGATGGGCCTCCACCCGGACAAAGGTGAATGTGGAAGTGTCATCTGGGTGGTGGTCGCGCCAGACGTCCACCAGGGAGTGGTGTTCGACTATCTCCTGGAGGACGGCGACAGTGGCCGGGCTCTGTTCGGTCCCCGAGCGGTCCCGCTCCTCGAGGGTGATGTTAAAGTCCCCTCCCAGGACCAGGCACTCATGAGGATCCAAGGTGCCGAGGAAGGCAGACGCCTGCTGATAGAATTGCAGCCGCTCCGGACTTGCTGCCGGGGCATAGATGTTGATGAGGTTGACTACGAACCCCTCCATGCGGACCCGGAGGTGCAGCAGGCGGCCCGGCACAGCCTCGGCGACCCCCAGCACCTCGGGCCGTAGGTCGGGGGAGAACAGGGTCACCACTCCAGCTGTACGAACTGTGAGATGGCTAAAGTAGACCCTGTCCCCCCAATCCAGCCGCCAGCTGTCTTCGGTGGTCGGATCCGTATGGGTCTCCTGCAGGAAAACCACAGAGTACCCCGCCTCCCGAAGGAAGGAGAGCACCTGGGACCTGTGGAGACCCATCCTACAGCTGCGGGTGTTCAATGTTGCAATGGTAAGAGGTGCCATGAGGAGGGCTGGGGGGGATCCTTGCTGGCAGGGATGCTCGCGGCTCCTGACGGGCCATGCAGCAGTCCGTAACCTACCCCGTAGGTGAGTAAGGAGTCACGGAAGAGGCGGACCAGCTGGTAGGCCGCAGCACCCTGCCTCCCGGTCCTTTTACCCTCCCCCAGGAGGGCCCTTACGGCCCGGAGGATTTGATTAAAATCCCCCCATCGCTGGAGAGCAAGCTGTACTTTGTTGCGGGAGCCATGGACATCTTCTAAAGACTCCCGCAACTCTTCTTGCAGCGCATGGACGGGTGGGGTTACGGTCTTCTGGTTACTCCCCAATGGGGCCCTTGGTACAGCCCCATGGCCCGCCGAGATGGGCAGACAGGGTGCGGACCCCCAGTGGGGCTCCTGATGGGTTAGTGCCTTGAACGCTGGGGTGTTAGGGGGCGGCAGAGGGAAGAAAGCAGCCCCTGGTGGGTCGGGACGGGTAAACACAAAGGCCGCTCCCTGGGGACCATCGATTGGAAAAGGGAAGGAGACAGCCCCAGGAGCAGCAATAACATCTCGGGAGGTGGACGGGAGAGGGACAGGGGCAGGGGCAGGGTTAGACACGAGTTTCTAGGCGGCATCAGGAGGTGGACTATCTTCTGTAGGGCCCCCTCCCGGGAAGGAGGTTGAATGCTCCTCACCAACAAGGAGTGCCCCTGGTGGTTCGGGTCCCGGCCGCGTGGCACTGGCCGTCGCCTCAACAGGCTCGGTGGCCCTCAACTGGGTGCCATCTGCAGCTGGGTTAATGGAGGAGTCCGGGGGCTCCTCGGAGGTGGGAGCAGAAGCAACGGCTAGGGGGAGGGAGCATGGGAAAAGGGGGGCTGGAGTGAAGTCACCCAGATCGAGGCCCACTGGCATAGGGTCGTCCTCCCCCTGGGTGACCGGGGTCAGACTCAGGGACTCAATCTCCTCATATATGGATGGGAAATCATTTTCCACCACCCTGGGATTCTCCCCGCCTGCACCTGACACAACGGTTGCCTCATGGCGCACTGAGGTTTCAGATGGTGCCTCGGGGGCCTTGGAGGAGAGGGACTCCCCTGGAGGGGAGATACTGCCTTCCAGTGCTGCCACGTCATCCCCAGCCGGCTCTGGTGGATGGAACACACCTGTGGGTAGAGCGGAAGACTCGGCATTGGTGCCCCTCTTCTTGGTCTTCCGGGTGGCCTCCGCATCCGATGGAAGGAGCAGAGCTCAAGCCTTTCGCTTGCCCCGCTTCCCCTGGACTAGGGCCCAGCCCTCCATGGCATCATCCGGGGGTTGGCTAGCAGGGGTTGTGTCAGGGGGCAGAGGCGATGGCTCAGGGACTCGAGAGGATGATGGTGGGGCAGTACAAGGGAGGGAAGATTCCCCTTGGGGCAGGCCCTCTCCCATGCCCGGCGGTGTCCCTGCCGCACCCTCCTCCACAGGCCCGGCCAGATTGGGGCAGTGGGGGGCGGGGCTCTCTCGCTCGTCTGGGCATAGTTGGGGAGGTGCCCCTTGGGCCCGAGCGGAAGCAATGGTGGACCGGGAAGGAGGAGGGGTGGTTTCGGGCGCCGGGCAGCCAGGGGCACCGGGGATGACGGGGCCGGTGCCCTGCCGGGGCTCAGGGGTCCTGGATGCCCCTCCTTGCCAGGCCAAGGG
This sequence comes from Dermochelys coriacea, assembly GCF_009764565.3. Lineage (NCBI taxonomy): Eukaryota > Metazoa > Chordata > Testudines > Dermochelyidae > Dermochelys > Dermochelys coriacea. The sequence goes on from NC_050073.1 coordinate 31,034,002, forward strand.
GCAGTCCCTCTGGACGTGTCCCATCGCCCGGCAGAGGTAGCACCAGGCCTCCCCCGTGGAGTAATGCATCCGCTAATGGGCTCCCTGGTAGGGGACTAGGAAGGACCCCTCCAGCGCCTCTCCGTCACACGCTGCCGGCGGCAGTTGAAGCTGCACTTGCCAGTGGAACGAGAGGACGTGACGGAGAGCGGGGTCTTTGCAGCCCAACAGGAGAGGGCTGATGACCGAGATGGGTTTCCCCAGGATGGAGGTCGGGACCAGGTGGAAGCCCAGGTCCTCTAGCGGCTCTAAGGGGACGAACACGCCCCCTACTGCCAGGCCCTTCTCCACCATCTCCTGGGTGGCAGCCTCCGATGTTAAGAATACAACCTTGCCATACATTTTGGAAGCCGCCACGATGGCCATGGGCCCCACCACCCTAGCCAACGCTCGCACATAGGTCTCCACGTGGGGCAAGGCGGGCACCAGGAGGCAACGGCTGCCGTGCTTCGTGGTCATGGTGGGAAAACGGGGCCCTTCCCCTTCTTCTTACCCTGGCCCTTCCCACCGGCTGGGGGGGCTCCCCGCGAATCTGAGTGGGGGAAGGACATGGCAGCAGTGGAGGTCACCCTGGTGCCCGTTCCTGCTGGTGCCCCAGTGGGGGTGGTGGCAGATGGTTCGGCAGTGGAGGTAGAGACTTGGGGGGGGTGACGGAGGGGCAGGGGTAGCTGGGGCTGCTCGGGGGGGCCCCCACCCATCTCTTCCATCCCTGCTCATGATGCTGGGGGACGGGGAGATACCAGAAGAAGGAGGGGAAAGGGGAGGCGGTCAACCACTCCTCCCCGCTAGGCTGCAGGCAGGGGAGGAGGGCGCGAAAAGGGGTGGGCTGGACGGGGGGCAATCAGGGGTTAGGGTTCAGTTGCCGACACAGGGTGGAATTCCAGCTCCTCTTGGTGCACTAGAGTGGGGGGGATACAACAACATTGGGGGTGCAGTGAAGAGGGTTGAAACTAAAATGGGGAGTGGCACAAGCGCATGGGAGGGGACACGGGCGCATGAAACGAGGGCTAATCGGGCTGGAGGTAGAACAGGGAAACCAAGGGGCTAGCTTCAGAGGCTGGGGCGGGGCAAACAAACAAAGGCTGCAGAAGGAAATGGGTGGGGTAGGCAAACAAACTGAAGCTAGTAAGGGGGGCTGGGGCAAAAATGGGGGGCAAAGCTACAAGTAGCAAATGGGGCAGGTAGTAAAGGGCAAAACTGTGGAGTGGGCAGTCCGGGGGGGGGCACGTGCACCCACGTGCGCTTGCACAAGTCTTTCTTAGGCTGGCTGCTGCTTCTGGCCCAAAAGGTGGAAATAGGGCGTCGCAAGCCAAGCCAGCAGCTGAGTCCACAGGCAGGAACTGAGGCAGATGGTATACAGCCAGTGGGGGTGGTGGAGGGGGCAGCAGTGGTGGTAATAGTGTGTGTGGGGGGACACAGATGGATCGGGGGGCAGCTCCACACCCTACCCTTTGTGTCCCTGGAAACACAGTCAAGACCCCCACCACAAGAGCACAGTTTGAAAGTTACTCAGTCTTGGGGCCCCCTCCACGGTGGTCTCTAGGTGCTCCCCCATTGGTAGACGGTCCTCTTCTTCTCCTCCTCGGGCTTCAGCAGCTCCAGGCAGCAGACTCTGCAGCAGCAGCAGCTCCAGGAACTCCAGGTGGTGGTCCAGGCAGGCAGACAGGACCCCTCTCAGGTGGTGGTGGTGTCCACAACAGCAGTGGTTGGGGTCCCTCACTCCTGCTCTCTGGGGAGTGGACTAGCAGCCCCCCTCCGCCCTGGGGCTGTAGTTTGAGCGGTAGCAGCACCTGAAAGTGGGGGTCCAGCAACCAGGTAGCAGAGAATGGCGAGGTAGGGGTGTCTGACCCAGCCAAGGGAGTAGCTGGAGCAGCAGGGAGAGCTTAGGGCCTAGTAGCAGCTTCCCACCTCCCTCCAAGCTAGAACACTATGGGAGAGCAGTCTTATTGGGATCCGGGAAGTGGGCGGGCGAAGCCCATCCACTGCAAAAAGATCCCCCCCAGCCTAAAAGAGGGATCCACAGGACCTAGATACCCAAAAAAATCCAAAAAAATCTCTCGGATGGAGATAAAGGAGCTGCCAGTCGTATTAGAGCCCTCGGAAGCGGTGCAGGAAGGCGTGCGCCAGTATGCTCCACGCCGGACTACCTGCACCATAAAGGAGCCTCTGCAGAGTCTGGAGGCGGAAGACATGGACTTGAGTGAGCAGACATTTTAGGCCCTGCCCTCCCTCCTCCAGAGGTAGATGAAGAACCCCTCCAGGGACCCAGTGCAGTCCTGACCAAAAGAACTCCAGAATCGATGTCCAGAAGTTGGCCAGGAAAGCCGGGGCCAGGACCAGGGTGTTGAGCCGGTACCAGAGCATGGACAGGACTAGTTGATTAAGCACTAGCGCTCTCCCTCGAAGGGAGAGGCACTGGAGTAGTCCTGTCCACTTCCGGAGCCACTCTATCACCCCGCCCTCTAAATTCTGCCAGTTATCCGGTGGAGAGGGATGCGTGGCGGAAAGGTAAACGCCCAGATAGAGCAGCGGACCCGTGCTCCACCGGATGGCCTGAAGCGCGGGTGGGAGGGAGCTCGCCTGCCGCCAGTCCCCTACCACCAAGCCAGAGCTCTTGACCCAGTTGACCTGCACAGAGGAGGCTGCCGAATAGAGGGCCTGGCAAGCCTCCACCCGCGCCAAGTCGCCCGGGTCCTGGACCATCAGGAGCACGTCATCAGCGTACGCCGACAGGACCAGCCGCAGCTCCGACTCCCGCAGCACCAACCCTGTCAACCTCCTTCGGAGGAGACAGAGGAAGGGCTCGATCGCCAGAGCGTAGAGCTGGCCTGAGAGGGGGCACCCCTGCCGTACTACTCGCCCGAAGCTGACCGGTTCGGTCAGGGTCCAGTTGAGCCTGACCAAACACTCTGCGGAGGCGTACAGCACCTGGAGAAAATTCACAAACCTGGGTCCGAAGCCAAACGCTTGCAGAGTGCTCAGGAGATACCCGTGATCCACCATGTGGAACGCCTTCTCCTGATCTAAGAACAAGAGGGCGAACGACAGACCATGCCTACACCTGAGTTCCAAAAGGTCCCGGACCAGATATAGGTTGTCGAAGATGCTGCGGCCCGGGACAGCGTAGGTCTGGTCTGGGTGGACCACGTCCGCCAGCACGGACCCTAGCCGCAGCGAGATGGCTTTTGCCACGACTTTGTAGTCCGTGCTGAGGAGCGAGACGGGACGCCAATTTCGTAAATCGCGGAGGTCCCCCTTCATCGGCAATAAGGCCAGCACAGCTCGCCTGCACGAAAGAGGGAGGACCCCGCTCTGCAAAGACTCGGCCCAGACGGTGACTAGGTCTGGGCCCAGGACATCCCAGAGAACGTGGTAGAACTCCACCGTCAACCCGTCCATGCCCAGAGATTTATTGGTGGGCATGCGACAGAGGGCTTCCGAGAACTCGGCCAGAGTGAGAGGCAGCTCTAGCCGGTCTCGGTCGCCCACGCTGATCATCCCAACGCACTCTGCAAGCATATAGCATCGTTTGGATCCGGGGAAAATAGGCTTGCGTAGAAGGCTCTCGCCCTCCTGCACATCTCCACCGGATCCGTGAGGGGGGTGCCATCTTCTGCCAGTAGGCAGATGATATGTTTCTTAGCCCCCCTCTTTTTCTCCAGGGCGTAGAAGAAGCGGGAGCCGCGATCCATCTCCCGAAGGAGACGGATGCGGGATCGAACAAAGGCACCCCGGGCCCGATGGTCCTCGAGGGTCCGGAGCGCCTCCTGCTTCTCCCGGCACGCTCCGCAGAGGGGCTTATCCTCAGGGCTGGCGGCCAGACGCCTCTCCAGCTCTAAGACCTCCCGTTCCAACTGCTCTATTGCCGCATCCCTCCGTCGGCTGGCGCCCTGGGTGTAGTCACGGCAGAAGAGCCGGGCGCGTACCTTCCCTAAATCCCACCACCGCCGTGCCGAGGGAAAGACACGCCGCTGCCCTCGCCAGGCGAGCCAGAACTCCCGGAAGGATGCCACGAAGCCCGCGTCCTCCAGCAAGCTGTTGTTAAAATGCCAATATGCCGGCCCCGGCCTCTCCGCGCAGAGGGAGGCTGTCACGGTGGCTATATGATGGTCAGAAAATGGGGCCGGCCGGATGCTGGAGGAGTGGGCTCGTGAAAGATGAAAGCGTGATAAATAAATGCGGTCCAACCGGGAGTGGCGCGACCGATGGGCCTCCACCCGGACAAAGGTGAACGTGGAAGTGTCATCTGGGTGGTGGTTGCGCCAGACGTCCTCAAGGGTGATGTTAAAGTCCCCTCCCAGGACCAGGCACTCCTGAGGATCCAGGGTGCCGAGGAAGGCAGACGCCTGCTGATAGAATTGCAGCCGCTCCGGGCTCGCTGCTGGGGCATAGATGTTGACGAGGTTGACTACGAACCCCTCCATGTGGACCCGGAGGTGCAGCAGGCGACCCGGCACAACCTCGGTGACCCCCTGCACCTCGGGCCGTAGGTCGGGGGAGAACAGGGTCGCCACTCCAGCCGTACGAACTGTGAGGTGGCTAAAGTAGACCCTGTCCCCCCAATCCAGCCGCCAGCTGTCTTCGGCGGTCGGATCCGTATGGGTCTCCTGCAGGAAAACCACAGAGTACCTCCCCTCTCGAAGGAAGGAGAGCACCTGGGACCTGCGGAGACCCATCCTACAGCCACGGGTGTTCAATGTTGCGATGGTAAAGGGTGCCATGAGGAGGGCTGGGGGGGATCCTCGCCGGCAGGGATGCTTGTGGCTCCCGGCGGGCCACGCAGCAGTCCGTGACCCATCCCGTAGCTGAGTAAGGAGTCACGGAAGTGGCGGACCCATTAGTAGGCTGCGGTGCCCTGCCTCCCAGTCCTTTTACCCTCCCCCATGAGGGCCCTTGCGGCCCGGAGGATTTGATTAAAGTCCCCCCATCGCTGGAGGGCAAGCTGGACTTTGTTGCGGGAGCCACGGACGTCTTCTAGAAACTCCCGCAACTCCTCTCGCAGTGCATGGGGGGCTGGGGTTATGGTCTGGTTACTCCCCGACGGGGCCCTTGCTTCAGCCCCGTGGCCCACCGAGATGGGCAGATAGGGTGCGGACCCCCGGCGGGGCTCCTGATGGGTTGACCTGAATGCTGGGGCGATAGGGGGCGGCGGAGGGAGGATAGCAGCCCTTGGTAGGTTGGGACGGGTAAACACAAAGGCCACTCCCTGGGAGTCATCTGTTGGAAAGGGGAAGGAGACAGTCCCAGGGGTGGCAATAATATCTCGGGAGGTGGGCGGGATAAGGGCAGGGGCAGGGGTAGAGGTGAGAGTCTGGGTCGGGAGAGGGCTCTCACTGATGCCGGGCGCAAGCTCTCTGGTGGATTTGGCAGCCACGGCATCAGGAGGTGGACTTTCTTCTGTAGGGTCCTCTCCCGGGAAGGAGGTCGAATGCTCCTCACCAGCGAGGGATGCCCCTGGTGGCTCAGGTTCCAGCCGCGTGGCATTGGCCGTCGCCTCAACTGGCTCGGCGGCTCTCAGCGGGGTGCCCTCTGCAGTCGGGTTGATGGAGGAGTCCAGGGGCTCCTCGGAGGTGGGAGCAGAAGCAACGGTTAGGGGGAGGGAACTTGGGGAAAGGGGGGCTGGAGTGAAGTCACCCAGATTGAGGCCCGCTGGCATTGGATCGTCCTCCCCCTGCGTGACCGGGGTCAGACCCAGGGCCTCCATCTCCTCCTATATAGATGGGAAATTGTTTTCCGCTCCCCCGGGATTCTCCCTGCCGGCACCTGACGCGACGGTTGCTTTGGGGCACACTGGGGTTTCAGATGGTGCCTCGGGGGTCTTGGAGGGGAGGGACTCCCCTGGAGGGGAGATACTGCCTTCCAGTGCTGCCACGTCTTCCCCAGCCGGCTCTGGTGGATGGAAAACATCCGTGGGTAGAGCGGAAGGCTCGGCATCAGTGCCCCCCTTCCTGGTCTTCCGGGGGGCCTCCGCGTCAGATGGGAGGAGCGGAGCTCCAGCCTTCCGCTTGCCCCGCTTCCCCTGGACTAGGGCCCAGCCCTCCATGGCATCATCCAGGGGCTGGCTAGCAGGGGTTGTGTCAGGGGGCAGAGGCGATAGCTCAGGGACTCGAGAGGGTAACGGTGGGGCAGCACAAGGGAGGGAAGATTCCCCTTGGGGCGGGCCTTCTCCCATGCCCGGCAGTGTCCCTGCCGCACCCTCCTCCACAGGCCTCGCCAGATAGTAAGCAGCGGGGGCGGGGCTCTCCCGCTCGTCTGGGCATAGTTGGGGAGGTGCCCCTTGGGTCCGAGGGGGAGCAATGGTGGACTGGGAAGGAGGAGGGGCGGTTTCGGGCACCGGGCAGCCAGGGGTGTCGGCGATGACGGGGCCGGTGCCCTGCCGGGTCTCGGGGGTCCTGGATGCCCCTCCTTCCCGGGCAGTCCCTCCGGACGTGCCCCATCGCCCGGCAGAGGTAGCACTGGACCTCCCCCCGTGGAGTAATGCACCCGGTAACGGGCCCTCTGGTAGGGGACTAGGAAGGACCCCTCCAGTGCCTCTCCGTCACGCGCCGCCGGCGGCAGTTGAAGCTGCACTTGCCGGCGGAACGAGAGGACGTGACGGAGGGCGGGGTTTTTGCAGCCCAACGGGAGAGGGCTGATGACAGAGATGGGCTTCCCCAAGGTAGAAAGGGCGGGTAACAGGGCGGCATTAGGGAGAAAGGGAGGGACGGAGGTCAGGACCAGGTGGACGCCCAGGTCCTCTAGCAGCTCTAGGGGGACAAAAACGCCCCCTACCACCAGGCCCTTCTCCAAGCTCCAAGCTAGAAGGCTATGGGAGAGCAGTCTTATTGGGATCCGGGAAGTGGGCGGGCGAAGCCCGTCCACTGCTAAAGGATCCCCCCCAGCCTAAAAGGGGGATCCACAGGACCTAGATACCCAAGAAATTCCGGGGGACAACTAATAAAATAACAGGGACAGGAGTGCGGTCAGAGGGTCAAAAGAAGGGAACCGGACGGGGACACCGAGCAGAGAACCCCGGACAGCTCCCACTGCTCCTCAAAGGCGTCAAGGGAGTCAGAGGACGCCGCCCAGAGGAACTCTGCCCGGATACGTGAACGGACCGAGGATCGGAAATAGGCCCTACAGTCACAGGAGACTCCATCGGCCAACCTCCTCACTCTGGTTTTGTAGATGGCCATTTTAGCTAGGGCCAGGAGGAGGTTGACCAGGAGATCCCGTGACTTTGTGGGGCCACGGATAGGGAGTGCATAAATGAGAAGGTGAGGGGAGAAGTGCAACCAAAAACGTAATAAGATATTGGTGAGGAGCCGGAATAGGGGCTGCAGCCTGGCACACTCCAGGTAGACGTGTGCCAGGGTATCCCTCACGCCGCAAAAGGGGCAGGTGTCTGGGATTGTGGTGAACCGCGCCAAGTACACGCCCGTGCTCACGGCTCCGTGAAGGAGCCGCCAACTGACATCCCCGGCGGGCTTTGGGACTAAGATGGAATATAGGCTGGCCCACCGGGGCTCTTCACCCTCCAAAGGTGTCAGGAGGTCCCGCCATTTTGTATCGGGGCGGGACACGAGGGTGCGGGCGTGAAGGGTGTGGAACACGAGCGTGTAGAGATGTTTTCTTGGCGCGGTTTGAAAACAGACCGGCTGCATCTTGTGCAGCCGGCTTCTAGTGAAGGGGTGAAGGGATCGGTTGGGTCCACGGGGGAGGGGTCCAATTAAAAGGTCCGGCGGGCCTGGGGTAGTGGGTGGGCGGGGCGTGCCCTCGTGCAGGACCCGGTCGAGATAAACCCGAGCAGCGGGCGGCAAAGCGGCCTTCGCCTCCTGAAGTATGCATCGGGGAGTACAAGGTCTGGAAAGCCCCATGCGCTGAGCGAAGGTTAGGGGATCCAGCCAGTCTCCCCGGTCATAGTCCAGGAGGTCTCCGACTCTTGTGACCTCTGCCAGGACCAACCTCTGGCGCACCGAGCGGGACTCCGCCACCTGCAAACGGAGCTGGGGGTTGTGTAGCAGGGGCTCCGCGAGGAGATCTGCCCCCTCGGTGGCCGCCACGGACCTGCTCGTTGTAAAGAGTTTCCAGGTCCGGAGGAGGTCCTGGTAGAAGACCGGCAGCCTGGAGAGGTCTCGCGGAAGACCTCTCGGATGGAGATAAAGGAGCTGCCGGTCGTATCGGAGCCCTCGGAAGCGGCGCAGGAAGGCGTGCGCCAGTATGCTCCACGCCGGACTACCTGCACCATAAAGGAGCCTCTGCAGGGTCTGGAGGCGGAAGACATGGACCTGAGTAAGCAGACATTTGAGGCCCTGCCCTCCCTCCTCCACAGGTAGATGGAGAACCCCTCCAGGGACCCAGTGCAGTCCTGACCAAAAGAACTCGAGAATCGATGTCCGCAGGTTGGTCAGGAAAGCCGGGGCTGGGACCAGGGTGTTGAGCCGGTACCAAAGCATGGACAGGATTAGTTGATTAAGCACTAACGCCCTCCCTCGAAGGGAGAGGCACCGGAGTAGTCCTGTCCATTTCCGGAGCCGCTCTATCACCCCGCCCTCTAAATTCTGCCAGTTCTCCGGCGGAGAGGGATGCGTGGCAGAAAGGTAAACGCCTAGATAGAGCAGTGGACCCGTGCTCCACCGGATGGCTTGAAGCGCGGGTGGGCGGGGGCTCGCCTGCCGCCAGTCCCCTACCACCAAGCCAGAGCTCTTGACCCAGTTGACCCGCGCAGAGGAGGCTGCTGAATAGATGGCCTGGCAAGCCTCCACTCGCACCAAGTCGCCCGGGTCCTGGACCATGAGGAGCACGTCATCAGCGTACGCCGACAGGACCAGCCGCAGCTCCGGCTCCCTCAGCACCAACCCTGTCAACCTCCTTCGGAGGAGACAGAGGAAGGGCTCGATCGCCAGAGCGTAGAGCTGGCCTGAGAGGGGGCACCCCTGCCGTACTCCTCGCCCGAAGTTGACCGGTTCGGTCAGGGTCCAGTTGAGTCTTACCAGACACTCTGCGGAAGCGTACAGCACCCGGAGAAAGTTCACAAACCTGGGTCCGAAACCAAATGCCTGCAGAGTGCTCAGGAGATACCCGTGATCCATCCTGTCGAACGCCTTCTCCTGATCTAAAGACAGGAGGGCGAACGACAGACCATCCCTATACCCAAGTTCCAATAGGTCCCGGACCAGATATAGGTTGTCGAAGATACTGCGGCCCGGGACGGTGTAGGTCTGGTCTGGGTGGACCACGTCCGCCAGCACGGACCCTAGCCTCAGGGAGATGGCTTTTGCCACGATTTTGTAGTCCGTGCTGAGGAGCGAGACGGGACGCCAATTTCGTAAATCGCGGAGGTCCCCCTTCTTTGGCAATAAGGCCAGCACGGCTCGCCTGCACGAAAGAGGGAGGACCCCGCTCTGCAAAGACTCGGCCCAGACGGTGACTAGGTCTGGGCCCAGGACGTCCCAGAACACGCGGTAGAACTCCACGGTCAGCCCGTCCATGCCGGGAGATTTATTGGTGGGCATGCGACGGAGGGCTTCCGAGAACTCGGCCAGAGTGAGGGGCAGCTCTAGCCGGTCTCGGTCGCCCACGCTGACCGTCGGGAGCTCCTCCCACAGCACTCTGCAAGCGTTAGGATCGGTCGGCTCCGGGGAGAAAAGGCTTGCGTAGAAGGCTCTCACCCTCTCGCACATCTCCACCGGATCCGTGAGGGGGGTGCCATCTTCTGCCAGTAGGCAGATGATATGTTTCTTAGCCCCCCTCTTTTTTTCCAGGGCGTAGAAGAAGCGGGAGCCGCAATCCATCTCCCGAAGGAGACGGATGCGGGATCGAACAAAGGCACCCCGGGCCAGATGGTCCTCGAGGCTCCGGAGCTCCTCCCGCTTCTCCCGGCACGCTCCGCAGAGGGGTGGATCCTCGGGGCTGGCGGCCAGACGCCTCTCCAGCTCTAAGACCTCCCGTTCCAACTGCTCTATCGCTGCATCCCTCCGTCGGCTGGTGCCCCGGGTGTAGTCACGGCATGAAGAGCCGGGCGCGCACCTTCCCTACGTCCCACCACCGCCGTGCCGAGGGAAAGGCACGCCGCTGCCCTCGCCAGGCCAGCCAGAACTCCCGGAAGGACGCCACGAAGCCCGCATCCTCCAGCAAGCTGTTGTTAAAATGCCAATAGGCCGGCCCCGGCCTCTCCGCGCAGAGGGAGGCTGTCACGGTGGCTATGTGATGGTCAGAAAATGGGGCCGGCCGGATGCTGGAGGAGTGGGCTCGTGTAAGATGAAAGCGTGATAAATAAATGCGGTCCAACCGGGAGTGGCGCGACCGATGGGCCTCCACCCGGACAAAGGTGAACGTGGAAGTGTCATCCGGGTGGTGGTCGCGCCAGACGTCCACCAGGGAGTGGTGTTTGACTATCTCCTGGAGGACGGCGACGGCGGCCGGGCTCTGCTCGGTTCCCGAGCGGTCCCGTTCCTCAAGGGTGATGTTAAAGTCCCCTCCCAGGACCAGGCACTCCTGAGGATCCAAGGTGCCGAGGAAGGCGGACGCCTGCTGATAGAATTGCAGCCGCTCCGGGCTCACTGCTGGGGCATAGATGTTGACGAGGTTGACTACGAACCCCTCCATGTGGACCCGGAGGTGCAGCAGGCGACCCGGCACAACCTCGGTGACCCCCTGCACCTCGGGCCGTAGGTCGGGGGAGAACAGGGTCGCCACTCCAGCCGTACGAACTGTGAGGTGGCTAAAGTAGACCCTGTCCCCCCAATCCAGCCGCCAGCTGTCTTCGGCGGTCGGATCCGTATGGGTCTCCTGCAGGAAAACCACAGAGTACCTCCCCTCTCGAAGGAAGGAGAGCACCTGGGACCTGCGGAGACCCATCCTACAGCCACGGGTGTTCAATGTTGCGATGGTAAAGGGTGCCATGAGGAGGGCTGGGGGGGATCCTCGCCGGCAGGGATGCTTGTGGCTCCCGGCGGGCCACGCAGCAGTCCGTGACCCATCCCGTAGCTGAGTAAGGAGTCACGGAAGAGGCGGACCCGCTGGTAGGCCGCGGCGCCCTGTCTCCCGGTCCTTTTCCCCTCCCCCATGAGGGCCCTTGCGGCCCGGAGGATTTGATTAAAGTCCCCCCATCGCTGGAGGGCAAGCTGGACTTTGTTGCGGGAGCCACGGACGTCTTCTAGGAACTCCCGCAACTCCTCTCGCAGCGCATGGGGGGCTGGGGTTATGGTCTGGTTGCTTCCCGATGGGGCCCTTGGTACAGCCCCCTGGCCCAGCGTGACGGGCAGACAGGGTGCGGACCCCCGACGGGGCTCTTGATGGGTTGACCTGAATGCTGGGGCGATAGGGGGCGGCGGAGGGAGGATAGCAGCCCCTGGTGGGTCGGGACGGGCAAACACAAAGGCCATTCCCTGGGAGTCATCTGTTGGAAAGGGGAAGGAGACAGTCCCAGGGGTGGCAATAATATCTCGGGAGGTGGGCGGGATAAGGGCAGGGGCAGGGGTAGAGGTGAGAGTCTGGGTCGGGAGAGGGCTCTCACTGATGCCGGGCGCAAGCTCTCTGGTGGATTTGGCAGCCACGGCATCAGGAGGTGGACTTTCTTCTGTAGGGTCCTCTCCCGGGAAGGAGGTCGAATGCTCCTCACCAGCGAGGGATGCCCCTGGTGGCTCAGGTTCCAGCCGCGTGGCACTGGCCGTCGCCTCAACTGGCTCGGCGGCTCTCAGCGGGGTGCCCTCTGCAGCCGGGTTGATGGAGGAGTCCAGGGGCTCCTCGGAGGTGGGAGCAGAAGCAACGGTTAGGGGGAGGGAACTTGGGGAAAGGGGGGCTGGAGTGAAGTCGCCCAGATTGAGGCCCGCTGGCATTGGATCGTCCTCCCCCTGCGTGACCGGGGTCAGACCCAGGGCCTCCATCTCCTCCTATATAGATGGGAAATTGTTTTCCGCTCCCCCGGGATTCTCCCCGCCGGCACCTGACGCGACGGTTGCTTTGGGGCACACTGGGGTTTCAGATGGTGCCTCGGGGGTCTTGGAGGGGAGGGACTCCCCTGGAGGGGAGATACTGCCTTCCAGTGCTGCCACGTCTTCCCCAGCCGGCTCTGGTGGATGGAAAACATCCGTGGGTAGAGCGGAAGGCTCGGCATCAGTGCCCCCCTTCCTGGTCTTCCGGGGGGCCTCCGCATCAGATGGGAGGAGCGGAGCTCCAGCCTTCCGCTTGCCCCGCTTCCCCTGGACTAGGGCCCAGCCCTCCATGGCATCATCCAGGGGCTGGCTAGCAGGGGTTGTGTCAGGGGGCAGAGGCGATAGCTCAGGGACTCAAGAGGGTAACGGTGGGGCAGCACAAGGGAGGGAAGATTCCCCTTGGGGCGGGCCTTCTCCCATGCCCGGCAGTGTCCCTGCCACACCCTCCTCCACAGGCCTCGCCAGATTGTAAGCAGCGGGGGCGGGGCTCTCCCGCTCATCTGGGCATAGTTGGGGAGGTGCCTCTTGGGTCCAAGCGGGAGCAATGGTGGACTGGGAAGGAGGAGGGGCGGTTTCGGGCACCGGGCAGCCAGGGGTATCGGCGATGACGGGGCCGGTGCCCTGCCGGGTCTCGGGGGTCCTGGATGCCCCTCCTTCCCGGGCAGTCCCTCCGGACGTGCCCCATCGCCCGGCAGAGGTAGCACTGGGCCTCCCCCCGTGGAGTAATGCACCCGGTAACGGGCCCCCTGGTAGGGGACTAGGAAGGACCCCTCCAGTGCCTCTCCGTCACGCGCCGCCGGCGGCAGTTGAAGCTGCACTTGCCGGCGGAACGAGAGGACGTGACGGAGGGCGGGGTTTTTGCAGCCCAACGGGAGAGGGCTGATGACAGAGATGGGCTTCCCCAAGGTAGAAAGGGCGGGTAACAGGGCGGCATTAGGGAGAAAGGGAGGGACGGAGGTCAGGACCAGGCGGACGCCCAGGTCCTCTAGCAGCTTTAGGGGGACAAAAACGCCCCCTACCACCCGGCCCTTCTCCAAGCTAGAAGGCTATGGGAGAGCAGTCTTATTGGGATCCGGGAAGTGGGCGGGCGAAGCCCGTCCACTGCTAAAGGGTCCCCCCCAGCCTAAAAGGGGGATCCACAGGACCTAGATACCCAAATAATTCCGGGGGACAACTAATAAAAGAACAGGGACAGGAGTGCGGTCAAAGGGTCAAAAGAAGGGAACCGGACGGGGACACCGAGCAGAGAACCCCGGACAGAGCCCACTGCTCCTCAAAGGCGTCAAGGGAGTCAGAGGACGCCGCCCAGAGGAACTCTGCCCGGATACGTGAACGGACCGAGGATCGGAAATAGGCCCCACAGTCACAGGAGACTCCATCGGCCAACCTCCTCACTCTGGTTTTGTAGATGGCCATTTTAGCTAGGGCCAGGAGGAGGTTGACCAGGAGATCCCGGGACTTTGTGGGGCCACGGATAGGGAGTGCATAAATGAGAAGGTGAGGGGAGAAGTGCAACCAAAAACGTAATAAGATATTGGTGAGGAGCCGGAATAGGGGCTGCAGCCTGGCACACTCCAGGTAGACGTGTGCCAGGGTATCCCTCACGCCGCAAAAGGGGCAGGTGTCTGGGATTGTGGTGAACCGCGCCAAGTACACGCCTGTGCTCACGGCTCCGTGAAGGAGCCGCCAACTGACATCCCCGGCGGGCTTTGGGACTAAGATGGAATATAGGCTGCCCCACCGGGGCTCTGCACCCTCCAAAGGTGGCAGGAGGTCCCGCCATTTTGTATCGGGGCGGGACACGAGGGTGCGGGCGTGAAGGGTGTGGAGCACGAGTGTGTAGAGATGTTTTCTTGGCGCGGTTTGAAAACAGACCGGCTGCATCTTGTGCAGCCGGCTTCTAGTGAAGGGGTGAAGGGATCGGTTGGGTCCACGGGGGAGGGGTCCAATTAAAAGGTCCGGCGGGCCTGGGGTAGTGGGTGGGCGGGGCGTGCCCTCGTGCAGGACCCGGTCGAGATAAACCCGAGCAGCGGGCGGCAAAGCGGCCTTCACCTCCTGAAGTATGCATCGGGGAGTACAAGGTCTGGAAAGCCCCATGCGCTGAGCGAAGGTTAGGGGATCCAGCCAGTCTCCCCGGTCATAGTCCAGGAGGTCTCCGACTCTTGTGACCTCTGCCAGGACCAACCTCTGGCGCACCGAGCGGGACTCCGCCACCTGCAAACGGAGCTGGGGGTTGTGTAGCAGGGGCTCCGCGAGGAGATCTGCCCCCTCGGTGGCCGCCACGGACCTGCTCGTTGTAAAGAGTTTCCAGGTCCGGAGGAGGTCCTGGTAGAAGACCGGCAGCCCGGAGAGGTCTCGCGGAAGACCTCTCGGATGGAGATAAAGGAGCTGCCGGTCGTATCGGAGCCCTCGGAAGCGGCGCAGGAAGGCGTGCGCCAGTATGCTCCACGCCGGACTACCTGCACCATAAAGGAGCCTCTGCAGGGTCTGGAGGCGGAAGACATGGACCTGAGTAAGCAGACATTTGAGGCCCTGCCCTCCCTCCTCCACAGGTAGATGGAGAACCCCTGCAGCGACCCAGTGCAGTCCTGACCAAAAGAACTCCAGAATCGATGTCCGCAGGTTGGTCAGGAAAGCCGGGGCTGGGACCAGGGTGTTGAGCCGGTACCAAAGCATGGACAGGACTAGTTGATTAAGCACTAACGCTCTCCCTCGAAGGGAGAGGCACCGGAGCAGTCCTGTCCATTTCCGGAGCCGCTCTATCACCCCGCCCTCTAAATTCTGCCAGTTCTCCGGCGGAGAGGGATGCGTGGCGGAAAGGTAAACGCCCAGATAGAGCAGCGGACCCGTGCTCCACCGGATGGCTTGAAGCGCGGGTGGGCGGGGACTCGCCTGCCGCCAGTCCCCTACCACCAAGCCAGAGCTCTTGACCCAGTTGACCCGCGCGGAGGAGGCTGCTGAATAGATGGCCTGGCAAGCCTCCACTCGCACCAAGTCGCCCGGGTCCTGGACCATGAGGAGCACGTCATCAGCGTACGCCGACAGGACCAGCCGCAGCTCCGGCTCCCTCAGCACCAACCCTGTCAACCTCCTTCGGAGGAGACAGAGGAAGGGCTCGATCGCCAGAGCGTAGAGCTGGCCTGAGAGGGGGCACCCCTGCCGTACTCCTCGCCCGAAGTTGACCGGTTCGGTCAGGGTCCAGTTGAGTCTTACCAGACACTCTGCGGAAGCGTACAGCACCCGGAGAAAGTTCACAAATCTGGGTCCGAAGCCAAATGCCTGCAGAGTGCTCAGGAGATACCCGTGATCCATCCTGTCGAACGCCTTCTCTTGATCTAAGGACAGGAGGGCGAACGACAGACCATCCCTACACCCAAGTTCCAATAGGTCCCGGACCAGATAGAGGTTGTCGAAGATACTGCGGCCCGGGACGGTGTAGGTCTGGTCTGGGTGGACCACGTCCGCCAGCACGGACCCTAGCCTCAGGGAGATGGCTTTTGCCACGATTTTGTAGTCCGTGCTGAGGAGCGAGACGGGACGCCAATTTCGTAAATCGCGGAGGTCCCCCTTCTTCGGCAATAAGGCGAGCACGGCTCGCCTGCACGAAAGAGGGAGGACCCCGCTCTGCAAAGACTCGGCCCAGACGGTGACTAGGTCTGGGCCCAGGACATCCCAGAACACGCGGTAGAACTCCACGGTCAGCCCGTCCATGCCCGGAGATTTATTGGTGGGCATGCGACGGAGGGCTTCCGAGAACTCGGCCAGAGTGAGAGGCAGCTCTAGCCGGTCTCGGTCGCCCACGCTGACCGTCGGGAGCTCCTCCCACAGCACTCTGCAATCGTTAGGATCGGTCGGCTCCGGGGAGAAAAGGCTTGCGTAGAAGGCTCTCGCCCTCTCGCACATCTCCACCGGATCCGTGAGGGGGGTGCCATCCTCAGTCAGTAGGCATATGATATGTTTCTTAGCCCCCCTCTTTTTTTCCAGGGCGTAGAAGAAGCGGGAGCCGCAATCCATCTCCCGAAGGAGACGGATGCGGGATCGAACAAAGGCACCCCGGGCCCGATGGTCCTCGAGGCTCCGGAGCTCCTCCCGCTTCTCCCGGCACGCTCCGCAGAGGGGTGGATCCTCGGGGCTGGCGGCCAGACGCCTCTCCAGCTCTAAGACCTCCCGTTCCAACTGCTCTATCGCTGCATCCCTCCGTCGGCTGGTGCCCCGGGTGTAGTCACGGCAGAAGAGCCGGGCGCGCACCTTCCCTACGTCCCACCACCGCCGTGCCGAGGGAAAGGCACGCCGCTGCCCTCGCCAGGCCAGCCAGAACTCCCGGAAGGACGCCACGAAGCCCGCATCCTCCAGCAAGCTGTTGTTAAAATGCCAATAGGCCGGCCCCGGCCTCTCCGCGCAGAGGGAGGCTGTCACGGTGGCTATGTGATGGTCCGAAAAAGGGGCCGGCCGGATGCTGGAGGAGTGGGCTCGTGTAAGATGAAAGCGTGATAAATAAATGCGGTCCAACCAGGAGTGGCGCGACCGATGGGCCTCCACCCGGACAAAGGTGAACGTGGAAGTGTCATCCGGGTGGTGGTCGCGCCAGACGTCTACCAGGGAGTGGTGTTCGACTATCTCCTGGAGGACGGCGACGGCGGCCGGGCTCTTCTCGGTCCCCGAGCGGTCCCGTTCCTCAAGGGTGATGTTAAAGTCCCCTCCCAGGACCAGGCACTCCTGAGGATCCAAGGTGCCGAGGAAGGCGGATGCCTGCTGATAGAATTGCAGCCGCTCCGGGCTCGCTGCTGGGGCATAGATGTTGACGAGGTTGATTACGAGCCCCTCCATGTGGACCCGGAGGTGCAGCAGGCGACCCGGCACAGCCTCGGCGACCCCCAGCACCTCGGGCCGTAGGTCGGGGGAGAACAGGGTCGCCACTCCACCCGTATGAACTGTGAGGTGGCTAAAGTAGACCCTGTCCCCCCAATCCAGCCGCCAGCTGTCTTCGGCGGTCGGATCCGTATGGGTCTCCTGCAGGAAAACCACAGAGTACCTCCCCTCTCGAAGGAAGGAGAGCACCTGGGACCTGCGGAGACCCATCTTACAGCCACGGGTGTTCAATGTTGCGATGGTAAAGGGTGCCATGAGGAGGGCTGGGGGGGATCCTCGCCGGCAGGGATGCTCGTGGCTCCCGGCGGGCCGCGTAGCAGTCCGTGACCCACCCCGTAGGTGAGTAAGGAGTCACGGAAGTGGCGGACCCGCTGGTAGGCCGCGGCGCCCTGTCTCCCGGTCCTTTTCCCCTCCCCCATGAGGGCCCTTGCGGCCCGGAGGATTTGATTAAAGTCCCCCCATCGCTGGAGGGCAAGCTGGACTTTGTTGCGGGAGCCACGGACGTCTTCTAGGAACTCCCGCAACTCCTCTCGCAGCGCATGGGGGGCTGGGGTTATGGTCTGGTTGCTTCCCGATGGGGCCCTTGGTACAGCCCCCTGGCCCAGCGTGACGGGCAGACAGGGTGCGGACCCCCGACGGGGCTCTTGATGGGTTGACCTGAATGCTGGGGCGATAGGGGGCGGCGGAGGGAGGATAGCAGCCCCTGGTGGGTCGGGACGGGCAAACACAAAGGCCATTCCCTGGGAGTCATCTGTTGGAAAGGGGAAGGAGACTGTCCCAGGGGTGGCAATAATATCTCGGGAGGTGGGCGGGAGAAGGGCAGGGGCAGGGGTAGAGGTGAGAGTCTGGGTCGGGAGAGGGCTCTCACTGATGCCGGGCGCAAGCTCTCTGGTGGATTTGGCAGCCACGGCATCAGGAGGTGGACTTTCTTCTGTAGGGTCCTCTCCCGGGAAGGAGGTCGAATGCTCCTCACCAGCGAGGGATGCCCCTGGTGGCTCAGGTTCCAGCCGCGTGGCACTGGCCGTCGCCTCAACTGGCTCGGCGGCTCTCAGCGGGGTGCCCTCTGCAGCCGGGTTGATGGAGGAGTCCAGGGGCTCCTCGGAGGTGGGAGCAGAAGCAACGGTTAGGGGGAGGGAACTTGGGGAAAGGGGGGCTGGAGTGAAGTCGCCCAGATTGAGGCCCGCTGGCATTGGATCGTCCTCCCCCTGCGTGACCGGGGTCAGACCCAGGGCCTCCATCTCCTCCTATATAGATGGGAAATTGTTTTCCGCTCCCCCGGGATTCTCCCCGCCGGCACCTGACGCGACGGTTGCTTTGGGGCACACTGGGGTTTCAGATGGTGCCTCGGGGGTCTTGGAGGGGAGGGACTCCCCTGGAGGGGAGATACTGCCTTCCAGTGCTGCCACGTCTTCCCCAGCCGGCTCTGGTGGATGGAAAACATCCGTGGGTAGAGCGGAAGGCTCGGCATCAGTGCCCCCCTTCCTGGTCTTCCGGGGGGCCTCCGCGTCAGATGGGAGGAGCGGAGCTCCAGCCTTCCGCTTGCCCCGCTTCCCCTGGACTAGGGCCCAGCCCTCCATGGCATCATCCAGGGGCTGGCTAGCAGGGGTTGTGTCAGGGGGCAGAGGCGATAGCTCAGGGACTCAAGAGGGTAACGGTGGGGCAGCACAAGGGAGGGAAGATTCCCCTTGGGGCGGGCCTTCTCCCATGCCCGGCAGTGTCCCTGCCACACCCTCCTCCACAGGCCTCGCCAGATTGTAAGCAGCGGGGGCGGGGCTCTCCCGCTCGTCTGGGCATAGTTGGGGAGGTGCCTCTTGGGTCCAAGCGGGAGCAATGGTGGACTGGGAAGGAGGAGGGGCGGTTTCGGGCACCGGGCAGCCAGGGGTATCGGCGATGACGGGGCCGGTGCCCTGCCGGGTCTCGGGGGTCCTGGATGCCCCTCCTTCCCGGGCAGTCCCTCCGGACGTGCCCCATCGCCCGGCAGAGGTAGCACTGGGCCTCCCCCCGTGGAGTAATGCACCCGGTAACGGGCCCCCTGGTAGGGGACTAGGAAGGACCCCTCCAGTGCCTCTCCGTCACGCGCCGCCGGCGGCAGTTGAAGCTGCACTTGCCGGCGGAACGAGAGGACGTGACGGAGGGCGGGGTTTTTGCAGCCCAACGGGAGAGGGCTGATGACAGAGATGGGCTTCCCCAAGGTAGAAAGGGCGGGTAACAGGGCGGCATTAGGGAGAAAGGGAGGGACGGAGGTCAGGACCAGGCGGACGCCCAGGTCCTCTAGCAGCTTTAGGGGGACAAAAACGCCCCCTACCACCCGGCCCTTCTCCAAGCTAGAAGGCTATGGGAGAGCAGTGGGGGAGAGAGAGATTCGCTCCAGGCTAAACAAATCCCTGGTTCCAGGATCAGTGAAATGGAAGCTGCTACAGGTCAATTAAGACACCTGGGGCCAATTAAGAACTTTCCATAAGGCAGGGAGAAGGCTAGGTTGATTGGGACACCTGAAGCCAATCAGGGGCTGGCTGAAACTAGTTAAAAGCCTCCCAGTCAGTCAAGTGGGAGTGCATATCAGGAGCTATGGGAAGAAGTTGCGTGGTTGGAGAGGCTGAGTAGTACACACCATATCAGGTACAAGGAAAGAGGCTCTGATTTAAGGGTGAAGTAGCGCTTGAGGAAGTGAGGGCTACTGTGGGGGAAGTAGCCCAGGGAATTGTACATGTTTCTAAAAGGTCAGCTACCATAGCTGATACTATTAGGGTCCTTGGGCTGGAGCCTGGAGTAGAGGGAGGGCCTGGGTTTTCCCCCCGCCACCACCTTTGCCCCTGATTAATCACTGAGACTAGGAGACAACAGAGACTGTACAAGGAAGGATAACTTCTCACCTCCCTTGGTGGCTTATGATGAAAACGGCTCAGTAGACTGTGACCCTTGTCTCTAGAGAAAGAAGGGTTACGTGGAGGGTCACAGCGAGCCTCTGAGGCTAGCTAAATCTGCCAGGAAATGTGCAACCCACAGAGGCAAGGACAGAGCTTTGTCATAGTATACATTGAACAGCCAAGAGTATAGTATCTGCATTGTCTTTATATAGCTCAGGCACTAATAACCTGGCAACCACATATCAGCAGAAACCCACTGAAAGTCAATGACAGTTGGGTGCCTAATTCCTCTTTGTGTCTCTGGAAAATCTCCCTCTGTCACATGGCCCATGTCTTGTTGCTTAAACAGTCAAAGCATAGTCAAGTGAAAAATCCAAAATTAAAATCAATCTTTAAAACAAAACAATTACAATTCTTTTAATTTTTTAAGCCATGCCTGGATTATTAAATGTTAGGGCGAGATACCATCCTACTAACATCTTTGTATGAAACAAATTTATAAAACAAGCAATGTGCCTGGCTATTACCCCTGCTGTGGGAAAATCCTATCAAAACACCCTCCCTGTAGCCTTGGGTAAGTTATTAAATTCTCTGTCAATTTTCCCCAGGTGTAATATAGAGATACCACCACTTAAATTATTACCGGACAGGGCCATTTTGTGGATTCATTAGCAAATGTTTTGAAATTCAAAAAAAAATCTTAAGTGAGTTCAAAGAACTACAGGCAGAGCAGGTAATGCTACCTGTAGTTGCCCAACAGTTTCTATGATAAGACCCTATTTCAAAAGCTTATAAAAAACTTTGCCAAGTTTAGCAGTTTGGGCTGAAATATTCCATGCCAGGCACCTGGCTCCTAAACATTTTTGGAAAGATTCAGCTAAAACGGTTCAGCCATTTCACGGAATCCAGTTACAGAACAGTATGTTGTTTTGCCAGTATTCAAAGCATACACATACTACTTTTTCTACAGGACTCCTGCCTTGTTTAGTCCACAGAGTGGATGGGACTCTGGAAATAAATCAGGGTTGTATAATGTATAATTTGTACAGTCTGCATGTGGGCAAGACAAGCAAGACTCTGTTTACAAGGAGGGGCGAGGGGGAAGAGGAAGAACTACAGCTAAATAGTCTAGAGCCAGTCACTGGCCTCTCAGTCACTAGCACTGAGCATGAGACTACCTCCAAGAAGCCAAGCACAAAACCAGGAACCATCCCGCACATGTGTGGCGTCCTAAAAAAGCATCACAGATGCACAGTGGGCTCTTCTGGATGCCCCAGGCCTGGTCAGTCTTCACACAGTGAACCTGTTAAGCTGACGCCAAAGGAAGTGCAGGAGACCAAAGTCAGGTAGCCATCCGTCCAGCCTGTTGATGTGAGAGCTCCTGTTAGCAGCAGCAGTTTCTGCTCTTTTCCATTCTGTTAACTTCAGCCATTCACTGTGGTGATCAGTTACATGGAAGGTGTGCGGCACCGTCCAGATGGGATTTCTACTACACAGTTCCTAGCAAGATGCATCCTGAATATCCCTAAACAGAGGCAAGTGTGGCATTTGCTGTACCTTGGTGATCAGTTTATTGGCTGCCGAAACTAGATGTTAGGTGGAGAAATATTGGGTAGGACTGGTAACCATACAAGTTTTGCTGGTTTCAGTGTGCCTGTGATAATTTTCCTAGTATGATTAAGCTGTGTGCCCAGTAGTTTAATGTGGGGAGAATTTAAACTGGAACACAAGATTCACCAACTAAATAAGAGAGGGAGCCCCAAAACATGCAGTATTTGTGTATTTATTCCCCAGAGTGACCCTACCATTTTATTCAAGAAAGTTTCTGTTCTTGATCTTTTGAGACAATTTAGTGACATGATATTTGTATGTGAGTGTATGATCTAAAGCAGCCCCCATATACAGTCTTTAGATCATGGGACAATTACTGACCATTCAAGAAGATGTTAAGCTCACGTTGGCTCTGAACCTGGTGTAGGTGGAAGCACGGTGACATGATTTTTGATATGGCTGCCATAGGTAACTGTTGCAAGAAATGGAGACTGAAACATGATTCAAGTTCTCTTCAGTCCTCTGGAAGTCAGTCCTTTGAGGCCAAGCAATTATCTTTAGCATACATGAACCACCTGGAGATGGTGTTTGGTAAATCATGGTTGAATACATTAAGTAAAGTTGGTGCCAACAAGTCTTGCAGATGTCAATTAATCTGAAATCTCCAGTTGCTGGTTTTGTGGCACAGAGCCACCTGAAAACATTTACCTTAGAGCATCAGCTGCTTCTTCTTCTCAGTTGCCAGGACCCATCTAGGAAGAACTCTTGATATCTTGTATAGCAGTGTGTCAGATACTGCAGCCTATGATGCTAAGGTCTAAAAAGACAGCTCTGGTTTTCTTCTCTTGAAATCCATTCTCTGTATATACAGCATTGTTTGGATGGTTTGCACTAAATAAGGCCTGGAGAGGAACACACTGAATGTGGAGGACTAAAAGAAATATTGCTTAAATGACCCATCCACTAAATGAGGCCAGGGTCTCGTGGGGGGGGAAGGGAAGTAGTACATGATCATGTAATTAAAGACTGTATCATAATGCGTGCATACAGAGGGGGTCGAACTATGGTTGCACAGGAAATGCTAGATGTAAGGTTGCTTAACTTTTAAGTGCTTGACTTTGCAACCTTTATGTTCTTTAAACATAGTTTTTTGGATGTTCTTCTTATTATTACAAGTGTACAACATCACAGATAAGAATCTTTTCCCACACTGTTATGGCCTCCTTGGATTCCCTCCAAGGGGAAGCCCTGCAACCATTTTAGAATCTTCAAAAGCTAAGTTTGCATTTTAAATGTTTCATATGGAATTTAGCCTATATAATCATAAGGGTCATGTTATGTTTTTACTGGGGCTGAAAGAACTACTTCTAATGAAGAAATCTTCTGTTTGCAACTTGTACACAGATCTAGATATCCAATGATTTCTTTACACACTTATTTGAAAAGTATTTTGTCTGACAGTTTAGCTTTTTGGTTGCTCAGCTGTTTAATGTGAATATTACTGGGAGATGATCATAATTTGATGTTCAAGTTGTATGACTGGTCAAAGTAAGTCACATGATATCGATTCTGTTTCCTACAGGACTAACTTTAACAAACACTAAAAAAGACTTGAAGTCACTGGGCCTTTGATTCTCTCAAAAAGACTAAATCCTGCTCCCAGTGAAGTCAATGAGAGTTTTACCATTCACTTCAATGGCAACATGTTTTTGCATTTAAAAAAATGCACTGCGCTGTATTTTGAATACAGACACATTCAACTCCCATTGCCTTCAGCAGGAGCCCTATATGAACAAATGAGAGCATCAGTTGGTCCTAAAGATGTACACTCGATAACAATGTTGATGTGGAAATAAACGATGTTCTAACCCTTTACCTCTTGAAGGCCAGAGTTCTGTTTTAACCAGCATCACAAATGATGGTCCTACTCTAAATCCTTGCAAAGGTGAGGGAGTAAAGCGCATTAATACCTGTGGAAGACCCTCCATTATGATGACTGGAGCAGGATTTTAGCATTTTAAATCAAAGCATTTTTAAAATTATTCAGTTAAGTTTAGTTATAAACATCTGGTTTACATACACTACCTGCTTAACAGTTGCTCTCTTTCCTTTTTTTTTTTTTTTTTTTTAAATTTTAAAGTAGCTTTTTACTTCCTTTGGGCATGTTGGAAGCACCATTGTTCTTTCAGCATCAGAAAACTATACTGAACTGCCTAAATCATATACAGAACATGTGAAATTAACACATCAGTTTCCAGTACATCATTACTGAGAGCTCTCAGAATCCCAAGAGCAGATCCTCTCAGTTTTATTAATGTTCAAAATAGGTGCTGGGGGATTTAGCTCTTTATTGTCTTCTGACTGAGATTTGTTTGCTGTAACGCCTGTAGGTTTATTTCAGTTTCTCTTTGCTCAGCCAAAAATCACACTGTCCCTTTCGTCTTCTGTCAAAGACTTCATGATTTTTTTCTTATTGTTTTAGCTTTTCTTTCTACTTCTAATAATTTTTGCCAGGTCTGAAACATGCGTATTTGATCTGGAGCTTTGTCTTCAGTTTCACTTAGCTTCTGGTTGGTGTGCAAAAATATCATCATTTTCCATAGGTGTATTGTTTAAACTTACTTCTCCATCTTGGTCTTTGTGGCAATTAATTTTGGCAGTCTTCATGGACCACTTGTTCTTTCTTATATTGCTAGTGGTGGTGTTACTTTCTGCTTCTGCTGTATTTTGCTCTGACTGCTTTTTTATTTCATCTGATTCTTCCAAAAGGACCTTCTGTAGTTCAGGAACTTGGGGGGCTATCAAAATGGAATAATTTGTTACTAATCTTGTTAATTTTATTTTAAGGAGAAAAATTATTTTCCGAGTACCAATATTTACTTCATATAAGATGCCTCGAACATTTACTTTGCCAATTCAGCTTGCATTGTTTGCCCATTACTTTACACTGGCTGCTATAAAGTGGCTGATTGATAGCTTTAAATTAATGCTGATTTTCTAGCCCTTACTTGTGTAGACCCTAGGTGTACAAATAATAAAGACAACTCCTATTCCAGATCTGAGGAAGTTTTAGTCAGAATGACCGACCTCCTTTTGGGGCCCCAGAAACTGCTGGAGATGGGAGCAAGCAGCTATTGTCTGGATCATTTCAGTGAATCCTATGCTCACCCAGTCTATTTGTAATCTTATACTCAGACTGTAAAATCTTCAGCACATGGACCTTTGCTATTTGTATAGTGCCTAGCACCATGAGGCTGGGATCTTCAGGCACTACTGTAATACAAAAAATAATAAAGACACTACCCCAATTGAAGAAAATGGGGTTGCATGGGTGCAATTGGGACCAGAATTAAGCCCTGTGCCTTATTTTTCATATTTTCCCTTTGTTTTCCTCTCCATTATTATGAACATTACATTTTTTAAATTCAAAACAAAAAAATTCTAAATATACATCTCTTCTCCCCCCCCCCATCCCCGAAACAGACTGAAGAACAATCTTGGATGGCTTCACTTTACCTTGAAAAGAAGCAAGACTGAGGACTAAAGGTATTTTTGGTTAAACTTAACACATCAGAACCTGTAACTTGTATAACCAGTCCATTGGAGATGTCTGCAGCCAAAGGGATCATCATAATGATTATCATGAAATATGGTAAAATGTAGCTAGTCAAGTCAGACAAGAATAGCCACATATTATAATAATTTTTTCCTTTGATGTTGCCTTTTGAAGTCGTGAGTCTTTATATGTAACTTTCACTTGGGTTGGAGATGCTTTAGAGCACATGTCCTAACAAATAAGAAGATCATCCTGTTTCAGCTGTCATTCAGTACCCACATAAAATGTGTGTGGAGGGAGGTTATGACTAAATAGGTCTTTATGTACTAGAAGGCCAATTCTACAAGTAAATGAAAAATCAATGCAGGTTCATGTGGGTGCAAAGGGTGACCCACATGGATACCACCATGGGATCCAAGCCTGTTGTAGCTACAGCATACTGGAGGGGGTGGGGGCAATGCTTTGAAGATGTAAAACAAATCAGTAATTTTTCACAGAACCCCTATGAGGCAGGAAAGCAAATATTACCATACCACCCAACCCCCATGTGACAGATGAGGAAACAGACACAGAGGAAGAAATTCCAAAGGCCACATGGAGGCTATGATCTGGCCCCATAGGAATCAGGATGAGTTTTGCCATCGACTTTAGTGGAAGCCAGATCAAGAGTGAATCACTACTAAATTAAATGTACTGAGTCTTTCACTGGACACAGTTCATGGAAAATATTGCCTGTCAACATAGTGGTAGCAAGGAGGCATACCTATATTTCTTACTAAATATTTGGACAATCATTTCTTACAAAGTTTTATATCCAGGAATGTTGCTGTGAAGTGTATTATAGCAAACTGCCAGATCATAAGAAGAGATTTCTTTTATTTTGTAATTATTATTAGCTATTGAGATCAGCTTTTATTTATCTTATCCCTCCACTTCCTTGGTTATGATGACTCATTTTCTCCTCTCCTAAAAAGTAAGTGAAGCCAAAGTGAAGCCAAGTAAGTGAATTAAAGTTTTTCATTATTACCCATTACCCATTTCATTATCAAGGTTCCTTCCCCACTCTGAACTCTAGGGTACAGATGTGGGGACCTACATGAAAACCTCCTAAGCTTACTTTTACCAGCTTAGATTAAAACTTCCCCAAGGTACAAACTATTTTACCTTTTGCCCTTGGACTTTTGCTGCCACCACCAAATGTCTAACCGGGTTTTTTATTAGGAAACAGCCATTTGGAAACATCTTTCTCCCCCAAAATCCTCACCAAAACCTTGCAGCCCCTTCCTGGGGAAGGTTTGATAAAAATCCTCACCAATTTCCATAGGTGAACACAGACCCAAACTGTTGGATCTTAAGAACAATGAAAAAGCATTCAGTTTCTTAAAAGAAGAATTTTAATAGAAGAAAAAATAAAAAGAATCACCTCTGTAAAATCAGGATGGTAAATGCCTCACAGGGTAATCAGATTCAAAACACAGAGAATCCCTCTAGGCAAAACCTTAAGTTAGAAAAAGACAGAAACTGGAATATCCATTCCATTCAGCACATCTTATTTTCTCAGCCATTTAAAGAAATTATAATCTAACGCATATCTAGCTAGATTACTTACTAAGTTCTAAGACTCCATTCCTGTTCTGTCCCCGGCAAAAGCAACACCCAGACAGACACAGACCCTTTTTTTTTTTCCCTCCCTTCCTCCAGCTTTAAAAGCATCTTGTCTCCTCATTGGTCATTGTGATCAGGTGCCAGTGAGGTTATCCTAACTTCTTAACCCTTTACAGGTGAAAGGGTTTTTCCTCTGGCCAGGAGGGATTTTAAAGGTGTTTACCCTTCCCTTCATCTTTGACAACTGGTATGGAGTTAAACAAAGAATTGTCCTTCAGATTATGCACATTAGCAGGAGATATACTGGCATCAAGTACAAGTACAAGAAGAGAAGTTATTTCAGAGTCTTCCTAAAAACCCTTACTGTATTTTGACAATATATAATTTCTAAACTTCCATTTAGCTATTTATTATTTCTGCCTTTCATTTCCAGTTGTTGCTGAATGCACAGATAAATTCTTAGAGCCAATTTTTACTCTCAGATACAAGCATGCAACTCATTGAACTTAATGGGTTTGAACACATTTAATAGAGTGGAATTTGACCGGATCCTGCAAAGCCTTATTCATATAAATAATCCCACTGACTCAAAACAGGACTCCTTCTATGCATGAGAGGTTGCATGACTGGACTCAGAGTACCAAGTCAGAGATTGTTGCACTCTGTGGCTCAGTTTTGGCCCTGAGTTACACTGGTGAGACCCCAGCAACGAAAATGGAACAGTGTCTGATTACACTGAAGCTGAATTTTTTTGGTGCTCTTACGGTATCATGTTAACTAGCCATTACAGGAAAGGATATGTAGAAAAACATGACTGTTAAACATGAACTTACTAAAATACAGGCCTTGATTTACTGCCTCTATAAATTGCAACAATAAACTGTTATAAATTCTTGAAATTTCCCTGGCTTTTTACCAGCTCATGCATAAAGAAAAAAATGTTTTAAGAAATCCTGTGGTAAAAAAAAGTGTGTATACAATTTTTTTAATTCAAGTTTGATTTTGTTTTGATATACATACTTTTAAATGCTTTTACAATTGCTAGAACTAAAAACTCTGCTTATGAGCACCCATCCGAGAGAAGAATAGGGCAGTTAGTTGGAGCCACTGATGCACATCTGAGACTAGAGTTTACCTCAATGTTTATAACTTTACATGTTTTTTTTGTTTGAATGCTCCTGTGGTATGTCATCACTGTGTAAAAAATGGCAGTAAAATAAAGGTTCTACAGAGATTATAAATGGCCAGGCCCAGGAGATTCTATGGGGCAGGCACTCCCTTAGCTTTTGCTGGCCACTCTGGAGAAGTGACAGATGCTATGCTCAGGGCATAACAGCAGAGGTGAAAGTAAGCCGGTACAGCATACTGGCAACAGCTGGTGCGCCGTACCAGGACTGGCTTTCCGAGAGGGCAATTTAAAGCTCTGGGGTAGCGGCGGCAGGGATTTAAAGGGCCCCAGAGCTACCGCCCCAGCCCTTTAAATCCCTGCCGGAGCCCTGCTGCTGAAGCCCTGGGGTAGCGGCGGTGGGGTTCTGGCGGGCATTTAAAGGGCTGGGGCGGTAGTGGCGGCTGCAGGGCTCAGGCATGGATTTAAAGGGCTCGGGGCTCCGGCAGCTGCTACCACAGCAGAGCCCCAGGCCCTTTAAAGCTCTGTCAGAGCCCCGGGGTAGCAGTGGCAGCTGGGAGCCCCAGCTCAGTGATTTAAAGGGGTCAGGGCTCTGCTGCAGTAGCAGCAGCTGGAGCCCTGGGCCCTTTAAATTGCCCCCAAGCCCCGCCTCTGCAGCTGGTAGCTCGGGGGTGATTTAAAGCCGCCATTACCACAGCTAGAGCCCTGGCCCTTTAAATCAAGATTTAAAGGGCCTGGGGATTTAAGGCCCTTCCTCTTCTGGTTGAGGCCACACCCCCTGCTCAGGACTCCAGCATACCGGTAAGTCCTCTTACACTCACCCCTGCAGAACAGTGACTTTTGCTAGCCCATAAAACCCACACTCTGGGTTTCCTCCTAACCTCTACTGCTGGTGTTTAGGAGCCAAGGTGGAGATTTTGCCACTTACAGAAGGAAAATCCAAGTAACTGGGACACTCTGTGCCCACCCCTTTCTAAGTGGGGTTTTGAAGACTCTGGCTTGTTGTTTGCACACAGTAGGAATCCCAGTCCTTGCTGTTATTTCAGGAAGTGTCAGAATGCAGGAGCTAAAGAGCAGAACACTCAGATCCTAGGAGTTATGAAACATTTCAGCATGGAAATCATAATGCAGAAAGGGCTTGATTGGGTGAAAAGGGGGAGAGGGGGCATAAGTAAGGAGCATCTCAACCTGAAACCTAGCTAAGGGACCATGCACAGTCTTGGTCATTGCACACCCAGTGTGTAAGAGCCAAAAGGTCTCTAGCCTCAACAGCAGGGCTAGAAACCTAATAGAAAGAGACAAATCCCAGTGCCATGGTCCTGCCTCATTCTGCACCAGCCAGCAGAAGTGGGCCAAGTGCTGGGCATAGCATATGCTGCAGCCAGGTAAAGAACACTGCAGATGCCACTACTCTGTGCACTTCCCAGAGGTGGCTCAGGCTCAATGCCTGGTGGAGCTGCTTCCAGTCACTTCCCACCTTGAAATATGGACACTGGCTTAAAGCAATCTTCTTCTCACACAAGTTGTACATTTTGAAAACTGGTTTAACATAATGCATCGCTTTCCTTTAGGCACCAAAGGAAGATTCTCAAGAGTTTAACACATCTTCACTAACCTTTAGAAGATCCTCTGTCTGCTCAGATACATCCGATGAAGTGAGCTGTAGCTCACGAAAGCTTATACTCAAATCAATTTGTTAGTCTCTAAGGTACCACAAGTACTCCTTTTCTGTCTGCTCACAAGTATTTCTGTGCTTTTCAGACAGACAATTTCACTTTAGTAAACCCACATAACTGCATATTATTATTAGGTATACATTTATATAGCACTGTAAAGTTACATGCAACAATATGCCAGTTTGTCGCCTTCTACTATCCGCAGGCATCTCTAGCAAATAGGAATATGGAAACTCGTATGGTGTCCAGCTTAGCACATATAGGTTACTCCTGAGGGGTTTCAGAGTAGCAGCTGTGTTAGGCTGTTTCCGCAAAAAGAAAAAGGAGTACTTATGGCACCTTAGAGACTAACAAATTTATTTGAGCATAAGCTTTCGTGATCTACAGCTCACTTCATCGGATGCATGCAGTGGAAAATATAGTGGGGAGATTTTATATACACAGAGAACATGAAACAATAGGTGTTGTTATACACACACTGTAAGAAGAGTGATCAGGTAAGGTGAGCTATTACCAGCAGGAGAGAGAGAAAGAAAAAACAAAAAACCCTTTTTCTAGTGATAATCAAGGTGGGCTATTTCCAGCAGTTGACAAGAACGTATGAGGAACAGTAGTGGTGGGGGGGAAATAAACATGGGGAAATAGTTTTACCTTGTATAATGACACATCTACTCCCAGTCTTTACTCAAGCCTAATTTAACGGTGTCCAGTTTGCAAATTAATTCCAATTCAGCAGTCTCTCACTGGAGTCTGTTTTTGAAGATTCTTTTACGTAGAGACTGTCCAGTTTAGCCAATGTACATGGCAGAGGGGCATTGCTGGCACATGATGGCATATCACATTGGTAGATGTGCAGGTGAATGAGCATCTGATAGTATGGCTGATGTGATTAGGCCCTATGATGGTGTCCCCTGAATAGATATGTGGACACAGTTGGCAACGGGCTTTGTTGCAAGGATAGGTTCCTGGGTTAGTGGTTCTGTTGTGTGGTTGCTGGTGAGTATTTGCTTGAGTTTGGGGGGCTGTCTGTAAGTAAGGACTGGCCTGTCTCCCAAGATCTGTGAGAGTGATGGGTCATCCTTCAGGATAGGTTGTAGATCTTTCATGATGCGCTGGAGAGGTTTTAGTTGGGGGCTGAAGGTGATAGTTGTGGCGTTCTGTCTCTATGTAAAAGAATAAATGGACACATCAGACGTCAAGAATTACAACATTCAAAAACCAGTCGGAGAACACTTCAATCTCTCTGGTCACTCAATTATAGACCTAAAAGTGGCAATATTACAACAAAAAAATCTTCAAAAACAGACTCCAATGAGAGACTGCTGAATTTGAATTAATTTGCAAACTGGACACCATTAAATTAGGCTTCAGTAAAGACTGGGAGTGGATGTGTCATTATACAAGGCAAAACTACTTCCGCATTTTTATTTCCCCCTACCCCTACTGTTCCTCACACGTTCTTGTCAACTGCTGGAAATGGCCCACTGATTATTACTACAGAAGGTGTTTTTTTGTTTTTTGCTCTCCTGCTAGTACTAGCTCTTACCTGATCACTCGCGTTACAGTGTGCATGGTAACACCCATTGTTTCATGTTCTCTGTGTATATAAAATCTCCCTACTGTATTTTCCACTGCATGCATCTGATAAAGTGAGCTGTAGCTCACAAAAGCTTATGCTCAAATAAATTTGTTAGTCTCTAAGGTGTCATAAGTACTCCTTTTCTTGTTACTCCTGAGGGCTTCCTGCACCAAAAAAAAAAATTAAAATTCTGCCAAGTTTATTTGTCAAATGTGGAGGCTCCAGCATGGTATTGGGGAACATAGGCCGCTGACTGCACAGAGGTGGGAGATCACTGTGTAGCTCTCCCCCAGGCTCCCTGGACGTGGACTCCCTGGTGAGGCTGCACCCAACCCTGAAGCAGTGCAAGGACAGGGCCTGTCCCAGAAACACCCCAGGGCCCTGTCCCTCTGCACCAGGTGTGGGTGGGAAGGCTCAGCCCAGCAGGATCCAAGTGTGGAAGGGCTTAGTGTGGGGGGACCCAGGTGTGGGTGGAGAGGGTTCTGTGTGGGTCAATCTGGTACAGGTGGCTCAGTGGAGAGAACTGGGTGCAAAGGGGATCCGGCTGCACAGGGGCTTGTTGTGGGATTCTGGGTGCATGGTAATGGGACTCTGCAGGGGGGCCCAGGTGAAGATGGTTGGGGCTCAGGGTGGGGGCTTAGTTGGTGGTCCTCATGGTGGGGGAGAGGGGCTCAGTGGGGTGAGAATCTAGGAGCAAATGGTTAGGGCTCACTAGGGTGCTCCAGGTGCAGGGGAGTGGGGCTTATCGGGAGGGGGGGTTATTAGTGCAGGGGAAGGGTTCAGCTCGGTAGGAGGCTCTGGGTACGAGGGGGTCTGGATGCATGGGGGTTGGGCAAATGGGAGAGCAGTTCCCTGTACAGGGATCCTTCCCCCTGCAGCTGAGGAGTGATGGGTGCAGGAAGCAGAGGTGGGGGGGGGGGAGTTTGCAGAGCTTCCTGCAACTGGGGGAGAAATCTGTGGATGGGTTTGACCTGGCCCTGAATGCCATGCAGGGGAAGAGGAAGTACCATCCTCCCCAGCCCAGCCCAGCCGCTGAGCCTGGTCTTCTCCTGTTCCACCTCATGCACCACAATGATTTACCTCTCTGCCAGCTGCCCTGGGCACCCGAAACATAATGCTAGGGAGAGTCACATGACCGCTCTTGTCGCTTCCTTTTGCTTCCCCATCAGAAAGTCATTTTTCTGTGGGGAAGCAAAGAAATCTGTGGGGGACATAAATTCTGCACCTGCTCAGTGATGCAAAACTCCTCCAGGAATAGTAGGTGTATTTATGGACAAATTAACCCTAAAGAGTCTAGATTAAGTCAGTCTGCAAATCCCATATCCAACACTGCTACCATACATGTCCCTCTCTCACCTTAAGTAAAGTCTGAGTCTTCCACTCCCACCTTCACACAGCTATCCCCAAAGTCTCTCTCTAATGATATCTGCTTGCAAATACGTTTCAGACTAATACTTCTAACATCTGTCCTCTCCTCCAGTAATTGACATTTTATAGCACTCAGAATGTTCACAAAATTCATGTTACACAAACCAATAAGGGTTATTTTATTTATTAGGTGGTTTATAGAATGTTCTAGGTGCATATGCAGAACACATGTAATATTTATCAAGCTTAAGAACTCACCTCAGTGTAGAGCTACCTCGGTTCCTCATAACTGCCTTCTCATGTAAAGTCCTCAGTCAGTAGGGTTTACACTCTGCCCTGATGGCCTACATATTTGAGCTCTGTCAGGTCAAAGTTGGAGAGAGTTCCAGATCTGAGGAAGTTTCTGTCAAAATGCCCCACTTCCTGCCTCCAGACATTAAGAGTTTGTCAGAAAAATCACCCCGGCTGACCTTGGCCATCACAACTGCACACAGTAGCCCTCTGAAGAAGCCGGGAACAAGGGTAGGCAATAGCATAGAATAAATTTGCCACTGCTCTCTGTTCTGATTGGATGTCTGGAAGTACAGTGTATGGATGTACAGTACCAAATGAGGCCACAGCTAAGAGGAAAAAATACAATGTATTAACACCTATAAGTCCTCCTCAGTGCACTGCCATCTATTCAGTGCCATTTCTCCAGTCCTACTTGCGATTACTACTACTAGGCATTTGTACTGCAGTAGTTCCTCAGGGATCAGAGCCCCATTGTGGTAGGCATTGTACATATGTATTAAAAAACCCACAGTTCCTTCCCAAGAGCTCACAGAGTACAGCCATAAAAGTATGTTACCATTCCCTTTAATGTTTTGAATAAGGCTGCTAGGACTTGGACAGGTGCACAAGAAGAGAGGGAAAAGAGAGCAAAAACAGCCTTCCCTCATTCACACTGTCATTGTGTTCCAGCACAGTTGCAGTTCCACACTTGGGCATTCAAATTAGCTTTAGGATTGTTTGGATCCTTTTACACACACACACACACACACACACACACACACACACCCCTCTTATTAAAACCTTTAACATTGACTTTGCTAAAGTAATCCTCCCAATATCTCAGAGGTAGAGCACCCATTATCTTACCAGATACAGATGATCTGGTCTGCTTGCTCTTAGACAGTTTATTTTATACAGGTAATTGTACAGGTTTGGGAGATCATGCTGGCCCTGGCCACTTTTTGTTCCAAGAATCCAAGTCGTACATATATATTTACAAGTGCTGAAGTATTCTCTCCGCACTCCTTCCTTCCTTCCCCGAATTAATTATGCACCTTTTAAATTCACTCCAAGTTGTTCCACTTGTAAAAAGCATCAGAACATCTTCGCAGTTTCTTGAAGGCAAATTCCAAATGAACTCATGATATAAAAAATAATAAATAATAAAAATAGGTGACACCTTGTTTATTTAACTTGCTTTTCTTTGAGAACATGATCCTGAATTTTGTCCCAAATCATCATGTTGACTATTGTCTCTCTGTATAATAAGAGCTTATGTTTTCTTAAAAACAAATTGTGACAGAAACATGTCTATTTTCACACTGAAGTGTCCCAAACTACAACTCTATACAGAAGAAAGCAAAAACAAACGGCCCCTCTCTTCTCTTCTTCCCCCATTAGAAAGTTAATAAATTGTAAACTGAGCAAAGTCATCATAATGAGGGCAACTTGTTGTATATTTCATTAGGAGTAACAATTCAATTTTATCTTGCGTCAAGATGTGCAAAGAAGATGTGGATCAGACAGAATTTTCTCTACAACCTGTGGTAAACTAGAATAAAAGTTGCCACATAAGAACAGAGTACCATGGGTAACAATGTCCATCATTTCTCGCAAGAGTAAACTTCTATACAATAGTGTCTAAATCAAGGAGTATAAAACTAATTGATAGTCAAATAAATCTCTCCAAATTATATTTTACATGACAAGGGCCTGATCCTGTGAAAAGCACCTCCTGCATCATGCTGAATCTTCACCTCCCATTCACTTCAGGAAACTGCAGTGACTGATCTCAGAAGATCATGGCCAAAGTTCATTTTTTTGTAGATTCAGTCAGCAATTTTCACAGGCATTAAAAGCTCTAGAGACTGGTGTGATCTATTTACCTACACCCCGTTCTTCCTGTGCATTGAATGAGGCCAGGGTCCTGTGGGCAAAAAAAAAAAAAAAAAAGTGAACATGTAATTAAAGACGGTGTCAAAATGCATAGACCCAAGAGGGCCAAATTAAGATTGCATAGGCAATCCTAATTTTGGTATTGCCTAATTTTTGACTGCTTGATTTTACTACCTTAACACTCTTTTAAGGAAGTTTTTTTTAGATGCAACTGCCTCGGTTCTTGAAAAAGCAAAGTGGAAAACCAGAAGTGTCCCCATGTGGAATCATGACAACTCCATATAGTCTGGGTGTTCCTAAACCTCTGACTGCCAGAAACTGGGACTGGACAACAGGGGGATGAATCACTTGATAATTGCCCTGTTGCGTTCATCCCCTCTGAAGCATCGGGCACCAGCCGTTTTTAAAAGACAGGATCCTGGGCTAGATGGACCATTGGTCGGACCCAGTATAGCCATTCTTATCAGCAGCGTTGGAACCTGTAAATCCAAAATACAGACCTTTGCCTCTCAAACTATCAGAGTAACTAATAGCAGTAGTAGGCAGTCATTCTCTATGGGGGGCAGCCACTAGCAGGAGATGAGACAGTGGGTTCCACAGCTATTTCTGACAGAAGAAGAGAGTGTTCAGACTCAGTGATTCCGGGTGCCATTCCAAGTTCTGAGTGGTTACACTAGCCCAGTGGTTTTCAAACTTTTTTTTCTGGGGACCCAGTTGAAGAAAATTGTTGATGCCCACGACCCAATGGAGTTGGCAGATGGGGGGGCTCAGGGCTGTGGCCAGGAATGAGGGGCTCAGGAGGGGGGCTCAGGGCTGGGGCAGGGTGTGGGGTGCAGGAGGAGGTCAGGGCTCTGGGTTGGAGGTGAGGGGTTTGGAGTGCAGGAGCGACTCCAGGTTTGGGGGGCTCGGGGTACAGGAAGGGGTTTCAGGTGGGGGGGGGGCTCAGGGCTGGGGATTAGGGCATGGGCACAGACTTACCTCCAGCGGCTCCCGGTCAGCGGCGCAGCCGGGATGCATCGCAGACCGCGCGGCGCCCCGGAAGCAGGAGGCACGTCTGGCTCCTGGGCACGCAAGTGGCACCACACAACTCTCACCTGCAGGCACCGCCCCCCCCGCCACTTTCCATTGGCCAGTTGTCGGCCAATGGGAGGGCGGAGCTGGAGTTCGGGGCGGAGGCGGGGCGGGGAGCCCTGTGACCCCCCCCTCCCTAGAAGCCGGACCCGCGGCGGGCCGCTTCCGGGGCACAGCGTGGTGACGTCAGAAAAGCTAGGCGCTAGCCGGCGTTAGCTGGGCAGCGCCGCCGATGGGACTTTTAACGTCCCAGTCGGCGGTGCTGAGCAGAGCGAGGTGACCCTGCGCCTTACATGCCGCGACCACGGCTTGAAAACCACTGCACTAGACACTTCTATTCCTGAAGCTCCTCACGCCTGACAGCTTCTGCCCTCCAGCCTGTCCTCCTCCTGAGGCCACCCAACTCCCTCATTCCATTTCCCATCCGCCCCACCTCATCTCGGCTTCCAGTCTCCCCTTTGCTCCTCACTGCACTCCGACCCTGCCACTATACCCCCAGCTGTGACTCCACACTCTTCTGCAGTTATTAAAAATCACGCTGCATCTCCCTTCTCCTCTCTGCTAGGCGGCCAATAGGGGATGCATTAAAGGAACAGGAGAGACAGTCTCCTGCCTTTGCAAAAAGAAAAGGAGGACTTGTGGCACCTTAGGGACTAACAAATTTATTAGAGCATAAGCTTTCGTGAGCTACAGCTCACTAGCCATGGCAAAAGGGAGGAGCAAATGCAGCCCCAGGCATACTCAGCTGCTCTGAAGGGATGGCACATACAGAAGTTGTCCGGCTGTGAGCGGATGGAGGGTGCTCATGGAAAATTTAGATGCCAAAAACTTTAATTAGTCTTCTCTGAACAGGTGTGAACTCAGAGTTTCAGAGGCTCATAACTTGGCCAAATTTGGGTGGACTTTCACAGGGATGGGAAATGTCATATCCCTGACAGCATGGAGACTGCTGCCCCAACCAAATTTCAAGTCCCTACTCCACACGATGGAGGCACTAGAGCTTCTCAACTCAACAGTTATAAAAAAAATATTAACATAGGCAAAACAATGCATTTTCCCTTGAACTTGTCTGAGAAAGGGTGGATGCATTTTTGCTGAATTAAAAACAAAAAAACCAGCAGTCCAAGGCAGAAACCTGGCATGGAAAATTTTAGCCTAAACTGTTAATGTCTGGCAAAATTATAAGCAACTGCAAATAGGGTCTTATTATGGAAAGCATTAGGCAGCCTTGACTAGGCATTGCTACTTGCACCACCTATATTAGGTGTGAGTATATAGTGAACACTCTTTTCCAAAGGCTAGCAGATTTCTTTAGCATTGTTCTTTCAAAGGTCACATTGCACAAAACATTAACATCTGTCATATTAGGCAGATATTTATTTTATAGCAATTCTCTAAATGACTGTTCTAATTTAAGGCTGTCAAGCTTAAAATTCAAAGCAGTTACATGATATTTAATCCTTTGTAAAGTTATCCTCCATCTTAATTTTTGTTTCTATTACCATAGATCAGTAAAACTTACGGTCAATGAATGATATATGCATCACAATTTGAAAGGAAGTTACAAGATCAGGGTTCCTTGCTCAAACTACAGTGAAATTTAACTTCTCACTAAAGGCGTTATTTGACTTAATGAAAGATTATGAAATAAGATTTCCTTTACACTGAAGCCAAAAAAATTTACTTGCACGTGTAGACTACTATGAAACACATTGATTTTTATTCACTTTTCTTTTCTAAGATGGAACAAGTGTTATATTTCTATGGTGTTAGATCTCTGTGACCTTGCCTACAGTAGGCTGAAAAGCATGGCCAGCAAGTTGCTCAGTAAAGTTTGAGACTATCCCAGCTGTACATTTGTAACTAATGAAATAAACAAGCATTATACCAGAGCAAACAAGAGGAGAAGCAGTCATCTGGTGTTCCCACAACACCTACCCCAGTTGTGTTACAAGCAATGCTTTTTTACCAGCTGAACTGCAACTTTCTCACTACTTCCTACTCCTAATGTGTGTGGGCGGGAGGGGAGGAATTATACTAGTTCAGCAGAACCTGACTCCAGCCCTCCTTGAAAACCTGGTTCGTTCAAGTTGACAAACCTTATATTAGAATTCCTGCAGAATTTCATGAACACCAGTGTACATCCAACACAGTGTAAATCTTAAATAGGAAGAGAGAAGAATAATGATTTCACCTATTTGTGTAACCAGTGTTTAAAAGTCTGGGCACTCTTAAGATAAAACTGAGCTTATCCCTAGCACAGCCCTTTTGTGAGTCGATCATT
The DNA here is from genome assembly GCF_009764565.3 of Dermochelys coriacea. NCBI lineage: Eukaryota > Metazoa > Chordata > Testudines > Dermochelyidae > Dermochelys > Dermochelys coriacea. The sequence continues at coordinate 31,071,677 of NC_050073.1, forward strand.
CTGTTTTATAGGGTCAGAATCTGGCCACACAATCTATGCACGGATGGGTATATGCGGTAAAAGCTAGAGACAGACACATTAGCATGAGATTTAAAACAGAAAAAAACCCACCACCACCCTTCCTCTTCAATTCTGGCATAGCAACACAGAGGCATCCATTAATCACCACCATAAAGACGGAAGCAGCCATAACGTATTCTAAATTGTATGGAAGAAAAAAAAATGAAATAAAGCCACATTTTTCTGGGACTTTTCAGCTAAACAATTTACACACCTGGTTGATTTTGTTGAAAGTTCTGGACATTCTAGAAATGTTGTTTTCAATCTCTTTATGACTTTGTTCCAATTTTCTATGAATGGGTGTAAGCAAGCAAGCAAGCATCCGTCCGTATCACACTTAAGGGTGAGTGACTCAGCTGCTCTTTCAATGCCTAAAACAGGAAAGAATAAAAGATGTTTTAGATAAAGAAAACTGCTCAGTAGATATTGTAGAGAGAAATGCAGAATTACAAATGTTTTGTTCAAATAAGCATTGCAACTCATTTTTTTGTAAGAAAACACAACTAAACACTCTAGGACCAGAAGTATAATGAAATAATTTTGCTGCTCAAATTGAAGACATTAAGAGAGTACTTGTTTTATTGAAGTAAACAAGATAAATTGTTAGTTCATGTAAATGGTTTAAAGAAATGTCAAAAGTACTTTAGCATGACAGGAGTGCCAGTAAACTCCCTAGCATAACATTAGGCTTAGTATTATATTAGGCAATTACTTCCCACATTAGAAATTTGCTACTTCACCTACAATATTATCACTTTGAAGGAAAAAACAAACAAACAAAAAAACCCCAACACTATAGCAGACCCACATGAGAAACTACAGGAATATGCTCTGTCCCACAAGACTCTAATTTCAGTCACTAAGCAGGCTGACAGAAAAAAATTGAAATTAATTTTCTCAAATAGAAGTGGCAAATTTGTCTCAGTGTGATATAAAGGTCATTTTATTAATTGTGCTTGAGTGCTTGGATGAACGCCAGTTATTCACAAAAAAGTTCCTAAATCCTAAAAGTGTCATATTTAGCAGAATGATTATTCATTTGAATATTTGTTTCAGTAGTGCAATGTTCACTGATTTTTCATTCTCATATAAGATTTTTCAGTCATCCAGTAAGGAAGCAGAAATAATATACGATGACTTAGTTGATCACATTACTATGACTCATGAACAGCAAACAGTATAAGCTAAATCAGAAAAACACACACACATTCAGGAACGAGAATGGGCAAATGGGGAGTTACACTGATATACCGATATGGTAAATTTCCCTTGTAGCCAAGCCTTAAGAGGGGAAAGGCTGTCTACAACCAGGTGTTTTTGTTCAAACATTTTAACTGTATAGAACTAGTCTAATACATATGTATACATGCATTTATCTATGGAGCCCCTTGATCTAGCTCTGAGCTGATACAGGCCACCAGCACTACTGCCAGCAAGCAGCTTCCAATTCCTGCTGTCTGCAGTGCTGCCATAGGTGGTGCAGGGACTCTGCTGCGGGAGCACCAATCCCACTCTCTCATTCCAGGCCTCCTCTTTCATAGGAGACTGCTTGGAGAAGGCCCTTCTAGTATCATGAGAACGGAGATGAAATTGGAAGAACGGACAGTATTTGGTGTTCTTCTTAAAGCCCCAGCTGCCAGAATGATATTACTTGAAAATTGCAACTCTATTTAAGAATAAATTTGTAACATTTATGGCTGTGAAGAAAAGCTTGAAAACATGATGCTTTAAGGTTCCCCCATCAGAAGACACATCTCAAGCTTCATTAATAGTCATAAGATTTCAAAATAAGCACATGGGGTTAGTAATCATGGAATCTACTGACTTCAAAGGAGTTCCATTGCTCTACTAAAGAGAGAATTTGCCCTAATGTCTCAATTTAGACTATGGTGAGACAGGGTTGTTTGAAAACATGAATACTGAGTAAATGATTAAACATGTAATCTCAAATAATTGGGGCAAAAACAACTTTAACTGTTAGAACACTCAGGTGTTCAATTAACCCATTTGTGTGAGTAAATGCAGTTTCTGCATACAATGTACTGTTACTTTCACAACAAGTTGCATGTAAAAAAAATTGTTGGGAATGCAAATTTTCAGCCCAGAATTTTTAAAGGCCGTGCTTGAAATTCTGACCCTTAAAAGTTCAATACTGGGCAATTCAAAAAAAATAATTTTTTTCAAACAAGTAATTAGAACTTATTAGAGGCTAAAGCCTGAAAAAAAATGGTTTGATTAATCAACCAATTATGATAATGCAAGATAGCGAAATGAAGACCTTTCAGGAACTATTTGCTACCCCATAACCAAAAGTGTATGAACAGATTTATTTTTTTTTAAATATTGTTCAAGATGTCTAAGAAATTGCATTTCAGCACAGGACACAAATCTTTATTCAGCTGACTTGTGAATCCTCATATAACAGGGGTTTCTAGAGGAAGGATATCCAACCCTACTTATGTAGGAATTACAATCCTAACTGCTGTTATATAACAAGTTAAAGCCTACAGCGATTACTGTGTTCCATAAGAGAAAACTGGAAACATGCCAACTTCACAGATGAAGCAGTTTTTTAAAATGCTATCTCCATATATAAATTTAATACTGCCATCTGCTGGAACTCATGCTCTAGTTTGTAGGTTGCATGGAAGATCTCTCTCTTCCTGAACTAAAACATGATAAATTTGTTAAATATTTTCCTGTAAATGAAGCACACAAAAAATAATCTTATAAAATAACAGATTTTTTTGTATCTTACATTCAGGTCAGTCTATTAGATTGAATCCCTGGGTTTATTTGGATTCTTTAACTTTATATTTTTAAGACAGAGCACATTAAAAAATGAGCAGGTAGCCTTACTCAGCTCCATACAGGGAGGCTCTGCATTACAGAGTGAGTTTGGTCTCTACTTCATTGGGTGGCACAGGAGAAGCATGCTCTGCTTCAGACACTCTCAGCCATGCCTTCAGGATAGGTGAGGAGCTCCCAAGACAGCTGCTCACAAGCTTCTTTGGATAGAGGACAAAGTTATAAGAATGCAGATCACTTAAAAAGGAAGCTTCTCCAATGACTGGGATAAAAAAAAACCACTCAAAGATCAAGTAATAAGGCAGTCTATGAATTTAGCAGTCCCCCACCTCTGAATATCTGGGCTCCAATTTTACAAAAAAGTCACAGACAAGATGTCTCAATAAGCTTGTTGTAATCCCTAGCAGATATTTTGTATCGTTATTGACCTGCAATTTGTCATGACCTGTCCATTTACAGCATCTACCCAGCAATAGAACAACAGACATACTTGAAAGTCAGGATTGAGAGGCACTAGGAGCAGTGTTTGAGGAAGCTTGCATTGTACCAGTCATGATGATGACAGATACAAGCTATTTTTAACAGCTTCTCTAGTACTGAAGTTGATCACATCTGCCATGAAGTGTTTTGTAAGAGCAAAGACCTCCTTTGGAAAAATAGCATTATATTAAACTAAACAAAATATAGCAATTTTTTAGCCTCCTTCCCCCCCTCCCCACGAAGTGTTCATGTGCTCTAGTGTAAGGTATATTGTAGAAAGGTATAACTAGGCTTATAGTACACAATCTTTTAGTGCTTTACAGAAAATTACTGTATACAGTACAATTTCCATTTGAGATAAGGAAGCTTTTTTTTTGGCCGGGGGGGATAGGGGGCGGTAGTGCTGTTATTGGCCCTTGGTGGTTTTCTAAAAGCTAATGGAGTGAGAAGGAGCACATAGGAACTTCCTCTACTTGCACAATGCAGTCCCTGTTGATAGGGGAGAATAGGGATTGTTCCCTCCAAATGTCCCTAAGAAAACATCACTAAGGACATGGCATCAGTCTGCAGGACCTCACAGAGTAGACTAAGAGCAGGCTGCATGCCCTAAAATAGGCATATCTTCTTGAGGTAGCTACAGGGTGGCTCCATATCACCCCAAGCCCAGACTGTGTCTAAACAGCACAAATTAGTCTTAAATAAGTGACAGATTTGCTGCTAGATTCCTGTTTTTTCTTAAACCACCACCTTTTTAGTCAATTTAGCAAATTATCAGACTAGATTAAAAATATCTAGGCCCGAAGTATGCCCCCATTAGGGTGGAGTGATGTTACATTACAGTTTGCTATATCTGCCCCCTTCTATCAGCGTCAGAAGTCTCATGGGGTGCATTCCATGAAGGGAAGGAATCCTCCAACTCAGATCATAATCCACTGTTGCTACGGCAGCCCTGAGTCTGCAGCAGGGTGGATTTGATTTAAATCAAATGTGTTTAAATCACTAGTCCGGAAGACTCGACTTAATTATGGTTTTCTACATAAAAGTGCATTCTTGTTGGTTGGTATAACCTTAAACACATACTGTTCACAACTCAGAGATAGATATAGGTTTCATTTTTAAAAGGCACATACTATACATTTTTAAACAGTGATTTATTTTGAAAACTTTTCAAATTAGTTTTACAGCTATAATCAGAAAATGAATGATTGTTTGGTTACTTCATTTACCAAAGGTAATTGAAGCAGATATTTATGAAGTCATTGGGAGGTGAACTATCATTAATATTTGGAAGATTTTCTTGCCATGCTGTATTAGGAGAAGGAGATCATCACTAGACAGACATTTAAATTGTTTTATTTAACTAAAACAACAATGTTAAGTATCCTGGATTTTTTTCTCAACAGCAAATATAATATTTTAACAAAACAAGCATATGTCCCTTTCTTCTCACATTTATCTCCAGACTTCTTCTCCTTGTCCAGATCTATTCTGCCCCCAACAATTTTCTATTCATTGAACTTTCTGAAACTTTGCACTTTTGGAGAGAGGTAAAGGATTGACTCTGTGTACACAAATTTTCAGAAGGACAACAGGGTTGAGATCTGTTATTTCTCACATCTATATATTTATTTATGTATTTAAAAACATTTTTGCTGTTAACAAGCATGTTACCTCTGGAAACACAAATCCACAGTTTGAGAACTGCAAAACTAAGCATCTCTGATGGTATTTTCTAGACTGAGCTCTGAGTCCCATTGGGTAGATAGAAATATTAAACCTAAATAATCTATACAGAAGCCCATAAAACTGGGTCCCTAATCCATGAACTTTGGAACTCATTTATAAAACTTTTCTTAAGCATTACATTAATATATTGTCTCATACTACAGAATTAGAATTTATAATCCCTATTCCATGAGATATCATCTTCAGATAATGCTTTTTGAGGGAAGAAACCTATCAAAAAAATCAGATTTAAATAAAAAAAGATCAGATTTTAAAAAAAGATAAACATTGATTTTTATCCATCCTGGATTGCAGTAGCCCCTACCGCTGCTGCATTCCCAAACTGTAGGGAGATGGAGATGTCAGAAATTAGTGGTACCATGCAGCAGTAAAATTGTTATCCTTGCTCCTTCTCTAGCCCATTCTGCCCCTCTTTCTCAAACTATTACAAAGGAACAAAAGAAGGAGCTGCTACACAGTTAAGCTCTGAATTCCTGTGAAATGCACGCTTGGCAGATCTTCCACCTGTACAAAACAGTGCCATCTGACGTGCTCAGGGTGGAGGAGATAAGATTTAGCCAATAATGCAAGTTCATCTGCACACAGAGAAAAAGGATTTCTCGCTTACAGAAAAGTTTCTAGAACTGTAATGTGCCTGGTCATGTTCTGTAATCCTTTATTATTTTATTCAGGTACAGATGGGCAAAAGCCACCATCCTCCCACTTATGATTTACCACCAGAGCAAGAAGGGAAATCTGAACAGTTCATATAACCATCTGATGTTTTGAAACAATCACAATAATTTGCATAACAGGATCAAGACCTAATTCTGCAGTCAATTCATAGACAAGAAACAATAAGAGGATCCAGCCCTTAAATTGGTAGAAATGAAAGGTTGCTTTGATGGGAACGGAGCCAAACTAACTTGGACCTCTCCAAATAGTTCTAAACATAAGCATGCCTTATGCTTGCTATTAAGGTAGGTATATTGATTGCATGACCTACTTTCCAAGTAAAAACAAGATGAGAGATACACATTTAAAACATTAAATTAAATCTTATTGGCCTTCAAGATTGAATGACTAGCAGAGTTATCTCATCTGTCATCTCATCTGTCAGGGCCAGAAATGCGCTATTCTGAAATTTTATTTCCTGCAAGAAGTCCTGCAAATATTCCCAGGCATCTTCAATGGGCAACACTTCATACACAGCTACTTGTTTCTCTTCATGGGCCTTAGAGTTCTAAGAAGAAAGAGATTAATGGAATTCTACAGAATAGCAAATTAAGAATTAGATTCAGTGCACTGAAAGGAATAGGACTTGAACACTGAAGAGTTCAAAACAAAAATCACAGGAGAAAAGATTTCATAATACAATAAAACAAATTCAGATGTGATTTTTCTAGTATACTGCATGTTATTCAAACCCTCATTCTAATGGAGTCACAGTCATTCCTCACGCATAATATCTGTAGAGTTACACAAAGGAGGAATCTGGTACACAATGAAGTTATGATCAGGAAGACTGACTATAGTGAAAATGGCTCCTTCACTCAAGAAGAGATTTCCATTTGCACTCAAGGTCATAACTGCTTACCTGACTGACAAAAATAAAGGTTTTATTCTTCTCTCTGCCAAGACAATACAGCTCTGGGCAATTCTTTTCCGACTCCTCCATCATCAACAGATCTATTGACCAAGTTACAGCTGCAGAAGCTTTATTAATGGTTATAACGTGCAAGTCAAGAGGAACACAGCTAGTCTCTAGCTCCCAAGCTGACTCTGTAGCGCTAGTAGATAAAAATGTTTTTCTAACTTAAAAACATACATCCCAGTACCAGAGAGGGCAGCTCCTCCTGTAGAGGCATGTGAGGACGCACCGTAGTACCTCAACTGCCCTCTGCCAGGAGGAGGGCAGCTTTCAATTCCAGTCAGGCCTCCATAATGAAACATTCTGGCAGAGGCAGCTCGGGACGCTCCTTCCCATTCCCTCAGCCTCATCCACTTTGTGATGACATATACTAGCTCCAGACACCTTGGTGGAGTGAGAATTGCAGGCAGCGTGCAGATCTGTACTCCATTCATGGGGACTTTTTACGGCTATGCACTGCAGTTGCAGTTCTATCAACAGAACCCAGTGAATGAATTGGGCCCATTGTCTATGTACTGTATTACGATCCCACTGAATCAGTAAAATGTTGTCAGTTAAAAACATTTTTTGTAAGTGCCATGTAATATTACAATTCTCTATACTAAAATATTGGATATAGAAGTAGAAAAATACATCATCCATGGAAGTTGCAGGACTTATTAGAAGCTTCATTTTCAACAGGATCTTGTTTCAGTCAAGAAAGATTAACAAAGATGTGCACTACTTCTTACACACCAGATCTATCTAGTAAGAGTAGCTTTAGAGAGAGAGGCTTAATTTAGCAAGAAAAATATGATTAAGACCTTCTCTGTCAGTGATCATATTTTGTTCTGTATTAGCAAGGAACTGGCATTAAATCTCGTAACATCTAGAAATCACATCCACCTCTGGTCGAAGGTAGTTATTGGCTTCCTTCCCGACTGATTCAGCAAGATACTGAAGCACCATGCCTGTATTTAGGTCTAAAAACTTCACCTTCTTTCAAGTCTGGCATCCATTCCCATTACTCTCAAAACAGATAAAATGTTGCTGGTCTCCAAAAGAGGAAGAAAAAAAAAAAGAAGAAGAAGTGTGGAAGTAAACACAGGAAATGAAAGAAATAACATTCTACAGATTTTTCTTGCAGAAACAGATAAGTTAGTGCTAACTATAGCTATTATTGCACTGGAGTTTAGTCTCAGAGGATTGGGGGATTACCATATCCAGAGCAGACGAGAAGTGAAATTAATGATTTTTTGTTTATATAAACAAGACTATTTTAAAAATGCACAAGAAAAAAAAATATGAAAAATAAGAGAAAGCTTATCCCCAGAGAAAAAGAATGTTAAAGTTACAGAAAAGCACACTTACTGTACCTAGCAATTACTTCCATTGGGTTAAAAGAAAAAGGAGTACTTGTGGCACCTTAGAGACTAACAAATTTATTTGAGCATAAGCTTTCGTGAGCTACAGCTCACTTCATCGGATGCATGCAGTGGAAAATACAGTGGGGAACATCTGAGGAACAGTGTGTGTGGGGGGAAATAACATGGGGAAATAGTTTTATTTAGTGTAATGACCCATCCACTCCTAGTCTCTATTCAAGCCTAAGTTAATTGTATCCAGTTTGCAAATTAATTCCAATTCAGCAGTCTCTTTGGAGTCTGTTTTTGAAGTTTTTTTGTTGAAGAATAGCCACTCTTTGGTCTGTAATCGAGTGACCAGAGAGATTGAACTGATTTTTGAATGTTATAATTCTTGATGTCTGATTTGTGTCCATTTATTCTTTTATGTAGAGACTGTCCCATTTGACCAATGTACATAGCAGAAGGGCATTGCTGGCACATGATGGCATATATCACATTGGTAGATGCGCAGGTGAATGAGCCTCTGATAGTGTGGCTGATGTGATTAGGCCCTATGATGGTTTCCCCTGAATAGGTATGAAGACACAGTTGGCACAGTGGGCTTTGTTGCAAGGATAGGTTCCTGGGTTAGTGGTTCTGTTGTGTGGTGTGTGGTTGCTGGTGAGTATTTGCTTCAGGTTGGGGGGCTGTCTGTAAGCAAGGACTGGCCTGTCTCCCAAGATCTGTGAGAGTGATGGGTCGTCCTTCAGGATAGGTTGTAGATCCTTGATGATGCGTTGGAGAGGTTTTAGTTGGGGGCTGAAGGTGATGGCTAATGGTGTTCTGTTATTTTCTTTGTTGGGCCTGTTCTGTAGTAGGTGACTTCTGGGTACTCTTCTGGCTCTGTCCATCCATTTCTTCACTTCAGCAGGTGGGTATTGTAGTTGTAAGAATGCTTGATAGAGATCTTGTAGGTGTTTGTCTCTGTCTGAGGGGTTGGAGCAAATGCAGATTGACCCCCACTGTTCCTCGGACGTTCTTGTCAACTGCTGGAAATGTCTCACCTTTATTATCACTACAAAAAGGTTTTCTTCCTACCCCCTTCCCCCCACCACTCTCCTGCTGGTAATAGCTCATCTTAAGTGATCACTCTCCTTATAGTGTGTATGGTAACACCCATTGTTTCATGTTCTCTGTGTATATAAATCTCCCCACTGTATTTTCCACTGAATGCATCCGATGAAGTGAGCTGTAGCTCACGAAAGCTTATGCTCAAATAAATTCATTAGTCTCTAAGGTGCCACAAGTACTCCTTTCTTTTTAACAAGGATTAAATATTGTTTACCTGCATATCAATATTTCAATGTTTCTATTGTTATATCATTACACACTCTGATTTTTAAAAACCACGGCTCAGTGCTGATCCTGTACTTTGAATTGTGGAAGCCCTGGGTTTGCTTCCCAGTTCCACAATCTCTTGCTCCCCAAGCCAAACTGAATTCCCACATACTGTGGGCCCTTTGTCCTGAAGTATTTCTTTATATTCTGTTATCAGTCAGAAAAATGAAATCTTATCATATCATTAAAAAGGTTTCAGAGTAGCAGCCGTGTTAGTCTGTATTCGCAAAAAGAAAAGGAGTACTTGTGGCACCTTAGAGACTAACAAATTTATTAGAGCATAAGCTTTCGTGAGCTGTAGCTCACGAAAGCTTATGCTCTAATAAATTTGTTAGTCTCTAAGGTGCCACAAGTACTCCTTTTCTTTTTGTATCATTAAAAAGGTTATGAATAAGCCTATAGAAATGTTATCTAATATTTATTCTAAATATTAGAAAATATTTTATTAGTACAAACTTTAAAATTATTTCACCAACATAGGACACAATCCTTTAACCACTCCATGCTTTGAGCACCAACATATGTCCAAGTTTTACATTCAGAGTATTTGCAGGATCAGGCCCTTATCAAATATGACCCAGAAATAATATGAAATGTGAAATACAGCTAAACTAACAATAGTTGCTAGAATTCTTATTAAAAAAGGACAGCATCTTTTGATGTATTATAATAAAAATATACATACCAGTCTTCTGCAGCATCATAAACCACATGATTCTCCTCACACAAATTAATTGTTTTGCACTTGATGTCTTCAAGCTCATTTGATATACATTTTAAATTTTCTAGAGGTTGCTGCATGGTGTAAGGTAGATGGACATCAGCCACATTTACTTTGAAAGAGAGAGAGACTTTCATAGGTGCCGACTCTATAGGATGGAGCACCCATGAAAAAAATTGTAGGTGCTCAGCACCCACCAGCAGCCCTGCCGATCAGCTCCTCCCCCTCTCTCCCTGTGCCTCCCATGCCTTAGATCAGCTGTTCAGCAGTGTGCAGGAGGTGCTGGGGCAGGGGGTGAAGCAGGAAGAGGCTGGGGAGGGGGCTTGGGGCAGAGCAGGGGGTCAAGCACCCCCACCCTGGGAGCAGAGGAAGTCAGCCCCTATGCACACTTTTACAGGATTTAAGGCCACAAGAGGCGGATTTTTAGATCATCCTTTGCAGCATAGCACTCTGTCCAACCAGGAAGAAAAAATACTGGTGTGTTAATAGCTGAAAACCTTAAAAAGTGATTAGAGAAGACCGACAATGGGGAGTGGTTCAAGGAAGAGAAAAGGGGTGGGGAGAAACGGCATAGAAGAGACAAAAGCAGAAGGAAAAAGTTAGAAAAAACTAGTGAAGAGGAAAGGAAAATTAATTGGTTACCTAATGAAACTACACGTGGTCAATATAAAAGTTTAATTTTTAAAAAGTCACATTAATGATAGAGGAGTTAAATAGGAGATAGAGAAAGATTTTTTGCTGTACTGAAAAACCACAACCAACCAAACTTTCCCCATCTTTACTTCTGCTTCTCAGGTTTCCTTCTTCTGGAGAGTTTTGAATCAAGTATTTTCACTCACCAGAGTTAGAAATCAATACCAAAATTAAAAGCTATGCTCACAGATACTTGCTTATATAAATTTGACTAAGTTATGTGTTGCTTTAACTTCCTGTTAAAACTTGTGCGAGTGCTAAAAAGGCCCATTTCAGAAACACGTTCAATTGTTCTACCAGTGATGGAAAACAGAAGACATTTTAAAGTAAGGTACAGTCTCAGGTGATTTGGCCCATATTTGACTCCTACCACTGTCTGAAACAGAATTTGAGTCGGTTTTTTCAAATTTTTTATTAAGTTAGTACTGAGGCAGAACTCCTACTCAAGTCAGAGGGAGTTATTTTGGGGGAGAGGGGTTAAGCTTCAGATTTTGACACACTAACTGGCAAGAAGCTAGGCATTAGCTATCATAACATACAGAGATGATGACATTTAAATTTACTGTGAAGGAACTAGATTAATAGTCCAAATTTAGGTATTTAATCTATCACTCTGTTAGCATCTTTGGTAGAGCTGTCAAGTGATTAAAAAAATTAATCATGATTAATCGCACTGTTAAACAATAATAGAATGCCATTTATTTAAATATTTTTGGGTGTTTTCTACATTTTCAAATATATTGATTTAAATTACAACACAATACATAGTGTACAGTGCTCACTTTATATTTTTATTACAAGTATTTGCACTGTAAAAAACAGAAAAATAGTATTTTTCAATTCACCAAAGTACTGTAGTGCAATCTCTTTATCATGAAAGTTGAACTTACAAATGTAGAATTATGTAAAAAACAAACAAAAAACCAACACAACACTGCATTCAAAAACAAAACAAACAATGTAAAAATTTTAGAGCCTGCAGGTCCACTCAGTCCTACTTCTTGTTAAGCCAAATCGCTCAGACAAACAAGTTTGTTTACATTTGCAAGAGATAATATTGCCTGGTTTTGTTTACAATGTCGCCTGATAGTGAGAACAGGTGTTCTAATGGCACTGTTGTAGCTGGAATCGCAAGATATTTACATGTCAGATGTACTAAAAATTCATATGTCCCTTCATGCTTCAACCACCATTTCAGGGGACATGCATCCATGCTGATCACGGGTTCTGCTCGATAAGAATCCAAAGTAGTGCAGACCGACACATGTTCACTTTCATTATCTAAGTCAGATGCCACCAGCACAAGGTTGATTTTCTTTTTTGATGGTTCAGGTTCTGTAGTTTCTGCACTGGAGTGTTACTCTTTTAAGACTTCTGAAAGCATGCTACAAAATCTGAGAGGGATGAGGTATAGAAGGCACTTCAGATTCTTAAACCTGGGGTCAAGCGTTGCAATTATCTTTAGAAATCTCACATTGGTACCTTCTTTGTGTTTAGTGAAATCTGCAGCGAAATTGAAATCTTAAAATGAATAATATGTGCTGGGTCATCATCCGAGACTGCTATAACATGAAATATATGGCAGAATGCGGGTAAAATAGAGCAGGGGGACATACAGTTCTCCCCCAAGGAGTTCAGTCACAAATTTTAATTAACACATTTTTTTAAAGAGCGTCATCAGCATGGAAGCATGTCCTCTGGAATGATGGCTGAAGCATGAAGCGGCATACGAATGTTTAACATATCTGGCATGTAAATACCTTGCAGTGCTGGCTACAAAAAAGTGCCATTCAAATGCCTGTTCTCGCCTTCTTGTGATACTGTAAATAAGAAGAGGGCAGCATTATTTCCTGTAAATGTAAACAAACGTGTTTGTCTTAGCAACTGGCTGAACGAGAAGTAGGACTGAGTGGACTTGTAGGTTCTGAAGTTTTACATTGTTTTGGTTTTGAGTGCAGTTACGTAACAAAAAAAAAATCTACATTTGTAAGTTGCACTTTCACGACAAAGGTTGAACTTCAGTACTTGTATGAGATTAATTGAAAAATACTATTTCTTTTGTTTATCATTTTTACAGTGCAAATATTTGTAATAAAAAAATATACACTTTGATTTCAATTACAACACAGAATACAATGTATATGAAATGTAAAAAAACCCATCCAACTGTTAAGCAGTTTCCATTTCAAACAGCACCACAATCAAATATGAACAGGTTTCACGTCTAATGGTAAGAGAACCAGAAATCCTAGGTTAGTTTACATGCACTCTTATTCAAAGGCACCTTGAGACAGTTTTCTTTAAGTGCACGTTTGTTTTTTAAATAATATTTTAAGAGGGATATGAATTTAGAGCACAGAAGACACACCTTTCTCCCCCCAAATCAGCATAGATGGGTCCAGATGAAACACTTTAAGATACAACAGTGCTGTCTAGAGAACAGCCAACTCTAGAAATCAATCATACCTTGTTAGTCTGCTTTTCAGCTCTGCAATTTCATCTGCCAATTGCAGACAGGCTTCATCCAGTACTTCCATTGCTTTCTGCATACCCTGTATTTGTCCACTTAATTTCTGATTCACATACTTTAAGTCTTCAACATTGCTGGTTAAGGAGTCAAATCCCCTTTACCAAGAAAAAGAAAAAGTACCCTTTTAGTACATATATTTTGTGGAAACGGAACCTAAATTTAATTTGAACCATATCTTAAAGCGGTGCTGTACAACCTTTTTTTTTTTTTTTTAAACCACACAAGATCACTTTTTGAACTTAAAAATCAACCCATTATCTACCCTGCCCCTTCCCCAAGGCCCCACCCCACTCACTCCATTCCCCCACCCTTGCTCACTCTCCCACACCCTCATTCACTTTCACCAGACTGCAGCAGGTGGTTGGGGTGTGTGGGGGGGTGCAGGGTCTGGGCTGGGGCCACAGGACTCAGAGTGTGGGAGGGGGGCCCCAGGCTGAGCCTGGGGCAAGGAGTTGGGGTGCAGGAATCATTATTGTCACACTGCACCTAGTCTCTTAGAATCCACTGGATATTTCATGAATTTTACTTTTTATTAGTGTCATTTGTAGTTTATAGATCCAAAATCCTTCAGGGATTGTCACAAATCAGTGTAACTATCTCAACTGTGGGGTTTACATTGTCTGAGTCCGGTGCAGGGGGTTGGGGTGCAGGAGTGAGGGGTGCAAGCTCTGGGAGGGAGTTTGGTGCAGTAGGGGACTCCAGGCTGGGGCAGAGAATCGGGGTGTAGGACAGGAGTGTGGGCTCTGGGAGGGAATTTGGGTGCAGGGGGGATCCAGGCTGTGGGAGGGGGCTGAGGTAGGGGAGGAGGTGTGGTTGGGAGGCACTTACCACATTCAGCTCCTGGCTGGCCGTGCAGCAGGGCTCAGGCAGGCTGCCTGCCTGCTGCCTGGCTGGTTCCCAGCCAATGGGAGCTGCAGGGACAGTGCTGGGGCAGCATGCAGAGCCCCCTCATTCCCCTGTTCCCCTGCCCCACAATGGCTGCAGAAACATACCAGCAGCCAGCCGCTTCTGGGAGCAGCGTGGGACCAAGGCAGGCGGGCAGGCAGCATGCCTGAGACCTACTGCTAGTGGCCCGGAGATCACAATGAACTGGCAGAGGCTCCAGGATCGACCAGTCGATCACAATCGATGGGTTAGTGACCACCGTCTTCAAGGGAGGATAATTTCTGCCCTCCCCCATATGCCACTGTACTGACCTGGACAAAATCTGAACTGGTGAAAAAGGGCAGATTTTCATCTTTTAACCATTACTTATTGGACGTAGTGTACAAGTCCCAATATTTAAAAGTGGTTGTATTTTTAAATGTGAAAAATTTTAAGGCTAAGGGGAAGAATAAATGTAAATCAGTAGGATAAATTAATATTAGACACAAGTCCATCGCTTCAATATAAGCAGTTCAGTGCTCTATCAAATAAGCCACTAAACTGGGAGTCAGGATATCTGGATTCTATTCCTAGCTCTTCCCCCTTTCTACTGGTGACCTTGGGAAAGTCACTTCATCTCTATGCCTCAGTTTCCCCATATGTAAAATGGGGATAATGACACTTGCCTCTTTTGTAAAGCACTTTGAGATCTACTGATAAAAAGCACTATATAAGAAGTAGGTGTTATTACTGGAAGTTTTATTTTATATAGGCAATTTTACTAGAGTAATTTCCACATTCAGAAGAAAGAATAGGAGTAAGTTGATGTTTTTGTAGTTCTCGTCACTTGGGCCTTTTTCAGACCCAGCTCATTTCCTCTTTCCCACAACAGGGTATATCAGTATTGCCTTTTGAGGTGTGAATGCAGCTCAGGTAGACAGACATGCACTAGCATGCTATAAAAAAAGCCATGCAAATACATTGCTTACCCATGCTGAAGTCTGTGCTGCTGCATTAGTAATGCTAGCATAGGAAAAGCTACTCAAGCTGTAATCACACCGCATATTGCACTGTAGACAGACGCATAGAGGGGGAAAAGGAACGTCAGTCTCCTCTACTACACTGCTCCTCCTTCCCACAACTCTGTGGTGGGTGCTCATTAGACTGAGGACCACATGGGGAAGAAGTGGAGACTGCACCAGGTGGGAGAAAAGCCTGGGAGGACATAGGGTGGACAAAAATGTGAAAATTTCCTTCCCTTGAACATTTCTCATGGAATTTTTCCACAGAAGAGGCAATCCAGCTGGATCTGTGACCTATGCAATCTCAAGAATATATATATATATATATTTTATCTGGGTAAGTTAGATGAGAGAGAGTTCACTTACAAGGCACAAAAGGGGCCCTAATTAGGGGGAAAATATGCATTGAAAACAACAACATTTAGTTTTCTAGAACAAAGGGGTTTATATAAAAATAATTCAAAGTCAGCAGAGGTAGATTTGAATCTAAAATTAAATGAAAACCCTTCCAACTATGTGCAGTTGGACAAATTCATCTCTGGGTTAACTAGGTTGATTTCAATGGAGTAACTCCAAAGGTGAATATAACCAATTTAGAGAGAGAGACAGAGACATACACAGTGCGTGTGTGTCTGTGTGTGTATATAAGTAAAACACACACACTTAAGGTACTATTTGCTATTACCAAACTGCTCTTTTTCTAGATGATAACATGATCTTGAGATGCAGTTTTCAAATAATATTGATATATGTAGTGCATATTCAGTGTAATTTGGGCCAAATCCCAATAGGAGTTTTGCCCAACTAAGACCAGTAGGGTTTGGCCCTATTTTTTATTATGCTCTGCCATTTTAAATAGGAACATGTTAGGAATAGGAGATACATTTTTAAGGCATGGGTAACATTATAAATACCCACAAAATAGGCAAAAAACCAACAACAACAAAAAAGACATGAAGACGGCTAAAATAAATAATTGCCCACCCCACGGCAATCAGGCACACATTTCTAAACAATACACTATAGGCAACATACATGTCTTCAGCTGTTCCCTGGAATTTCTCATAATCTTCCTCAGATAGGAATGATGTATTTCCTCCTTGAAAGCAGGAGAGAGATTTCCAGCTTTAACATGTCACTCATAAAATAGTTAAGTGTTTTAAGTACCTAATCTAATGTTATAAATTATATGCAGCAAAACTGATATGCAATAAAGATTATTATTTATAGCATATGACAGTAATGCCCGAAATGTGCTTGGCATTCTATCAAACATGCAAGACCAAAGAGAGACTTACTATTTTTATGCATGTTTCTTTTACTTGTTGACCTATTTTCATCAGCTTCATCATCTGAAATACTGAATTTAGAAAGTGTAGAAGTCCATCTATTTAAAAAGATCAAAATAAACACTGCACAGATCTTCCTTTCTTCTTTGTGGGAAAATTTGCTTCCTGTAGTTTTCAGAATTATATCAAACACCATAGGTGAGAGATTTAGTCTATAATTAGTTAGAAATACATTGTCTCTTGCTCCTCATGCTTGTGAGGAGGGGTAAGAGGGCATGAAGTGAAGCTACTTTCCCCACAGGTCACAGTACAAATGGGGAGGAACCCACATAAGGCTCTCTTCTGTGCAGGTAGATGGGTAGCTGTGGGGAACAGATAAAACAGATGACAATGCAGAGCTTTATCTAAGTCAGCAGGCCAGGTACTTAGGTGTGGATTTAAACCTAAGTGACTTGCCTAATGTGCCACAGGAAGTCAATGGAACAGATAGGACAGAAGCCAGCTATCCCCATTGAATGCTGTGCCTTAACCATAAAACTATCATTCTTTCATTTTCAAACAAACATTCACATTTGTATCTTATAGAGTATGTCCCCAAAGCTTACTAAAGAGCCTCATTGAGGCAAAACACCAACTGACTTCAGTATCAGATCCATCATGCATACAAATCAAATATAACCAAGTCAAATCAGCTTGAATAAAAAAAACCAAACAAACCAAACCAAACATAGTTACCAGTCCTGATAGCATGTGGCAATCCAGCTTTTCATAGTAGAGAAACATTTCATGCTATCATTAAAGCTATTCTGCCTTTTAGGGTCTAACATATTGTAGAGGATTAATAATCTGCATTTCTCATGGCTCTGTCCTGTCACATCTTCCAAATATTTTATAAAAACCAGAAGCAGGAACTAGTCCTGTAGAAAAAGCAATGATATGGAGCACAGTTTAGTATATGTTTACCTTTCCTATTTTGATTGAGTACCAGTAGAACCTGTTTCCTTAAGGTTGCAAACTTCAAAAGTAATATTGATCAAATCATCTTCTGAGTAACCAGCAACTTTTACTATATTATTAGCTACGCCTTCATTGACAGCAGTACTAGCATTTCCTAAACAGAAATATTGTAAGTTAAAAATATATTTTATGTTATGGCTTCAGGACACATACCTACCATTTAATAAAAACATACCACTTTTAACCTATTTTCCACAAGTCTCATAAAGAAAAGGAAAAAATCCCCAACCCCAGCCATCGCATTCTCTAACAAAGGGGTGGGAAAACTACTGCTCATGGGCCGGATCCGGCCCAACAGCCATTTTAATCTGGCCCTCAAGCTCTTCCTGGGGAGCGGGGTCTGGGGCTTACCCTGCTCCAGTGCTCCAACTGGGGAGGAGGGTCAGGGGCCGCTCCACGCGGCTCCTGGAAGCAGTGGCATGGCCCCGCTCCAGCACTCCAGCCGGGAAGCAGGGTCAGGAGCCTCTCCAGGCAGCTCCCAGAAGCAGTGGCATGTCCCCCCTCTGGCTCCTATGCATAGGAGCAGCCAGGGGGTTCCACTTTGCACACTGCCCTCACCCCAAGTGCCGCCCCCGCAGCTCCCATGGGCCAGAAACTGCAGTCAATGGGAGCTGCAGGGGTGGCAACTGCAGATGGGGCAGCGTGCAGAGCTGCTTGGCCATGCCTCCACATAGGAGCAGAAGGGACATGCCACTGTTTTTTGGAAGTCGCTTGAGGTCAGTGCCACCCAGAGCCTGCACTGCTGAGCCTCCCACCCGTGCCCCAACCCTGATTCCCCCTCACCCTCCGAATCCCTTGATCCCATCCCAGAGCACCCTCCTGCACCCCAAACCCCTCATCCACAGCTCTACCCCAGAGTCCACACTCCCAGCCAGAGCCTGCACCCCTTCCCACACTGCAACCCCCTGCCACATCCCTGATCTCCCTCCTGCCCATCAAACCTCTTGGTCCCAGTCCACAGTACCCTCCTACACACCAGGCTCCTCATCCCCAGCCCCACCCCAGAACCCTCATACCCCCCACACCCTACTCACCCACCCAGAGCCCCCTCCCGCATCCCAACCCAAATTTTGTGAGCATTCATGGGCCACCCTACAATTTCTATTCCCAGATGTGGTCCTCAGGCCAAAAAGTTTGCCCACCCCTGCTCTAGCAAACCCTTGAGAAAAGATTTAACTTGTATTATGTTTTAGAAGACAATAGTTTCCTGCTCTATCAGAACGGCAAAAGAAGAAAATTCCACCATCCAACAGCACCCAGATGTTTTAAATTAGGGCTTGTTAACTTGGGCAACCTTATTGACCCCAACTGCAGTAGCCCCTCATTGAGAGAGAGAGATGATCTGAAGTAGTTAGTCCCCAATTCATATAGTTTTTAAAACAATTAAAGTTAACAACCTTAAACTGCACCCAAAAGAAAGAGCAAGCCAGTGCTGTTAGAAATTAGAGCACTACACAATGTTCTAATGTTTGTTTTAATTAAGAGGGAGTGATAAGGGTTTCTTTGGGCCATTTATGTACAATCAGGGGTGCTGAAACAATTTTTATAGTGAGAGTGCGGAGAGCAACTGAACCAAACTGTAATACACTCTATATAACAGAATCCACTTCAAGTCAGGGAGTGCAGCAGCACCCCTAGTTCCAGCTCCTATATGCACTGCACCACACCACATTGTGGATGGGGCAGAAGTTGTCTAAATTGGAAAAGCTCTGGGAAGACTTCTTACTCTTCCAAGTTCCAAAGATAAGGCAATGCCTCCATGGTACAAGAGAGCCCTTTATTAGTATCTGCAATCAGAACTTGTCACACTTCAAAAAAATTTGCATACTTAGTTTCAGTGGTAAAAAACACAGGGAGGTCTAACACAGGAGGGCACACTGGTTCTGAAGTTTCAGCAGTCTTTCAATAGGGAGTTACTATTCTCTGGTGATAGATGTATATCTTCTGAAAAAGTATCTGATCCAGAATCCATATTGATTAAAATGCACTGGTCAAAGTTCAAATCAGAATGTTTTCCTTTTTTTCTTAGGGGGTCAGGTTCCATTTTCCCTCTATTATGAAACAAAATGAACCTCCTTATAATTATCAGATGCACCACTTACCTAGGAATTAATAAGATAATGCAAATGAAAACAGTAGAAAACAATTAGTTTATAACTCTGTTCAAAATTAAATGATTTTAACATATCTATTTCAACTGAAATACACATGTAAGGGGAGGTGGGCTGCCTTGTTATACATGAAATACGTTTTTCCTTGAAATAAATATATTTTAAAAAATATTCTTTTAATTGATCCTTATGATTCTCTTTATAGTAAAAGTAGTTTTTTGCCTTGTCTTTTTGTTCCTTCAATACTGCTTCAAAACTAGATGACTGTAGCTGCTCTTTTATAGTAAATTACCACCCACTGTATACTTTATACTGAAACTCCAGTGCCTTTATTGTGCACATTGAGCTGATCTTGCAGTTGTAATTGAGGCAAAATAGCAATTTAAGAGCCCAATCCTGCAATTTGTTCTTCATAGGTGGATTCATGCATCTGCATGGAGCGAGGGGCTCCACAGAGATTCAAGCAACACAGTGGCAAAATCAGGGCCTAAGTAAATTGGTGTTTTTTCTGAATAAGATCACAAGATCAAACTCATGGGTTGCAATTAAGAAAAATATTATGTCTTTTTATTGTCTGCATTTCAATTTCTCTACAGATCTTTTTGAAAAATGTTATAGAAACTACCATAGGACTCAAACCTGCAAACACTAATGAGGGTAGAGCTTACTGACATGACTTGTCTCAAATACTACTCATGGCTGTAAGGGTGGGATGCATAAAGTACTTAGGTGCCTAAATCCTAGATTTAGGCCTATGTTTTGAGTTTAGGTGCCTAAAACCCAGATTTGGCTCTACTATGATCCACAAAACTCTTGCTGAACCCTGTAGGCTCCTAAACTCATTTGGTACCTATCTTTTCAGAGTAAAAGTCCCTAGCCACTTAGGACTATGAGCACTATAGTGGAACTCAGAAGTATTCTTCTGTCTACCTAGCTGCATCTACACTGAGGTTAAGTGGGATTAATAACTACACTGCTCCAGGCTGTGAATTTTTCACACCAATGAGCACACTATGTTGACCTCGCTGTTAAGTGTAGATCAGGCCTAAGTTTCGGCTCTGAGCATGTCCACTGCTGCCTCACTCTAAGTGTTCTGACACCTATCTCTCACCTAAGAGAGAGCAATTCACAAACCAGGGAAAGACAGGTATTTGTCCACTTAAACTGTGCACAGAAGTTGCCAGCTGGATTGGACCCCATTCAGAATCTGGCCAAAGGAAGTGGTGGTGGTGCTGGTTCCGGTTCCCACCCTATAACCTTTAGCCCAGCACCCACCTAGGAGGTGGGAGATCGCAGGTCCAGTCCCCCTGCTCCAACCACTTTTTCATCATTTATCCAGAATCCAACAGCTTCAACAGGAGGAACTGAGGGAGCCTCATATCAAAATAACCCATAGCACATATTCTGCAGCCAGGACTTAGCTGCAGGGCTGGCTTTATGGAAAATGGCACCCTGGGCAAGCTTGTATTTTGGCATCCCTGGCCTCCATGCCTCTCCCCCCAGGCCCCGTTATGTTTTCTTGGTTGATGTTTCCTTTTAAAAATATTTCAGTCAGGATGGATAAAAATCATTTTTTTTAAATAAAAGAAATTGGATTTTTTTTTACTTAAATCAGATTGTTTTAATAAAATGTTTTTTGAGGAAAAAACCTTTCTACGGATAGTTTTAATTAAGATACGTTATAGCTCAAAGATATCTCATCATGGAATAGGGATTATAAATTCTAATTCTATAGTATGAGACAATATATTCATGTAATGTTTAAGAAAAGTTTTGTAAATGAGTTCCAATAGTTCATGGATTAGGGACCCAATTTTATGGGGTTCCACAGACTTCTGTATGATTATTTAGGTTAATCTTTCTATCTACCCAATGGGACTCAGTGCTCAGTCTAGAAGATACCATCAGAGATGCTTAGTTTTGCAGTTCTCAAACTATGGATTTGTTTCCAGAGGTAACATGCTTGTTAACAGCAAAAATATTTTAAATAATTAAATAATATATAGAGGTAACAGACCTCAACCTTATTGTCCCTCTGCAAATTTGTGTACACGGAATCAATCCCTTACCTCTCTCTAAAAGTGCAAAGTTTCAAAAAGTTCAATGAATAGAGAAGATTGTTGGGGGTGGAAAAGATCTGGACAAGAAGAAATCTGGAGATAAATGTGAGAAGGGAGGGACAGGCAGTAGAAACAAAAGTGAAACTGTTTGAGCAGCATATTCCAGAAGTCTTGAGGTCTTTCTCAGTGTAGCCTTCATTGATTTGCGATCTACCACACCATTCTCTCACTACAAGGGTAAGTAAACCTATAATGGCAGCAGGCCATAAAAGAGACCCAGTTTGGAAATATTTTAATGACGTTCCTTTACCTGTGGGTAAGACAGGCATGCATGCAAAATGCAAACAGTGCAACAAAGAAATGCAAGGCCTGGTTTCCCGAAGGAAACAACATCATGAGAAGTGTTCCTTCTCAGGAGGAAGTTTCACTGAAGATAATGAAATGAACATGTCTGAACATGTAAGATCTTCAGATTGGTAAACTTTTTTATTTCATACTTCTTTCTTAAGGACTGCCTGTATTCCTTCTGGACTATTCTTGAATTCTCATGTTTGAGCAAAAAATATAGTTGTTACTCTATGGTACTATCATTTTAGATGCAGTTGTGATAAAAAATAAATAGCTGAAATAGGCAGATCTTCCTTTTACAATTTCACCTTTAAAGTAGTACCAAGTGTCAGTGAATGCAATGAGTAATACTAAATGAGCAGTATGGTAATAATAATTAAATAAGTTCATTGACTTATTTTGTTTAGGAGAATCCATCCTCAACCTACAGGATTCTGAAGACTATCCACCTTCAAGATCACCATCATTTTCTATAGTTTCAGAGTTATCTGTCAATCACAGTGTTTCAGTCACATCACGTATGTCACATAGCCACAGTATATCACCTGTAGCAAAAAGAAAAAAAAAATCCCCATCATCCAAATGTCTAGTATGCAGCTTGATCACAGACAATGCTGCAAGTGTATCCAAGGTGAGAAGAAATTTAGAAGAGTCCAAAGCTAACATACAGTTGCAGTGCTCATTTGGTGCACCTCCTAGCCAAAGACTTCAGTGTTCCAGAAATAAAGGCTAATGTTGAAATTGCAAAATACTTCCATAATAACCACTTTGCAGCAACTGCTCTGAAAAAAGTGGGAAGAACCAAGCTAACTCTCCCACAAGAAATGTGATGGAACTTAGTAGTAGACTGTTTTGAGCACTGTATCAAGAACTGGCCTAATCTAATGACAGTTTGTGAGCAAAATCGTGAAAAAATAGATGGCGCTGTCACGGCCAAAGTTCTCAACATTGGGCTTAAGAGAAATGTTGAACACATGCTGAGTACCCTGAAGCCTATTTCTGTAGCCTTGATCAAAATGCAGGGAAATAGCTGTTTTATTGCTGATGCTGTTGAAATTTGGAAGGAACTGAGTGAGATCTTATAAAGAGAAATATGCCTTAATTGCTGAAGAAGAGGAGTTGGTTATGACATGGACATCCAGCAATCATCCCTCCATAATGCCAACTACAATAAACTTCAGAGCTAAAGGTGAACCATTCAATAAATACATATTTGCTGATGATGTTTTAAAGAAAGTCACACCAGTGAACTGGTGGAAGCTACTTAAGCATTTGGATTTAGAGACTGCTGAAGTGATCATTTCACTTTTAACAGCAGTAGCTTCTTCTGCCAGCGTAGAAAGAATATTTTCTTCCTTTGGATTAATTCATTCCAAATTGAGAAATCGTTTGGGACCTGAAAAAGTGGGAAAGCTAGTTTTTCTTTTCCAGATTACGAACAAACAGAAAAATTAGGGTGAAGACGACTGAGTTAGGTGCAGAAGCCATTATTTTAAGTTTCTCATGTTGACCTGGCTGACAGTCAATTTACTTTTATATATATTTAAATATTTAAGTTTAAAACAATTTTAACAAAAACAAACCTGATTTTAAAAAACTTGAATGTTTAACTAAATTCAAAAATTCATATGCTTGTTTTGTTAAAATATTATACGTTTGCTGTTGAAGAAAAAATCCAGAATATATAACATTGTTGTTTTATTTAAATACAACAATTTAAATGTCTGCCTGGTGATGTTCTCTTCCTAATACAGCATGGCAAGAAAATCCTCCAAATATTAATGATTAACCTGTTGAATTGGAGATAGTTCACCTCCCAATGACTTCATTAATATCTACTTCAATTACCTTTGGTAAATGAAATAACCAATCATTCATTTTCTGATATAGCTGTAAAACTCATCCGAAAAGTTTTCAAAATAAATCACTTTAAAAATGTATAGTGTGTACCTTCTAAAAATGAAACCTACATCTACCTCTGAGTTGTGAAGAATATGTATTAAGGTTATAAAAACCAACCAGAATGCACTTTTATATAGAAATCCATAATTAAATCGGGTCTTCCTGACTAGTGATTTAAATCATGATTAAAATCAATCCGATTTAAATCAAATCCTCCCTGATTTCAGTTACATGTTCCATATACTACTTTTAATAAATGGGATAATTTCCTTGACTTGTGTGTGGACCCTCCTTCCTAAAGATGTCTGCAGATTCGGTATTGTGCCATGTGACTCACAGAACATGGATTGGAATGATGTAGCTGTCTGGTGCCATCATAGTGCAAACACTTTTCTGTTCATGCCACATCCACAATCCCTGCCTCAGTTTAAAAAATATCCAAAATCCTAAGGATACATGGGAGGAATGGGGAAAATACATTATCCGCTCACAGAAAGCACTGTGAGTTTTAAAAGCAGCAGAATCACCCCACAGAAAATGGGTAGATAAACATCTTTATGGCTTGGTTTATATACAGAACAATGAAACACAATTAAAAAAGCCATGCAGGCCTTTGCCATTACTGGCATTGTATCTGTCCAGGGGACATGAAAGAATTGTCATTCATCCTCATAGTTGGTTGCCTTCAGCACATCACAAAGTTCAGCCCATATTTCATCTTGTATCTCGCCAATCGCCAACACATAAACATTTGTACCACAGTAAGGAGCAGCAGCAGAACCAGACCATCATCCAGTTGCTCCATACCTTCCACCCAGTTTGGCAGGAGGGAGAGGTGAGCAGGAACTGTCATCAGCAAATGTATGATGGTGGGGGAGATAGCATCAACAATACACAGCAAAGCAGTTCCCAGGGTGTCTGCAGTGATGCAGAGCACAGAGATACCACCCCTGAAATGGTAGTGCCAACACTGGGTAACAACAGCACAAGTGTGGTTGTGGGTATATGCATGTACACAGCTTGATACCCGTGTACAGTACAGTATATGTGGACACATTATTTTATTAATATTATTGCATCACTTATACCGTCAAAGAATAAACATTTCTACTGGCAAATTATTGCCCCCAACGATAGGAATAGGTTGTTGAATACTTTATTAGATCTTGATTAAAGAACCAGATTCTTTGAGGACTTGAATGGGAGCCTAGCTACACAAATCTCATCAGGGCCTTGAAGTTAATGGAGTGCTGCACAGGAGTCTGCTGTACAGTCAGCCGCAGAATCAGGGTCTAATTTAGGGCTAACTCCTGCAACCATTAATCACATAAACGGGCCTTACTCAAGCAAATAACTTGAGTCTACTTGTGCGTCTCCAGGCTATTTACATGAGAAAGGGCTAAAGGAACATGCCCTTAAAGAAGCACATAGAGGTTGTGATATAACACAACACGTACAACAGCTCTGCCAGCAGCAAACCTTCCTAGTGGGGACGCAGCTGACACAGGCAAATAAAAAAAAAAAAAGAGAGAGCGAGCGAGCTTCGGCTGCTCTGCCTTACAGCGGGTGCCTGGGGGAAATAAGCGATACCAACGCACTTGTATGTCGCCACAACTGAGTCGACGCCAAGGGCACTTCCTGCTGGCGACATGCCGGGGAAGATACGAATTAGCCCCCCGAACACGCGAACGTTACCGCCCCGGCAGCCGTTTCCGCCGGAGCCCGGGCCGGGCCGGGCGCTCAGCGGCGGCGGAGACTGACACGGTTTCCCACACGGCGGCCTGCCCCCGCCGCTAAGCCAGGCTGCTGACCACGATGCCGTTTCCCAGCGCGGCCAGGCCCGTCGAGGAGCCGGCGCTGCTCGTCGCGGGGCAATGGCGGGTGCTCCCGGCCGGGCCGGGGAGGGGGAGGGGGAGGGGCTTCAGGGTCTCCGGGTTGTGCGCGAGGCGGCTCCGCGCCGAGGGGCGGGGTCTCGGGCCGTTTCCGCCCGAGCCGTTCCGGGGTCAGAGGGCGTGTTTGTGACGGGGCTTGGGCGCGCGGAGCGACGGGCGCTGAGCGAGGCGGAGGCTGCCGGCCGCTCGGGAGCTCGCAGTAGCCGCCGCCGCCGCCGCCGCACCGCCCCCCCCCTTAAGGCGGAAGCGGCCCGGCGGGGGCCAGCGCCGGCAGCACCATGTCACGCGGCTCGATCGAGATCCCCCTCCGGGACACTGACGAGGTGAGGGGGACGCGGCGGCCTCGGGCCTGGTTCTTTCCCCCTGCTGACCCCTGGCGCTGTGCGGGGTGTCCGTGAGCTGGCCCCGGCGAGTGTGTGTGAGAGAGAGAGAGAGAGAGAGAGAGAGAAAAGTGTGTGGTCGCCTCATAACTCTGACCCCCCCCCCCCCACACACACACACACACCGGGGCCTTGTGAGCCGCCCTCACTCCGCTGAATACTCCCCCTCCCCCCTTGGGGGGCAGAGGGGTTGTGCCTGGCCGGTTTTCATGGGCAGGAAAAGCAGCTGTTAGGAAATGCAGCCCCGGGGCCTCGGCCGGCCGCACGTTGTGCTGGTTGTTTTCACGCAGGCACCACAAGGAAGAGGACCAGGGCCTAGTTCCCCCAATAATAACCTTCAATCATAAGAATGGAAGCCTCTTACAAAGACACTAAGGGGCTGAGTCTGAACTCCTTTGACGACTAGTAACTTTGGTTTGCCCATGTGCTGTCCAGCTGTAGCGTGGCATAGTTAAACTTCATGTTGTCTAACTCTGTGTCACATCAGGTTAGCTCAAAGTGTGTTTTAAAGTCAGCTTAGTTAAATCGGTGGAAAACCCTGTGTGGACACTCCTAATTCGGTTTAAAGCTGATTTATATCAAGTTGGGTTACATGGGTTCCTTGCCAACATAAACTAAACTGACAATAGGGATATATAGATTTAAGAGTGCTTCACGGGTGTTTACCCCAGTATAACCAAATCAAATTTAAATCTGATATTGGTTCAAAACTTGTATGAAGACGAATCCTTAAACTGGTGAAGCAGTTATATTCTGTTACTAGATACTACTTTCACATGCTTGTTTAAAAACAATCGTTCACTGCAATTAGCTGTTACTTTGTTTGAAACTTGCCATCAATTTGGCAGTATGTTTTGCTTTCTGTAGGTAACGTATGTGTATAATCATAAGTATTAATCTCCCCCTCCCCCCAAAAAATAATTGCTTTCACCATGGTTGTCCACAAGGATAAGTGATCTTAGTAGTGCTCTTTGAAATGATGGCCATCTGTGTTTGTGACATGAGACAAACTTACTTTTCTTTCCATCTGGGAGGCTGGTCTGTGGATTAATCTCCAGGGACTGCAGTAAGAGTACAGTGTGCAGTTTTTCTTCTTTTTCCCCTATTACCCTTATTTGCTCACTTCCTACCACCACAACCTACACACACACAGGAAGATTATCAGAAATATAACTTTATTTTCCTGTAGTTCAGCAGTTGGATCAAAGTTTAATTTAGCAAAAAAGGCATAACAAGATCCAGTGGTTGGAAGCTGAAGCAAAATACGAATTCATGAGCATGAGGATAATCACTGGAAAAGTTTACCTAGGGATGTGGTGGATTCTTCATCACTTATGATCTTTAAAATCAAGTCTGGTTGTCTTTCTAAAAAAGTTGCTATAGATCAGAAAGAAGTTATGGGCTTGATGCAGAAGTTACTGGTACGGTTTTATGTCTGTGTTTAAGTAGGAAGTCAGACTCAATTATCATAA
The DNA here is from genome assembly GCF_009764565.3 of Dermochelys coriacea. Taxonomy (NCBI): domain Eukaryota; kingdom Metazoa; phylum Chordata; order Testudines; family Dermochelyidae; genus Dermochelys; species Dermochelys coriacea. The sequence goes on from NC_050073.1 coordinate 31,099,425, forward strand.
TAGCTCCTTCTAGCCTTAAAATCAAGTATGTATGATACAAAGCATTTATCTCAGTTAGTAAAGCAGCTAAGCAATTCTGGGGACCGCATGGCTCATTGATAGAGGCTGGACTGGGAATGAAAAGACAAAGGTTGTATCTCCAGCTCTTCAACTGATTTACATTGTGACCTTGGGGAAATCATGTAATCTCTGTCCCCAGCTGTAAAGTAGAGATCTACTGCATTTGTCAACAAAAAGTGCTACTGAATTGCAAAATATTATTGTTCTTTTGCATCCATGTATGGATTATTGCCATGTCTTATGTGGCACTATCTTCTTATTTACAGTTAGTGGTACTGCAGTATCCAATATTCAGCTCAAAATCCAGTTTCTGCAATTTAATTATATCTGTATAGAGTGGATTGTGGATTAGAGCCTCAATTTTCTGCTCAGTAAAGGTTTTGCTCTCTGTTTTAGGGACTTGTATGGTCCTCGCTGTATAGTATCTGAGTGCCTCACAATCTAACATACTTATTCTCACATTACTCCTGTGACATAGGGATATACTAATTAGCCCTATTTTACAGATGGGGAATTGAGGCACAAAGACGCTAATGACTTAGCTAGGGTCACACAGTAATCCTATGAATATAGAAGGGAATTGAGTCTGGATTTCCCTGAGTCTCAAGCTAGCACTTTATCCACTGGACCAACCTTCGTTCCATATGTGTGTCTTCTGGATCATAACCTCTTTGAGAGAGACTCATTTTATGTTACTTACATTGCTGAGCACATTGTCAGTGCTGTATAAACGATAGGACAGATTTATTCTTTTCTCCCTTTGCCCACAGACTGCAAAAAAATGGATTATATTCTGCTCTCTGAAATATGCCCAGTTTCTGTTGATTTCTGTGGCCGAGGCCATTTGTGCTCTGAGGCAGTATTTGCTCCCAACCCCATAGATACTTACTTTCTGTTATTATTTGGGGGATGGTCTTATTGGAAAACCTCTTAAAGTGGAAAATCCAGACTCCAGGTTGTCTAATCTATCATCTGGCATGCTGGAGAGAGTGAGGATTAGGGTTTCTGTTGAGTTCCTATTATAAATATTGTAAATATAGACTTTAAATGGAACATTTAAAAAGTTAAGGAGTACTTGTGGCACCTTAGAGACTAACAAATTTATTAGAGCATAAGCTTTCGTGAGCTACAGCTCACTTCATCGGATGCATTTGCTGTAGCTCACGAAAGCTTATGCTCTAATAAATTTGTTAGTCTCTAAGGTGCCACAAGTACTCCTTTTCTTTTTGCGAATACAGACTAACACGGCTGCTACTCTGAAACCTGTGATTTAAAAAGTTGATATTCATGGTAAGTGTTAACTCATGTTATTGTTGTTTCTTTTAGGTCATTGAGCTTGACTTCGATCAGTTACCGGAGGGGGATGAAGTTATAAGTATCCTGAAACAGGAACATACTCAGCTGCACATATGGATTGCTTTAGCGGTCAGTATTTATGCAAATAATTAATTTCTACTATGTTGCATTTTTTAGCAGAAGAAATTAAATTATTCTTTTAGATCACTGATATTTCTTACATCAATTTTGATATTGCAAATATCAGTAGAGGCTCTACAACTTGAGGTTTGTAATGAATTGATACAATTTTTGGCTGCTTCTATTACTATATTTAAAAATTGCATGCTTCATTAATTTTGTTTTAACTTTGTTTTTTCAAAGTAAAAAACATTGTCCTGATGTTCAGATATAGTGGAAAAAATACATTGGTGACTGAAGAAAAATAAAATTGTCTCTTTGATTGTGCTGATAAAAAAAATCCCTCTTAATTTATTAACACAGACGTTACTACCTAGGCTATGCATCACAATGAGGCAAGATCAGTGCTAGCAATATTCACTTAACTACCCTATCAAGTTTATGCTGGCTGGAAGGGAGAGCTGAACAGTTCCAGTGGGAGTGCTTTAATAAATAAGAAAAGAGTGAATGGAGAAAAAATTGCCATAAAAGACTGTGAAAAGAATCAACAACATAGAATTTTAGGATTAAATGGTCTGAACGCTTTCCTTCTAAAAAAGAAAAGGAGTACTTGTGGCACCTTAGAGACTCACAAATTTTTCATGGTCTCTATAATCCAACTTACATCTGTTCGGATGAAGTGGGCTATAGCTCATGAAAGCTTATGCTTAAATAAATTTGTTAGTCTCTAAGGTGCCACAAGTACTCCTTTTCTTTTCTGTGAATACAGACTAACACGGCTGCTACTCTGAAACCTTTCCTTGTAAAGTTCAACTTCTGTATGCTTTGGCTAAATTTCCAAAGGTGTTTTCCAAAAGTATGTTTCCATTAGAGAGAGTAATGAATTACATTGGCATGATTGCAGCCTGACTGATAGGATGCTCACTTCTGTACCAGAAGGTTGGGGGTTGAACTCCTACATGAGGATGCTCACCCTCTTCTGATACCGTACACTACTAGTAGGTTCTGCCGTCTCAGATGTGTTACATTGCAGACAGGCTTCAAACTGACTTTTTTTGTTTTGCTTAAGAAAAGGAGTACTTGTGGCACCTTAGAGACTAACAAATTTATTAGAGCATAAGCTTTTGTGAGCTACAGCTCACTTGTGAGCTGTAGCTCACGAAAGCTTATGGGCTCTAATAAATTTGTTAGTCTCTAAGGTGCCACAAGTACTCCTTTTCTTTTTGCGAATACAGACTAACACGGCTGCTACTCTGAAACCTTTGTTTGGCTTAGTCTCTGGTTGTCCAGTTGAACACTTAAGGATCCCAGTGCTCTTTTGGACAGGCGTAGCTGATTACTTGTGTACTGTCCAACAATTTCATCTTTGAATAATTTTTCATGTGTGTGTTTTGTATGAATGAATGATTGTGGACAGCAGAGCACCTGCTCTAACAACTGCTGTACTTGTGTATGTAATTCATCAGTGGAAAGATTTTGTTCTAAGAAAAAAGTACTCATGGAGCTATATTGAAACGTTATATTAGAATGTAAGTGAAAATCTGTGGTTTAACTGGAAAAAAAATGTGGTGGAATAGCTATAAAAGTAGTATTTTTAAAATGTTTGCTTTTATAGTTGGAATATTACAAACAAGGAAAAACAGAAGATTTTGTGAAACTGTTGGAAGCTGCACGAATAGATGGTAACTTGGATTATAGAGACCATGAAAAAGATCAGATGACATGCTTGGATACTCTGGCAGCATACTATGTACAGCAGGCGCGGAAGGAAAAGAATAAAGACAACAAGAAGGAGCTCATTACGCAAGCTACCCTGCTGTATACTATGGCTGACAAAATTATCATGTATGATCAGGTAAAAAAAAAAGATTGTGTCCATTTATACATAGAATCATAGCTATAAACTGTGTCATTAAACTTAGTTTGTAACTTTGTTATAGTATCCATACTCCAACTCTGATTCAAAGTACATTTTTTGAAAGGAAGCAGATACCTAATTATTGTACCCTAAAGGGAAGGTAGTCACTGATGGGCAGGCCCTTATAACCTCATTAGTATGTGTTACCTTACTGATTTCACAAACATTTGGATTAAATTGGCACTTGTGTAGCACTGCCCAGAATAAAAGTGATCCTAGCTCAAGCTTCTTAATGCAACTATGCCTGTGTATTCCTTTTTTGTTGTTGTTGGCCTAAACATTTTGCTCAATATACCTTCCTACTTTGGTTGTATGTGATTTGTAGAAATTAATTGTGGGAACCTACAGTCTAACCATTGGTATTGCACAGGCTTTGATGCAGGAGAATGAAATTCATCATAAAATTCCAAAATGAGGTTTAAAGTAGTACATTAGCATTCTTTCCTTTAGTCTGATTTTTATAACTTTTTTTTTTTTAAGAAAGACCCAAATACAAAATCCTAGTATTTGTATAAAAATGCAAAGAATAATATCTTAGAAATCTGTTTCTCATCTAGAATCACTTGTGGGAAGAGCCTGCTTCTGTCTGCTGGAGGGTGATAAAATGGACCAGGCTGATGCACAGTTTCATTTTGTGCTCAACCAGTCTCCAAATAATATTCCAGCCCTCCTTGGTAAGAATTTTGTGAATATCTCTGCAAAAACCCAGTCTCTCCATCTCCATTTAGGACTTGTAGAAAATGCATGTTCGCAGTCTGTCCCAGTTCTCATAAGGAGAGACATACATGGTCCTTGCAATAAAGAAGGGAGATCTCTGTCTTGGGATAATACGCATTTAAGAGCCTGAGATGGATTCAGGAAGTGCCTGCAGAAAGGAAAGCTGTGGTGGTGGGGGTATTATCAACAACTGTATGCTAATGCCTGTGTGGTTATGTCCATGTCTACCCTCAGGATGCCCCCCTTGTAGCACGCTTGATTCTGCAGATGTGCTACCTCTTCTTTCCCCTTCAGCTCTTATAAGAAGTAACTCCCAGGTCAAAATATTTTAAATTGAGATTCCTCTGTGTGGTCATGTACATTTAATGTGTCTCTTATAGTGTATCAATTTAGTTTTTATCCCCTGAATCAAGTTCTTGTTCCCCTTGATTCAGGGTTCCTACAGCCCTCCTTCTAGGCTTCTGTATGAGTGTTCCCATAGGCTACCCCTCCATAAGTTAAGAGTCTCACAGCCGTTCTAGGGTCTGTGCTGATAACTCAGGCTGGCTGCACCACTCAGCTTCTGAACGGGCCTCTTTTAATCCTGTCTTTCCCCCAGGGCTGTGAAAGGTCAGTAGGCTGAAGAGCCAACAGGCAGGTGCACAGTTCTACTTTCACTAGGCAGATATAAAAAAAGGAGTACTTGTGGCACCTTAGAGACTAACGAATTTATTAGAGCATAAGCTTTCGTGAGCTACAGCTCACTTCATTGAGCTGTAGCTCACAAAAGCTTATGCTCTAATAAATTCGTTAGTCTCTAAGGTGCCACAAGTACTCCTTTTTTTTTTTTTTTTTGCGAATACAGACTAACACGGCTGCTACTCTGAAACCTGTCATTAGGCAGATGTGCCTCCTTTAGGCTGTCTGCTTATTCCCTCCTCCTTTGGCTCTCTGGAGGCTTCTCTTTTATTCCAAGGCCTGTGACTGATTTGGTCACATGACCTACCTGATTTGTCACATTTGGGGAGGAGAGCTGAGTGAGGCACAGGTGGGGCAGACCCTTCTCTCTAAAAGGGGCCAGTCACCTGAGACAGTCCACCTTACTTACCAGTATTTTCCTGCTGACACTAGTGGTGCTGTGCTCTCTCAATGTGGTCAGAACACTTTCAGTAGTGAAGAGTCAGCAAGCAGTAACACCTTCAGTCAGTATTCTAGAGTGAAGCTTAGGGCAATTTTCATCCAAACTTCCTAACCAAGAAAAGAAAATGAAAGTTATTTAAAATTATTTTAAAATCTTACGTTTGTTTTCTGTTGCCCTTTTATTAATTTTATTTTCTGAGATACTTGACACTTGTAGGCTCGGCATCAAGACACACAAAGCAGTTATAATCAAATGACTGTTCCTGACAGCATGCAAGCCTTCACTAATTCCATTTATTCTGGCACTAACTACTGAAAAAGTCAGAATGGCAAATCTATAGCAACTTCTGTAACTTGCTTGTTGTAACAGGTAAAGCATGCATTTCATTCAACAAGAAAGATTATAGAGGAGCCCTTGCCTACTACAAGAAAGCACTACGAACCAACCCAGGTTGTCCAGGTAAGGTGTAGAAAATCTTTGCTACTGAAGCGATCTTACTAAGTTGTTTAAACCTAAAACTGGTCCTTATAATTCCTGCAGTTAGAAAATGGGCTTTTTTATAATTCCTTTTTTCCAATCCATGCGGTCACAAATGAAATTCTTATTCTTGTAGGACAGATCTGCTTTCTGCTGGCTCTGTAATAGCTGCTAACTGAGTAATGACTAAGAGATATGTCTGCCGTATTGTTGTAGCCATGTTGGTCCCAGGATATTAGAGAGACAAGGTGGGTGAGAGGTAATTTTGTTTTATTGAACCAATTTTTGTTGGTGAAAGAGACAAGCTTTGGAGTTACACAGAGCTCTTCTTCAGGTCTGGGAAAGGTACTTGGTATCACAGCTAAATATAATGCAGAACAGATTGTTTAGCATAAGTAGTTAACATGTTATTTAGTGCACTGGATGAGGTACACATGTGATAGGCATGTGTAGGATCCATGTATCTTGAAAGGTATGGGTGGGTATTAGTCATCATAGCAGTGTAGATATGTGTACAGGTTTTGCTCTGTTTGTTGTGGTAGTGGCTGGCATCACTTTGAGTTGGTGTGTTTTGGTCTGTGAGGAGCTTGCTTCTGATAGTGAGGTTATGGATTGTTTGAAGGCCAGAAGAGGTGGCTTGGGAAAGATTTTTTTTTTTTTTCAGGATGTCTCCATTGAGTATGGGTTGTGATTGTTTTATGATACCTATAGGGGTTTCAGTGTGGAGTAGAAGGTGACACATAGAGGTATGTGGTTGGAGTTTTTTTTCCTATATTGAAGCAAGTTCTTTTGGGGTATTTGGGTGGCCTGTTCCATGATGTGATGTATTTCTCTGGTGGAGTGTCCTTGTTTGATGAAGGAAGTCTTAAATATGTTAAAGCGTATATCCCAGGCTTATCACAGAATATGCTCTGAGAAGAATCTGAGTGCCTGACTGTAGAAAACTGATTACTTGGTGTGTTTGGAGTGGTTACTGGATCTGTGAAGACAAGTGCAATCTGTGGGTTTATTGTGTATAGTTGTCTGTGGGGTTCCATTGTTGAAGCTGATTTTGGTGTCCAAGAAGTTGATGCTGGTGTGGGAGTGTTCTAGAGAGAGTTGGATAGATGGGTGGGGATGGTTGAAGTTGTGATGGAAATGTGAGGAAGTTTAGGTCCTTTGTCCTGAAGATGAAAATATCATTGATGTATCTCCAATATATCACTGGTTTCATGGTGCATTTGTCCAGAAATTCTTCTTCTCTTCTATGAAGAGGCTGGCATATTGAGGAGCCATCCTACTACTAGTGGCTGTTCCCATGGTTTGGTTGAAGTGAGTGTTGATGAATGTAAAATTGGTCTGGGTGAGGATCAAATTAATAAATTTGGGGTGGATATCTGGGTGTTGGCAATAATCTCGCTGGCTATGATTTGAGCTAGCACATCAAAAAGAGCATAGCTATGCCAGTGGGAGGGGCCAGCTACCTCAAGTATGTGCCTAGCATCTCAGACAAGTATGTACTCGGGGTGACCAGTGGCTCACACCGAAGTGGCTACGTCCATTTTTAGTATACTAGCTCCAGGGAGCCGGTGCAGGTATTTCCTTGAACTAGGAAATATGCTTCCTGTTCAAAGAGTAGACATACCTTAAGTAGGCCAAGTTCGTAATAATATTTCATGCATTTCTGACCAATAGATTATTAAAAAGCCATTAAAGAAGTGCAGAAAGTACCAAAGGGATGTCCAAATCAGACTCTTGTCCAAAAGGATTACAGAAACTAGCTCTAAGCTTTTGAATATGAAGTTAGACAGAGGTAAATGGAGACATCACAAAATTCTGAACAAAACAAATGATGTATGTGTCAAATTTATCTAAGATGTGTCAAATGATACAAAAATATCTGATGGTTCATTGTATCATATTGGATTTTTATTACTAAAATTCCTGCGGAAACTACCAGAGGCAGCGAAGTTATATGTCCAGTGTTAGAAATTAAGGAAGTACTTGAAGAGGATGTCACACATTCCTTTAATAGAGGAATAAGTGTTATCCATACACTGAAAGATGGGGTACACCTACATAAGCTACTTGGCCATTTTCTGTCCTAAACATGAGATAAAATTAGGGGCCACGTGTAATCTGTAATTCTTTAGGCTGTGGATTAGCTGCAGAATCCACTCCTTGCTGCAGAATTGTGCTCAGAATAGAAGTTGGGTTTTTTGTGTGGTGTTTTTATTTTTGTTTGTTTTGGTTTTTTTAAGAAAAAGTTTCTACTACTTACAAGGAAAACTTCTAAATGTGCAATTAATGTAAACAAATGTGGCTGTTTATTCCTGAGTCTGTAGACAGCCTGAAACAATGTCTGTAGTGTGAACTGCTCCCTTTATGTTGAACTGTGTAAGAACTTGATATCAATGGATGATAATTTAAGCAGCCTTGTTAACCCTTTCACTGCTAATCATTTTAGAAGAAACACGTAGCTTAATTGCTTATCCCACAATCCCAAACCATCTCATACCCTTGCCGAGGTACCAAAAACTATTCCCTTTTAGCTGATCAACCTCCAGCTTTCCTGACTTACAGTTCTGTAATACTGTTCTTTCTAAATGGCATGCTGCAGCACACTGAAAATTAAATTATCAGGAATAGATTAAAAGTGATATTAAATAAGCATAAATGTTACATTGACTGCACTAATCTTTCATATTTCATTTAATTAAAAATAATTATCTGAAACTACTTCAGAAGTATAAGCCTGCTCCACTGTAATATAGTAGAAATCAGGGGCCTTACCACACTATTATTGTCAGGTTTGCCACTGAGCACAGGGCCTTGTTTATAACCATCGCTAAATACAGTATGAATCAAGTAATAAAGATATCAATCCTGTATCAGTTCACTGTCTAAAGTAAAAAAATATACACGTAAAAAGTTTTGATTTTTGACATTCTGAATGACTTGCTTTTGTTTTCTAGCTGAGGTTCGATTAGGCATGGGCCATTGCTTCGTGAAACTGAACAAGTTGGAAAAGCTCGTCTGGCATTCAGCAGGGCTCTGGAGCTTAATTCGAAATGTGTAGGGGCTTTGGTTGGATTGGCTGTTCTAGAACTCAATAACAAAGAGGTGGGTGTGATGGGATGGGGAAAATGTGAAGTTCTGTATTGGGTTTCTAGTTAAAAAATGAGCCTCTCAGCAGTCTGAAATTTTTTTTTTTAATTTTATCTATATCTATATCTATAATTACTGAATCACTTTAATCAACATCACTGATGTTGATGGTATTGCAATTCTGAATAGTTACGAAGAGTGCAAATTAAATGTTAATCTCTCGTGTGCTTCTTAGAGCCACCTGTATTTAATAAGTGATATGTACACTAAGTAATATGAATTAAAAACTAGCGGTGTGTTAAATGTGTGTGTAAAAAATATTTTACATAGAATAATAAACTGTGCCCATGTACGTGGTCTGATTGTTGTTTGAAATTTGTTTCTTAATTCTGGAACTTTAATCAGTTCACCACTTTCAGTAAGCAGCACCTCCAAATACAAATAACGCTGCAACACACTGGCCAGTGCTGCATTCTTCCCTACTCTCTTCAAAGGCCGGGCATTAAAAACAAGTCCTTTAGCATCCTCTGAAAGTCTGCAAATCTCAAGTAAAATTGTTCTGGTATAGAAGGGCACTTCCGGGAGAATGCTATACCAGTAGCCCCCCTCATCATTGTATCAAGGAGTAATCTACTGTCAGTGTCTCCACTGATTGCAGTTGTAGCGGAGTGTCTTGGTAAGAAAGGCAGTCTCTCAGGTGGCCTGATCCCAGGCCATTCAGACTTCATAAGTACAAACCAACACCTGAACATCTGTCTGAAGTTCGCATGTAACTAGTGTAGGTTCAGGAGCACAAGTGTCACATGGACCTTGTCCACATTAAAGGTTGCCACTTTAATCACATTGGCAAAACCCTCCTGTGTTGATGCACCTTTACACTGGTATAACTGCATGTACTGGTTATTCCATTTTGGCGAAGCAAAATGAGCTAAAGTGGTATACGTGCATCTACACAAGGGCTTTTACCCAAATAACAGCATCAGTAAAAATTACACTCTTTGCCAACATAATTATGCCAATAGAACTTTTTGAGTGTAGACCAGGCCTTGCTCTCTATTGGACACCCTACTTACCAAACAGGTAATCACCTTCTGCATTGTTTCTGGTTTTCATATAAATTAAGATGTAGCCTCGTAGAGTGCACTGAAAATACAAATACTAATTCTATTTCTGTATGGTTTTTCCTTTTGCATCCCTTCAAACCTCCACTTGCACATTTAACTTTATCTACAGTATAAACAAACGTATATGGAAATGAGAGAATTTACACTGTTAAAATTATAGAACCAAACCAAAAAGTTCTAAAACCTGAGATCATAAATGATTCATTAAACTAAATTCACAGGGATATTGCTATGATAGCTTTGGAAAGGACCAATGTATTTTTGGACTGTAAAACACTTTCACTTCTATTGCACCTTCCATCTGATTGTCTGAAAGCATTTCATGAACATTAATTAATCCTTTGTTAGGGGATTTACCCTTTTTATGATGGATAACTGAGATGTAGATGCTAAATGAGTTGCCAGAAATTACACATTGAGTCAATGGCAAAACAGAAAATAGAATTAGAGATAAGATTTCTTCCCTGTGACAATTTCACATTTGTGCCAGCTTGCAAGTTACTGTACTTGTCATGGGTTCTGACTTGCAATAAAGTTTGGGTTTGTATTCAGGAAAACTAAATTATTGCAAATTAAGAGATCCCTTTGGAAGGGAATGATTTAATGTTCATTTTTTAAAAGGCAGATTATAAAAAGCAAATGCTTATTTAATATTTTATAGTGTAGTAGTACTCAAAGTCCCAAGTTGAGATTGGAGCTGCAGTGTGCTAGTTGCTGTACAAAGGCATAAGAACACGTGGACAGAGCTTGCGCATTAGAGATAATAACATATAGGGTGGTGAAAGGGATACAACATATTAGCAAAATAATCAAGATGAGGATGAGCATACATGGTGTTTCCTCTTTTAGTAGTTGTGGCCAGAGTGGGGATGAAAGGGAATGTTGGGGGTGAGTGGGTCAGTAAATAGGAACAAGGAAGTTGAGTGTGAGAGAGGGTACCATAGCGGGGCATGAGAAGATCTGTGAGGAGGAGGTAGGGGCAAACAACAGATGGAAAATATCTCCACTTCAGGAAGTCCTGTTCCTCTTTCCACCACCCATGAAAGGCCTTGGTGCCCTGTCAAAGGGGTACTCTCTGTGTGAATCTGGGGGAGTAAAGAGATTCTGGCTGGATTGTCCTGATGCTGCTTCTTGCCATCAATGGAAGGCTCTTCTGAGCCACAGTTCCTGGGACTTGTGAGAAGAATAGCTCTGAAGATGTTATATTGAGGAAATATGTTGAAATATAGTGCTAATATCTATTATTCATTTAGGCTGATTCTATCAAAAATGGTGTTCAACTCCTTTCTAGAGCTTACACAATTGATCCCAGTAACCCAATGGTGCTGAACCACTTGGCTAATCACTTCTTCTTCAAAAAGGTAAGAAAGTACATGAATGGAAAATTCCATAACTTTCTGAACAGTAACCGCTCCAGTGTCAAACTCATTACTGCTTCTGGCTTCCAAAAATCATTTTAAATCCTGCATTTTGAAAGGTATTAAAGTACAGCTGTTAAAAGAATAAGTTTTACCCATCGTATGACTTTCATAAGGCCAAAGGGTAAAAGTACATTTTTAATATAGGCAGAAAAGTGTAAAATTTCAACTTTTAAATCCCTTATTTGTTTTTTTTCCTCAAGACTGCCAAGAAGAGCGCACACTTTTTTCTTAATTTAAACTTACCTACGTTTCCTGAAAAGATTTCTTTTCTGCTACTTTTAAAACTGGGGTATAGAGAAAAGAACAGTAACTTGTAAAATTAAATCTACTGATGTTAACTTACCAATGCTACTGCTTATGTTTGTCTGCATTAATCAGTCCAGGCCTGATGATTCAGAAATGTATAAACTTCACCGCAAATGGGTTGGGATTTTTTCAAAACTGCTTTTTATTTTCATCTTCAGGATTATGGTAAAGTCCAGCACTTGGCTCTCCATGCTTTCCATAATACAGAAGTTGAAGCTATGCAGGCAGAGAGTTGCTACCAGCTGGCCCGGTCTTTTCACGTACAGGTAGAATGAATTTTTAAAAAATCCTTTCTAGATTACATTTAGAACGTTGTAATATTCAAATGTATTCAACATCTTAAAAAAACTAAACAAAACTCTAAGAAAATAATCCATCTGCTTTTTTTTCTCCTTGTTTCTTTTAAATTAGGAGGATTATGACCAAGCTTTCCAATATTACTACCAAGCCACACAGTTTGCCTCATCCTCTTTTGTATTACCATTTTTGGATTGGGTCAAATGTACATTTATCGGGGGGACAAAGAGAATGCATCACAATGCTTTGAAAAAGTTTTGAAAGCCTACCCTAACAATTATGAGACTATGAAAATCCTTGGATCTCTTTATGCTGCTTCAGAAGACCAAGACAAACGAGATATTGCAAAAGTATGTTCAATATTTATTTGCTGAAGTTGGATCTCAGTGTTACCTGTTTGATGACCTGAATGTATGTCGCTCCAGCTCATACCTCATTCGTGCATCCAAGGGAAAATTTTGTTCCTGAAAATCTGAGTTATGGTATCACTAAAAATCAGGTTTACTTCGCTGTGAAAATAGAACTGGGGGTGATAGTTTTAGTAGGTCAGTCACTTTTCCAAATGGCAAGATATTAACTGCAGAGAAGGTAATGTCATCTGAACAGAAGTGGGTCCATGCTAGATCTGTTAACCAAAGCTAACAAAACCATTCTGCTTCTGTTGCATATGGAAAAACACTTTTTTTCCTCTGCATAAAAAAAGGTGATTTGTCTGTAAATGACAACTTGACTATCACATTTCTGGGAATATTCTTATCCTCCCAGTTTAACATTCTAAAAGGACATTGTCACATACTAGTACAACATTTTTTTAAAAATTTGTCTGTTTATTCTTTCTGATGCTTAGATCTTTTCCTTGATTTACTACTGATTTTCTTTCTATTTACTCAAATATTACTTTGCTTTTCCCTCAAATTTTGAATGGCAGTGTGGGTACATGGTTTCATTTACTGATCAGTAATTTAACAGTATATAATACCTCTATCAAGACAGACCCTCCTTTTGGTAGGGAACACAGACATTTCCCAGAGCTGAGCTTCAATGAAAACTGACAAGCATACATCAGGACTGACCTGAAAATAAGTTTCATGGCAAATCAGTCTGCTAATTTCTCAGTTATTGAATGTGGTAGTTTTTTGAAGGAAATTTGTATTCCTCCTGAATAGTTAGAACCCTAAAGTTCTTTCCCCATATCTTACTAAATGGGGGGGTGCGGAATACATGGTGTTAAGTGATGATGAACTAGGTTGGCTTTGTTGCCTAACATGCTCAGTCATATGCGTACATTTGAGGTTTTATATCTTTACAGAAGAGATGTTTTCTGCTTTCAAGCCTAAACAAGTTGAAAAACCAAATCTGGTGCCTTTTTTGACAGTTTATATTTATCTTTTGAGTGCATAAGTACTGTGTTTTTTCTCAGGGTCACTTGAAGAAAGTCACAGAACAGTATCCAGATGACGTAGAAGCGTGGATTGAACTAGCGCAAATCCTGAGCAGACTGACATACAGGTATTAATGCTGTAAAATTGGAGACATTGTATAACACATACGCTTAGTTTAAGTTACAAAGTGATGAATGGAACTCATCCTGCTACTTCCTTCCCACCTTTTCAATCTTACAATTGCACAGGGTGCCCCTCTCAGCCTATGGAACAGCAAACACGCATCCTTCAGGAGAAAGTGCAGGCTGATGTCCCACCAGAGATTTTGAATACTGTGGGTGCTCTCCATTTTAGGCTTGGAAACCTAGGTGAAGCAAAGGTACTAAACCACATTACTACTTTTTAAATAACCTAATTTTAAGAAATTATCCAAATCTGAGTTTAAATTATTTAATCATCTAAGCATTCTGTTCCTCTCTCCTTCCTCTCTCTTTTTATTTTGTCCTTAGAAATACTTTTGGCATCTCTGGATCGTGCTAAGCAGAAGCTGAACATGATGAGCATTACTACAATGCTATCTCAGTAACAACATCCTATAATCTTGCCAGACGATATGAGGCAATGTGTGAATTTCATGAAGCAGAAAAGCTATATAAAACATTTTAAGGGAACATCCTAACTAGGTTGACTGTAAGAAATTCTTCTATTTTGGTTCAATAATCCTCCTCTTCAAACTGAAAGATTTTTGTTTTGAGGCCCTCATCTGCCTCTTTGTATGTTTGAGTTTTTTGTTTTATAACAGAGTTCAGGAGGCTGAGCGATTTTTTTGTCTTGTGTAACTGATGTATCCTTCTTTCTTCTGTTTGGTGAATAGCTCATAAGTCAAATCCAGATTGTTTTCAAATTTTAACTATTTTGATTAACACTTACAAAAGATATAGTCAGAGATAGCATAAGCTTCCAACTCAAGATATTCTCCAGCATTTAAATAAAAATCATATGTAATGTGTGTCCATATATAGAAATAAAAATATAGAATATCTTTAGGTGCTTGATATCCTAAACTTATCAGAAAAAAGACAGTTTGTGAAATCCTTGCCTGGCCTAATTTATTCTGTTTGAGCGGATTATGTAAAATAATTTTCTGTTTTTAGGCTATTTGCGCTTAGGAGCTATGGCTAGAGATAAAGGCAATTTTTATGAGGCTTCTGATTGGTTTAAAGAAGCACTTCAGATAAATCAGGTTAGTGAGACTCTTAAATATTTAATTTAGAAGCAAAATTTCAAATGAGATTCACTGGATTCCTGTCCCTTTTTTTTTTTTTTTAAATGAATATATGCAAGTTATCCAAAGTAGTCCCTTTCTTTTAGTTAACTTCCTCTGCTCTGTTTTATGTATATAAAAATGTAATTTATTTCCATACAATACGCATGTAATAATACAATGATTAAGGCTTGTATTTAGATGTCTAGCACAGATAAGTGAAAACAGTCCTTAAGTTATTTACAATGGAGTTTGTTTCAGGACCATCCAGATGCTTGGTCTTTAATTGGTAATCTTCACTTGGCTAAACAAGAATGGGGTCCAGGACAGAAGAAATTTGAAAGGATATTGAAACAACCATCCACACAAAATGACACTTACTCCATGCTGGCTCTTGGTAATGTCTGGTTTGCAAACTTTGCATCAGCCCACCAGGATAGAGAGAGGTAAATTTCACATCTGTTGAAGTACATTGGTATGCCATTAACCTTTGACCTCCCTGGCGCAAGTATTTATGTTGTATGTATGGCAAGTTCATCAGTTGTAAAATATTAGGTGCACTGCGTCACCAAACAGATGAATGAATGATTGATCTTTTTCTTACTCATGTTTGTAGGAAAAGCGTCATCAAGATCGTGCACTAGCAATCTACAAGCAAGTACTTAGAAATGATCCAAAGAATTTGTACGCTGCTAATGGCATAGGTGATTATTACACCTGAATTCCCTTTAGTAGTTTACTAGTGGTGGTTCTTGGATTTAGCTCTTTTAGTATATAATCTGCAGAGCATTTCAAGCATCATTTTTGTTTAGTTTTTTTTTCAGAGGCTATACATTACTGATCTCAGGAGGAATGTCTTGCTATATCGTGCAGTTAATTGTCTCAATTTTCTGTTAACATTCTGGGAACTTTGATAGTATTTAAACCTGGAAGCTTACCTGTACGTTTAACTTTCCCTTTAGGAGCTGTATTGGCACACAAAGGATAGTTCCGTGAGGCTCGTGATGTTTTTGCCCAAGTGAGAGAGGCAACAGCAGATATCAGTGATGTGTGGCTGAATTTGGCGCACATCTACGTAGAACAGAAGCAGTACATCAGTGCCGTGCAGATGGTAACCTCTAAGTTGAACCATTTAAAATATTGGAATGAGGTAGCAAAGGAATAGCTAGAGGTCGTTGCTGGCAGCCTTCAGATATTCTGAATAATATTCTTGTTTTAAACAAATTATGGTCCTATTCAAATAAAATAGAAGTCCTTTTAGCTGCCAGGTTATGTCTAGATTTAGAAGTGAACTGCCAACTGTGGACAAGAGTAACAGAGGATCTATCAACTTGTACTTTTTATTTCTGTGCTGTCCTAAGTACAGTTAAGATATAAATAAGAGTTTTTTGTTCTACGAGGAGGCATTTTTGATTGTGTGTAGTTCAGTTAAGTCACTTAATGTCATTTATAAGAGACATTACTGACGTAGATAAGTACAGTTTGCTGTCTTTCCTTCATGGCACAGTTTTTTGTAATCATGGCCCGGAGTGTGACTACTAACGTGTATAACACACACTTCAAACTATCAACTATCAAGAAACTTCATCACCCCCCCCTTTCAACACACAACACAGTTGATCCTACCAACTCTTTTGGCCGAATCCACAAACCCAAAAGTCATACTAAATAATTAAGAGATAAAATGCCTATTGTATACTGGGGATCTGGTAAACTATGGCCTATACAAAGTTGTTTCCAAGAAACATCCATCCACTAGAAAACTGCTACTTTAAAACATGTGCCCTACAAGTCAAACTTAAAATAACAAAAACAAGCAAAAATCAACTGAATGATATTTGGAGAAAAGCTCAGAACAAACTAAACATTATTAGAGACATGGAAATAGAACCCTCCTTAATTGTGTGTACAGGGGCCTTAGAGTAAACACACCCAGGAGCTTCAGAATGGCTACAAAAGCATTACAAGAACGGCGATGCCATATGGTTTCATAGATAATGCCATAAAAAAACCTACTAAATACAATCCTCCATTGAAACTACTGATAAAACTATTTGATAGCAATAGGAGTCAAATTATACTATATGAAAGTGAAGTTGCAAAACCTATTGTAACAGGCAATTGCACTGTTTGAGACAAAAATCTTAATAGAAACCTTACTTGCAACATTTTTGCAGATATTTACGAGTACTAGGACTCCAGGGACAAACTGGGGGGTCACTTACCCATATCTTTCTGACATGCAGAAAAGAACACTAAATTTAACAGCAGCATAGCAAAAAGTTCCTACACTGCAAAGCACAGTGAGATCAAAAGATCGTATTCAAATAGAAGTGCATTATCACTCTGTGGGCTTGCCAACACAAACAATTCCACCCAGAACTAAAAATGCACAACATGCTAAGAGAGCACCAGTATTGGCGTATATGGAAGAACAAATCAAATATAACAACTTAGACTAATACAGCCACAAAATTATTGCAGTAGCTGACTCTCTACAGAAAATATGCAAAGCCAAGGTAGCTTTCTCACCAAATATAGAATCCTTGGCCATAAACTACAAGTGGAAATTGGGAGACAAAGCACAGTCCAACCCCAGAGGTGGTTCTTCCTGCGAGTTTAATAGAGATTGAGAGACTTTCTACTCCAGTGTTTGAAATGTGAGGAAGTTCAAATCAAATGATTTTCCCACAAATGATCAGAAATGATGCAAGCTTTTTCAATAAAAAAAAAAAAAACAGCAAGGAAAACTGCATAACTTTTGGATGCAGGGGGAAAAAGAGAAATGGCATGTTATGTGACAGCCTGCCACTAGATCAAGAAAGGTGGTAATGACCAGTGGAAACTGAGAAATAAAACCCTAAACGCATCATGAAGCCCAGTTGTAGGCTGATTGTACCTGCATTACACTTCAGCAACACTTTGATAAGTTACTGAGCCAAACAATGTTGAGTTAGCTGGATAGAACTAACATGATAGGTATTTATTAAAACTGACCTTTTTCCTCAGAAATTACAGTGAAGGGGATGGGGTGAAAGAGGTATATCGAGTATATTTCAGGTTACGATAGCAATACATACACATGAATAGAGAGAGAAAATGGAAATTTCAAATTTCATAACTTAAATAAACATGCTTATTCCAACAATTCTTTTTCTTGTACAATTTGTACCCCTACCTTGGTTACTGTAAATCAGTGATTCTCAACCTTTCCAGACTACTGTACCTCTTTCAGGATTCTGATTTGTCTTGTGTACCCTAAGTTTCACCTCACTTAAAAACTACTTGCTTACAAAGACAGACATAAAAATACAAAAGTGTCACAGCACACTATTACTGGAAATTGCTTACTTTCTCATTTTTACCATATAATAAAATAAAATTATTGGAATATAAATACTGTACTTACATTTCAGCATATAGTAATAGAGCAGTATAAAACAAGCCACTGTATGAAATTTTAGTTATTACTCACTTCACTAGTGCTTTTTATGTAGCCTGTTGTAAAACCAAGCAAATATTTAGATGGGTTGATGTACACCCGGAAGATCTTGGTATACCCTCAGAGAACCACTGCTGTAAATGAATGGTGCGTGCTTACAATGTTGTGCATTCCAAAATGCATAGGATCCTATTGTATTAAGCTAAGGACTTGCAGGAGTGCTGAGGGACCTACGAGTTTTTACAATAACTTGGAACTCAGAATGGTATACAATAAAGTGGAAGAGAGCCATGCAACACAGTGTAATTATTCTCTTCCCCTCCCCCCCATCAAGAAATAAATATATTTCATGACTAGAACCCAAGTTACTTGGAATTGTCTGCAATACAAAACTGCTACAAAAGTTCTTAAAACTCCACTATTTTTTTTTTTAAGTAATTTGATCTTTCCATTTCAGTATGAAAATTGCCTTAGAAAGTTCTATAAGCATCAGAATACTGAAGTATTGTTGTACTTGGCCAGAGCACTCTTCAAATGTGGCAAATTACAGGAATGCAAACAGACTTTGCTGAAGGTAAAAATATGTATGTATATTGCAGTTTTTAAAGTAATTTTATTCTTTATTCTTGAATACATGCTGTTTCATATCCTTGGGTTATTAATGTACATTTATTTGTACATCTCTTTAAATACTATAGTCTGGGGTTGAAATAATTGATTACCATCCATATGTCATTGATAACTTCTGTGATTTAAAAGATGTCCATTTCATTCACAGGCTAGACATGTAGCACCCAGTGATACAGTCCTTATGTTTAATGTGGCTCTAGTGCTACAGAGGCTAGCCACTTCTGGTCCTGAAAGATGAAAAAAGTAACCTGAAGGAAGTACTAAATGCTGTGAAAGAACTGGAGTTAGCCCACAGGTAACAATAAGCAGTAAAAAAAGTTTTATGCCCCGTTTTTTAATTGCTGTAGTATGTTTACCTAGCTGTCATGAAAGAAAATACTTTCTTCTGAATATGGATCTTAAATTCCAATTTTGATATGAGTGAAAGTGGTTTGGTTTTTTTGGTTTGTTTTACAGAAGACAAGATTTTTTTTTTTTTTAAGTTGCATCTCTCTCAACATTCCTAGTGGAAAAAAATTAGATATAAGAGCTTAAGCTTGAAGAAATGGAGCCCTGCCAATCTTTGCTCCAAACCAGTTTTCTTTGTTTTGGTGTTGTAATCTCCAAAGAAGTTCTGTTTTTGTTTATGTCTCTGCCTTATGTAATTCTTCTGGTGGTAGAAGATCACAATTGAAGGGGGCGAGGAAATCCGTCAACTGCTATTCACTAACTGAAAATAAATTAAATATTTATTCACAGAAATTGTGAAAATAAAAAAAAAAACTACCAGCTGTGGAGCCATTTCATGAGCTTGTTCGAGGTCTCTTAATTAATCAGACTTCATGAGTTATTTTACAAACCTATTTTTTAAATAAAGAGAACTGAGTTCAATTAGATTAATCAAACTGTCCAGCACTTGTGAGCATATTGAGTTGAACGTGCCACAAGAAATTAAGGCTTATTTCTGTCCCTTGGTAACTAATGCTGGCCTTCCACAGCTTTCTTTTCTTCCTGCCCATTTTCCTGATGCAAACTTTGGTTGTAAAATCTTGAAATCATTTGTTTTATATCCTGGTTACCTGCCAACCTACTTCAGTCACAGATCTCAAGGAGTAGTTTACCTTAAATTCCAAAACACTGTGTGGCAGGCAAACTTTGTTACTTTTTTGTTTGCTTGAACAAACCACAGTGTGATTCTTCACTTTTAAGCTGTATACCTATCACTGAAGCTTATGTAGATAGCAATTTGGTTACAGGTATCAACCAATGTTATAAATTGAGTACTTTTTTACTAGTCCTGGCTTCACTTTGCCACTTGACATCTCTAATTCTGATCTCATTCATAGTTACTATCAATTGCCATTGAGTTTGCTGAGTCAGACCATTGGAGGTAGGTCAGCCAGTCATATTGGCATAAGGGATTCTGATATACTTCCAAAAACAGTCTGTGCATTTAGGCTGATGTTGCTGTCACTTGCTTTATATACTTAAGCACAACTCTGAAATGCGAGACAAAGTTGCCTAGTAGGTGTTTCTTTTCAGACTTCTGTTATAGCAGGAACTT
This sequence comes from Dermochelys coriacea, assembly GCF_009764565.3. Taxonomy (NCBI): domain Eukaryota; kingdom Metazoa; phylum Chordata; order Testudines; family Dermochelyidae; genus Dermochelys; species Dermochelys coriacea. Next base: position 31,119,629 of record NC_050073.1, read on the forward strand.
ACTTTGTCTGAGCCCTTTTGCTCTATTCCTCATTCATGCCCAGAAATATCGTGCTCCTAGTATTGACGAAAACGCTTCCTCAGGATAAAGGCTTCTAATTATTTGCTCACAAATTAAAAAACAAAAACAAAACCCTTTATTTATACAGGCAATCACTTCAAAATTGTACTGCATGCTGTAATACAAAAATCCAGTTAAACAAATTTCCATTTAGAAATCCTGTAAGGGAAGTCTGTAATCTCTTGTCTTGAGGAAAATGGCTTGCATTACATGACTGATGTTGTCAGAATTGGTGTGAATTTAAATTATCCTGCTTGGTTGTACTCACTAAAGTATTATAGCCAGATTTTTTTTAAGTGGAGTTGATGCCCCAGTCTGGGGGAATTCAGACTTCCAACACATTTCACTTTTGCTGCTGAATGTCTGTCGGGATAAACTTGAGGGTGGAATCTGAATCTTGTATCTCATATGAAAAAAGTTTGTTTGTTTTGTTTTCTTTGCAGTAGAATGCTAGGTCAGTCTAGCAAAGAAAAGAAAAGTTCTACTATAGAAATCCTTTCAGTCATAGAAAGGTAGGGCTGGAAGGGACCTCCCAAGTCATGAAGCCCAGCCCAGCCCTCTGTGCTGAGGCAGGACCAAGTAAACCTAGACAAATCCTTGCTTGCAGATTGAGAAGTTATCTTTGAGGGGTTGGAAAGTCTCTATTGCATGCCTTCCAGAAGCTATACCTATAGACCTCAAAGCCTCTAAAGGTCTCTGGATCTATCTTCTGAGATCCATGCTTCTGTCGAGAAAATGTAAATTTGGCCAGGGCAGAGTTCTAGCAGGAAAAAATATTTTTTCTATTTCCTCCCTTTTTCCACTGTTTCAATGGTCACCACAGTCCGAAATAGAATGGAAAACACATAAGTGTGACTAGTCCAACAACATACGTAGTCAGGCACCAGTGGAGCAGGGTGTCAAAGACTCCCTCCTGTTGATGTAATCACCAGAGGCTACAAATGCAATGTAGTAGGACTGAGTTAGGCAGGTGCAGCAGCAGCAGATGCTGAGGTTCCTGGGAAAGCTAAGGCAAGACTGATCTGTAAGGGAGGAGAGATGATGATTTTCAAGGCCATCTCCAACAGAGCTCTTTATTTCTGAGACTTCAGTTTCTTGCTGTGTGATAATTACAGTACATAGGACAGCTATGTCTAGAAACTAAGCCTGCCTCCAGTATAAAAGCAAGTAGAGAATTTGGATTTGACCCTCTATTAATGGGAGTTCTAAGAATTAATTTTTAAATTAAAAAGATCTAAGACTTGATTGTTAGATTGGTTCTGTTTGAGTACTTTAAAACAGAATAGAACCAAGTCAACTGTGCTGAAAAGATGCCTCTTTTTTTTTTTTTTTTTTTTTTTTTTTTTTTTTTCAATAGTTAGGGTGTTCAACGCATTGAAACTATTGGGAAAATGTAGGTAAATAGAAATTTGGCTGTGATAACTCAGGTGAAGTTTTTTTCATACTTGCTGCTGACACTTTCAATTGTTTACAACATTATAAGACTGCAATGTTCCACTTCAAACATTCCTACATGCTGAGTGAATCGGTCCCTACAGAAAGCCTGTAAAGTGTTTATGAACTTTTTGGATTAAGGGTGAAAAGAGCAATAATAATTGTAGTGATCATTTTAAGAATGTTTGTTTGTTTTAGGGATATCAGACTTAAATGTCAACGTAGTACTTTTGTACTAGAAGGCCCAAGCACAGTGTACAAATATAGAAGCCAGCGTGTCATATCAGTAGTATTGTAAAATTTTGCAGTGACACATTTGCTTTTGGTTTAGGTGAGTGTTTAAGTAAAACGAAACGGGGAATATAAGACGAAATGTCACTATATCAATCTGCTTTTGTTTTTCATTTTCCCTCCAGATACTTCAGTTATTTAAGTAAAGTAGGAGATAAAATGAGATTTGATTTGGCTCTTGCTGCTACTGAAGCCAGGTAAAAATTATTCCTTTTTTTCTGATTAAAACAGAGTATTTTCCAGAACTAAAATTCAGTGGTTGGTTTGTTATCATGGGGGAATAGTGATAACCATAGGTAAGGCGCTGTGAGCATTTCCATCAGAATTCATTTTTCAATTGCTCATAATTTTCCAAACTTACTGCTGGGAGGCTAGAACACTCCAGGCCTGGTGTTTGCCCTCTGGTGGAATGTTTACTTGTAAGCTTGAGAAGCTTGAGCAAAACATTGTGAAAATGAGTTGTGGGGTTTTTTAATGGCAAATATTTTTCCCCTTAAAATAATTTCTTTGCCTTTTTCTTTTTTAAGGGGGCTTGGGATCAGAAAGATGAAATCTGGCAGCTACTAGCTTTCACTGAGAAGTGATTTTGAGTGCCCTGGTGAAAACCAGTTATTTGAAGAGTAGTTAGGACTTCAAATGAGTTCATGCAATCACAGTACTTTGGATGCAGCTTCTTAGCTGTTTTTACCAGTGCTCCAAGATAAATAATATAGTACTGTGCATATGAGCACATCTAGCTCAGGTGTGCAGTAAACAGATATCTCGAAGGTGCACATTGAATGAAAAAAACTCAGCTTTATTCATTGTACATCTTACAAATTCAGGCTTTTCACAGATTGCATGTGCAGACTGCAGTACCAATAGAAGTTATAGTATGTCTAAAATTGTGGGCAGAAAAATATTTTGCATTGTATTAAGAAACTATTTGTGAACATAATATTAAAGGTAACTTCATAATGAACACTAAACTTACCGGGGGTTGAACTGAGACCACTTCCTACTTCATTTTCTGATGTTTGAGCACTTAAGCCCAGATTTTTAAAGGCATTTAGACAGGGCTGCACTCAGCGTTGCCATATCTGATTTAGTTAGGAGCCTAAATCTCAGTTTCAAATGTGATTTAGGACACTTGAGAGCCTAAATCCCATTGACAGTTGATGGAATTTAGGCTCTAATGTGCCTGAATCATGTTGACTGAGATTTAGTCCTAAATCAGTTAAAAAGTCTGGGCCCTGAACATAGTCTTAACTTCTCACTATATTTTTGGATTGGGTAGGTTAATTACAGCTGTTTAAATACAAGGTGCTTTTGTAAGGGGTATTTGTGGAGCTGTACAGCTGAGTTTAAGACTCTTCCTCTTTATGTTAAGGATTTTTTCTTACTGAAGTAGCTAAACTTTTAACAAACAGACAGCTTTGAGTAGCATTCTGTGGAATTGTGGAAACATGTTCTTCAGGCTTAAATTAAAAAAAGCTAGCTAAAAAAATCCATAGTCTCAGAAGATGAATGAATAAACTGAAGTAAAAGTCATCACTGTAATGGATTTTAAAAGGACAAATAATTATGTTGTGTGTAGAATTATTAAACATTTCAGTTATGTTACTTCAGATCGCTTGTATTTTGGTTCAGTGGTACGGACAACTTTCGTATCGTGATGTGTGTTCTTTTATAACTGTTTTCTCCTTCTAGCATGTGTGATGTGCCTAGAAACTTACTTTCCTTTAATTGAAAACATTGAATGTTACAGGCAATGCTCTGATTTACTGAGTCAAGCTCAATATCATGTGGCTCGTGCACGCAAGCAGGATGAAGAAGAGAGAGAATTGCGTGCCAAGCAAGAGCAAGAAAAGGAGTTGCTCCGCCAAAAGCTGCTTAAAGAACAGGTTTATATTCCCTGTAGTACTGTGTGTGTGTGTGTGTGTGTGTGTGTGTGTGTTAAATGGGTATGCTTGCCACCATAGCTGTGTGTTGATACCTAGAAACTGTTCAGGGAGTAAATGAGTACTTAACAAAGAGGGGGCTGAAAATGTATGGATATGTAAAAAGGGGTGAAATTGTTTCCTCTGCAGAGCCCGTTCATTCAGGCTTTGGGGAAGGAAAAGTGAAAATGGTGTTTAGGAGAACAGAATTCACCCCCACAAGATGTGAGATTCTAGCACAAGCCATCCATGGTCACTGTGTGATCTATGAACTACACTAGCAGCAGCTGCTTCTCCATGCCTCCAGTGCAGGGTCCTGGTAATGGTCAGTTTGTTCTGATTCTTTTAGGAAGAAAAACGCCTCAGAGAGAAAGAAGAACAGAAAAAACTTCTGGAACAACGAGCCCAATATGTGGAGAAGACCAAGAATATTTTGATGTTCACTGGAGAAGTAGAAGGATCGAAGGAGAAGAAACGTGGTGGCGGAAGGGTACAGAATGGAGTTTTTTCCACACTTTTCTATAATTTTAGAGTTACTCTGTGACCAGAGTTAAGACAGGCATTAATCAGCACCTGACATTTAGTGAGGCTGTACAGAGTGCTCATCAATGACATGCAGACACCTTTGGGATGGAAGGTAAATCAAGATATTGCTCCAAGAATACAGTACAGAAAATAAATTTTATCCAACAAATATCAGCAGCGGGTGGAATTATATATTATAATAATCGTTCTTAAGAACCAGTTTCTTAGTGCTAAATCTGTACAGATAATGGGACAGTCGAGGCATTAAGGTGAAAAGGGTTATATTCTCCATATGTTGACTGATTGGTTTTCAGATTACAAATCTGGTATGGTGTGGGTTTTTAACTTATTGCAGCGTTCCAGAAAAGGAGGAGAATTTGATGAGTTTGTCAATGATGAGAGTGATGAAGATCTGCCTGTGTCCAGAAAGAAAAAGAGGAGGAAAGGCAGTGGTAGTGAACAAGATGGTGAAGAAGAAGATGGCGAGAGGAAGAAGAAAAAGAGGAGGAGGTAACTAAGTTTAAATCTTTTAAATTCTTTTTGTAATTCTGTAGTATTGGTTTAGAGTATACCTTACACAGGAGCCTACAAATGATGTTAGAATAAGACCAAGTAGATTTGCTTTTTTCCCCGAACAACTTTCTTTTAAAAAAGAAGTTCCCAGTTGTAAATGGCCATACGCATCCATTATAAACCGTAAATGTTAGCAAAATGCTAACTGTTCATATTACTATAATACAAGAAATGTATGGTTAACACATTGATCGTTTGACACTGTTGGAAATAATACACTGTTTATGCAGGAATTAAATATTAATTCTGACGTAATTTTTGTGTTTAAGACCCCAGAAAGGAGATGATGGAACCGATGATGAAGAAAATGAAAATGGCCCAAGACCTAAAAAACGACGTCCACCCAAAGCAGAGAGGAAAAAGGCCGTAAGTTTCAAAGTGTAATGCCTTGATAGTTCCTGTTTACATTTGGAAGATTACAGTGCGACAGCATTCAGTAAAGTGACATTCGCTGAAGGGAGAACTATGTAAAATACTTCCTGCAGCAAACATCTATCATACTTTCCCCTTCTTTTATGTCTCCTAATATAGCAGTAGCTACAGGGATGCTTCTGAAAGCTCTCCACTTCCATTTTGAAATCAGAAGATAAATTCTGACCATTTCAAACAGCTATTTGTAAATCTGAGTCTAGTTTTCTGCATCCATCTGTTATGTTAGAACAGCTGTACTTTAAGCTCTCAGTTATTTTATCCATTTTACTCCATTGAACAAGCAATATTACTTTGTATATTTTTCCATACAGGCCAAGCCAGAACGTCTGCCTCCTTCAATGAAAGGAAAGATCAAATCAAAAGCCATAATTTCATCTAGTGAAGATTCTTCTGATGAGGATAACTCAAAATTGCTGATGATGGGTATGAACCTTTGATTTTGTACGTTTTGAAAGTCAAATGTTGACTTCTATCTGATGGAAAAAGCTCTGAGATTGGCTTTCGACCTTTTCCATATTGGGACAACCCCACCCTAGTTAACTGACACTGTTCTCTAAATAAGCAATATGTAAAGGGCACGTCATGACCTCTTGACATCCAGGCCCTCAGGTTGCAAACCCATGCTTGAAGATGATGATGATGATGATGATTAAAATAAAACTAAGTATATATTCCCAAATCTAAATTGACATAACTGTAGGGTTAACACTCCTCAAATGAACAAACTAATTATTGTTAAATGGCCAAAAATTCAACAGTCAGTACTTTGAAATACTGTGCCCAGAAAGTGTGTACTTTTGAGGTCTAAAAAACATTCTCAGTCAAAGCATATACTCGTGTCTCCTTTGGTATTTCTGAGATTGGAATCCCCCCACTTCTTAGTCCTGACTTGCTGCTTCAGTGATGTATCACTGTTGTATCATGTTAGTCTGAATGGGTTCTTTGTGTTTCACCTTTCATTCTCTAGTGTATTTCCTTGGTGATCCACACAGATTTGCCAAATACCTTTTTTCATAGCCAAACTGGGAACCCTGCACTTGGGAAGATAGTGAGTACTGCACTGCAATACCATCTTCCTCTCTGAATTATTTGAGTGTCCTTTTCTCCTCTTCCTTCTCAGTGCAAGTGTCAACATCTCTGTGAAATCCAGGATTCTTGCTTGATCATATAAGCCAATATTTGCAGCTTAATAATTGACTCTACTGCTTTTTTTAAAAAACAGAAATGCCAGGAACAGCAACAGTGATTCTGATGACGCTGAACAGCCACGCAATAAACACATCATGTCTGACAGCGATTCAGATAACAGAAACAAGTCTGGTAGTGAGATGGGAAGTCCACGGAGGTCCAGTGCTCATCTATCTGATGAGGATTCGGACAGTGACAGGTCAGCCAGAAAGAAGAGACTGTCAGATTCAGAACAGTCTGACAATGAGTCTGTGCAATCTGGGAGAAGCCACTCTGTACAATCAGGAAGTCGTCACTCCGGTGGCTCAGAGAATGAATCTCGTCCAGCTTCTCGCAGTGGTGATTCAGACAGAGATTCTGATAGAGGATCTGACAACGAAGGCTCTGGCAGAGAGTCTGGCAATGAATCTGAACCAGAAGCATCCAACATTGAGGGGTCTGAACATGGATCAGAAGGTGGATCAGATGATAGCGATTAGATTTAAATTACAACCATTTTTTAAAAATTGTTTTTTAAATATACTTCAGTTTATGAGGAGGAAAATCCAATTTTTAGATTTGAAAACTGATTTAAAAAAAACTTAATGTTTTAATAAAACTGTTGTGAAACTTGCTTCATATGATTTTGTTCTATCAAGCTGTACATTACTAGGCATTAATGGATATTTCTCTGTGTTGGTGTATGTGGTGTATTCTTACACTGAAACTAACATAGCTGACGATCACAGATGCTGTACAGTGAGTGGTAAACTCACACAATGAGGATGGGGTGTATGTAAATGCTGCAGAACAAAAACACCCAAGTTCAAAGAGTTGGTTAAAACTGTAGTGTATTTGTTCAATGTTTCTACATGCAAAAAAGCTACAGGCCAGTCTTTGTGAGATCTTATTGAATGGTACAAAGAACTTTGGGTATTTATTTCTTTGTGTCATTCTGAATAGAGATCAATGGTGATGTTGTTTTTTTTTTTTTTAAACTGTTAAAGGGTAAGTTTACTGTGATGCAACTCCTAAGTTTTGAAAAGCTTTCCTTCTTGTGCCTGCTTTCCTGATATACCAATTTAAAAAAATAAATAAAAAGCAACAAAGATGCAGGTTTAAACAAAAGTTTATGAAATAAACATTACAGGTATGTAGATAAAATGCAAATATATTAAGTTGACAGGTGAAAAATAAAGATGTAGAAAACTTTCTGTATTCTTGTATGGTTGAGTGAAGAGATCTGCCATTGTTGCAATAATAAAAAGTAGTTGCTACCATCTGTTCTGGAGTGATCTATTTTACTTCATCATCCTTTTTTTAAAAAAAAAAACGCCTATCCCCTGAACCCAACAGTAACAAAACAACAAACTGCAATCTATTATGATGACACACGAAAATCTTGAAGTTCAGATGTCATTAAGAAAATGAAGTTTGCCAGCAATCAGACATTTAAGTTCATTTTTCATTTCTAATAGATGGCTCCACGTTCAAGAGTTTTTAAACCCCCTCAATTTAGTACTGTGTGTACCATGTAACAAACCAATTGCTAGACTGTATGTAGACACTAAAACCAGACTTTTCAATCTGCTGCTCTAGTTGTTGGGGCAATGTTTCCCAAACTTGAGAGCTGAGTTATCCTTTGGGAAAGGAAACCAATTTGATTCCCTAACCTCACCATGTATTAAAGGCCTATTCAAAATGAGCACTCGCTCAAAGTATATTGTATAGAACCTCATAATATGAGACTATATCACCTAAGGGAGGTGATGGGTCCAGGGTAATGTACTAAAATGATCTGAGTCCTTCCTGGATGGATGTTCCAAATAAGTAGTGATAGGAAACTGCACCTCCACCACTAGACTCCTCATTTACATTATTCCACAAGGACCAGTTCTCTCTGGTCCTTTTCAACATCTACATGTAGCTACTAGGCGAACTGGTCATATGACACTGACTAAAATGCCAGCAATATGCAGATGATACATTGCGCTACCTATCCTTCACCGCATACAATACTACTACCCACCACCAAGGTGGCCCAGTGCTTGGATGAGAGCAGTTCTTGGATGAAAACCAGCTAGCTGAAGTAGAACTTGAGCAAGATGGGTGATGCTGGTGGGCAGAGGACAGTATTTGGAAGAGGTTGCAGCCACAGGGCAGTCTTGGTTGAAGATGGACACTCCACGATTTGTTAATTCGGTCCATAGTGTTGGAGTACTCATGCATTCTTCACTGACGCAGAGCTCTCACATAGCATCACCAAGTAACACTTTCTACCATCTTAGTCTGGTGGACTAAGACCTGGTCTCAGTTATTCATGCCTTCATCATCTCTCACCTGGATTACAGCAATGCAGGATACCTGGGTCTAAAGTCTTCAGCACTTGGGAAGCTCCATCTAACATAGAACGCTGCAGCATGGCTCCTCAGCAACACAGGTTACTGCAAATACATCAGACCTGTCCTTTACACTCTACTGGCTTCCTATAAAATCTCAAATCAAGTTTCATGTCTCTGCCCTTATCTTCAGAGTTCTCTAGGGCCTGAGTCTACGATATCTAAAACATCTTCTGAAGACTCTGATATAGTTATGCTCCTCCGGCACAATGGAACTCTCAACAATAAGAGTAAAGCTCGTCCGTGCTGGAGACAGCATTTCCTCAGGAGGCTGTCAGACTGTGAAATGAACTCCAAGAACTGAGGGCCATCACAGATACTTACCCCTTTCTGCTCCAAGTGCATTTTGCCTTCTCTAACATAAATATATAGCAACAGGGGTGTGTATATGTATATACATATATAAATAAAGAAAAACACTCAAACAAGATACTCCACTGCACATTATTCCTTTGGGGAGGATGAGAGAACAAACAAGTGAAGTAGTAGTAGTGACTTTGCTTAATGCACTGCTGGAAGGCTCTCAGATACAATGGTGACGTGGTATAAAAACCTGTATAGAATACAATTACTCCCTTTCATGCTTTGAACTACTCTAAATGCCAGCATTAATATAATTTATTATATAATTAATGTTGGCATCTGAGTTAGCACCCATTGTAATGAATAGGGAAGTCCTTAACTCTCAAGGCTGTTGTTTCAGGTTCTTTGCAAACTGCAGCAGATATTGTCTTCAGTTCTTCAAGCAGATGCAGCTGTGTATTCCACTTACCTGCGTGTGCCCAGCTCACAGGAGCCAGAGAAGTTTGCCTAGCAGTACCCGTAGGAGGTGGTATACTTAATGTTTTGAATGTTTAGTTTGCAGCCATATCATACTTTTAAAAGTACAGCTGAGACTCTCTGAAAAATATTTGAGGCCTGCCTAGCCCATCATGCCCCACATGTCAGGAAATGCTGTCTCAGGCCTAGATTTTCAGAAATCTGTATATGTAAACTTCAGTTCCTAAATCAATATTTAGGCACCTAACTAAGTAACCTGCTTTTGATCAATGCTGAGCAGCCAGCAGCTCCTATTGACTGCTAGATGCTCAGCAATCTCAAAAACCAGGCCCACATTTTTGGTGCCTAAATATGGACCTAAACTTTATTCAGTTTTTGTCTTTAAAAAATCTTTGCCTTAATGTGCATCTTTGTATCATATAGAGCTACCTCTGTGTTTTATAAAAAGTGATAAGCATTCTTAACATGAAAAGTATAGACACATTAATTTACATGTTAGTGCAGCATACAAATGTTACTGTGTAAAATTAAGCTGTATTTTAGTCATGAGTGGCTAAAAAAAAAAGCCTAAATTACTATTTTCTGTTGGCTGCATCCTTCTAAAAGGGTTTTCAGAACTGAACTTGTGAGGGGGAGAGAATGTGCAAATATTCAGCTTGGAGAAGAGGTAGATGCTGTGGGATGTTCATACGTAACCTTGATGTGGCTAGGGAGAGAGAAGGGGTTGCTTAATACAGAGACACAGCCACTAAATTCCTATCACCAGTTATGGGTTTGAGAATCCCCATGACTCCTTTTTTCTAAGGGTATGCCTACGCTGCCCATGTTACAGTGCAGCTGCAGCAGTGTTGTGATTTGGGCACTGTAGAGACACCTTATCACCAGGGGAGAGCTCTCCCGGCGATTTAAGAAAACAAACAAAAAACCATCCCAATGAAAGGTGGTAGCTTTATCGCCGGGAGCACGGCTCCCAGCAATAAAGCGCTGTCTATACTGGCACTTTTCAGCGCTAACATTTTTGTTGCTCAGAGAGGGTGTTCTTTCATACCCTTGAATGACTCAAGTTTTAGCGCTGAAAGAGACTGTCTCTACACTGCCAAAGTGTGATATGTGCAAATTGTCTTCCCTCATTTGAAGGAATTTATCGGCACTCCACAATTACAAGTAACTTCTGCATCCAGTGGATGATATGGTACCTAGTACCAAGTCAGGGGCTTAACATACCTGAAGGTAGTAGGTCTAGTTCTGTAAGCCCCTTCTGCAGTTCAAGTAGAAAACATGCACCTGTTGGGTATGCAACTTTTGAGGTGCATCTTCTGCTCTGAGCCTTGGTTTTGGGTCTCTCTGGCTTAGCATACATTCAGCAATACCGTGTTCCATGGGAGAGAATGGATCCAAAGACTGTCACAGGGGATAGCTGCATATGCTGCTTCATGTGGAAGTGTGCTCAGACCATATTGGGGAAAAGAGCCAGTTAAGAATTTAGCAGTCATAAATTGAAGGGAAAGGAAATGTAGAAAATGTTTACTTAATTGTAACATTAATGAGGTTTAAAAAAATAAATCCCATGTCTCAGCCTCTCTCAAATCCTTCCTCTGGGCTTCTCTTCACAAGGCAATTAGGTTACATTAGATGCAACCCTGAGGAGTTGTTACAACTAACCCAATGTTAAATGCAACTTAGCACTCTCTGTAGGTAGTCTGTTATATTTAACATGTCAGTTACCATAATTCAGTCATATTCTAAACGCAATATAATTTCTCAGGCTAGAGAAGACCTCTGACTAGCTGGTCCCTTAAGTAACTAGTTCAAACTTCCAACAAACAACTAGGCTTGGCAGAATTAACTTTTTATTATAATGTTGACAGGTAATATCAATGTTTCTATTTAAGCATTTTTTCCATGTTGATTGAATTAAATTTTCAGTTGCACAAAATTATGGGTTTTAAGCTTTTCCAATTTTTATAAATTTTCACCCTTGTGGGAAATTATAGGGGAGGGAGATAATCATTTAAGAACAGTAAATGTTGAGATTCAAGAAGTTAGCTTTATAACCATCAAATCACTAATTTTCAACATCACATTCCAAAATGTACAAAGTGAATATCCTTAAATCAAACTAAGTTCTCAAGCAGCATTTTTCTTTCTTGGTTTGTGTAAATTTAGGTTATTAGTATTTAAAGTGTGTGTGTGTGTGAGGAAAATTTGTTTACCGATAAAAATTGAATCCTTTCAAGCCTACATATAATCAACCCTTCTTTTGAGAGTTGTATAGAAATAGAGCCAAATTCACTGCTGGCTCAGCTTTGTGGGAACCCATGTGGATGAGCTTGTGTACACCAGAGCTAAGATAGGTTTGTACTAGGGTTGTTGGTTAATTGCAATCAACTCATGCAATTAACTAAAAAAAAAAATTCACAATCGCACAGTTAAATAGAATATCAATTGAAATTTAATATTTTTGATGTTTTTCTACATTTTCAAATATTGATTTGTTAACAGAATACTAAGTGTACAATGCTCACTTTATATTTTTATTAAATATTTGCACTGTAAAAATTTTTCAATTGCACTACAATACTTATGAGGTTAATCTCTTTTGTGAAAGCGCAATTTATAAATGTAGATTTGTTACAAAACTGCACTCTAAAACAAAACAATGCAAAACTTTAGAGCCTACAAGTCCACTCAGTCCTACTTCTTGTTCAGCCAATTGCTAAGAGAACAAGTTTGTTTACATTTACAGGAGATAATGCTGCCCACTACTTATTTACAATGTCACCAGAAAGTGAGAACAGGCATTTGCATGGCACTTTTGTAGTCAGCATTGCAAGGTATCTATGTGCCAGATATGCTAAACATTTGTATGCCCCTACATGCTTTGGCTGCCATTCTAGAGGACATGCTTCCATATTGATGATGCTCATTTAAAAAAAAATGCATTAACATTTGTGACTGAACTCCTTGGGGGAGAATTGTATGTCTCAGGCTCTATTTTCCCTGCATTCTGCCATATATTTCATGTTATAGCACATGTTGTTCATTTTAAGAACACTTTTGCTGCAGATTTGACAAAACACAAAAGATACCAATGTGAGACTTCTAAAGATAGCTACAGCACTCGACCCAAAGCTTAAGAATCTGAAGTGCCTTCCAAAATCTGAGAGGGATGAGGTGTGGAGCATGCTTTCAGAAGTTTTAAAAGAGCAGTGTTCCAATGTGGAAACTACAGAACTCAAAAAGGAAAATCAACCTTCTGCTGGTGGCATTTGACTCAGATGATGAAAATGAACATGCATGCTTTGGATTGTTGTTGAGCAGAACCGGACATCAGCATGGATGGATGTCCTCTGGAATGGTGGTTGAAGCATTAAGGGACACATGAATCTTTAGCGCATCTGGCATCTAAATATCTTGTGATGCTGGCTACCACAGTGCCATGTGAACACCTGTTCTCACTTTCAGGTGACATTTTGACAAGAAGCGGGCAGCATTATCTCCTGCAAATGTAAACAAACCTTGTTTGAGCGATTGGCTTAACAAGAAATAGGAGTGAGTGGACTTGTAGGCTCTAAAGTTTTACATTGTTTTATTTTTGAATGAAGGTTTTTTGTACAGAATTCTACTTTTGTAAGTTCAACTTTTGTGATAGAGATTGCACAACAGTATTTGTATTAGGTGAATTGAAAAAGTCTTGTTTTTTACAGTGCAAATATGTGTAATCTAAAATGTAAAGTAAGCACTCTACACTTCTGTATTCTGTTGTTGAAATCAATATTTGAAAATGTGGAAAACATCCAAAAATTTAAATAAATGGTATTCTATTGTTTAACAGTGCAATTAATTTTTTTAATCACTAGACAGCCCTAGTTTGTACAGATAGACCAGCAAATAGCACTACAGGCCTGATTCAGGAAGGCACTTATGTATGCTTAACTGTTAAGCATATGCTTGAGTGCTGTCTTGAATGGGGGTGCTTTACTGAATCAAGACCCCAGGTCGTGTGATACTGAAAGATATGCAGCCATCATAGTCCATCTGTTCAGTGAGTAGCAGCTTCATCTCTAGATTCAAATCACAGGCATTAGGTGGTTATAAACCTTGTATTTTGTTAATGTTTGTATTCAATAGCTGTATAAACTAAAGTGGAGGGACTGGGAGGAGGGTGAAACCCTTCAGTGTACAGACAAGCAACAAAATGATGATTTTACTATTTCTAGTTCTTGCCACTTAATTATCTAATGCCTCCTAATAAAATCCCCCATTTGCCTGTTCATGTTTCCAGTCTGGAGTTTGTATTTCGGTTTCTTTTGCTCTGGGATCACATAACATTTAATAATTTATGTCCAAACAGCCATCTCATCTTGTCCACCAGCGTTTCAATTTCATTGTCTTTAAAGAGTGCCTAAGAAAAGATATTTTTGCTGCATAAGCAAAAGTTATTGATCTATCCACCTCTAAAACCTGGGAGTAACATTCATAACAGTGAGGCAAAGCATAATATATTTACAGGAAGACTCCTCTCCATTATGTCGCAGAAGGCATCATCATACGGAAACCTCAGGCAACCAGCTCACTAACGAGAACATCTCTGCTAAAGGATGGGGTCAGTTAGCAAGGGCAGCTCTTGTACAAACAGCAGCACTATCAGTGACTGGAAAATTAAGCCTGGAGGGGCCTACTGAAAAACCCACATGTCTACCATTTCTCTCAAAGGCCATGCTAATCTGTCATGGAATGAGGCCAGTTGGTCTAGTTCTGCCCAATCAGTACTGTGATCCAAGAAGGATCCATTAGCCAACTGCAAGGTGAACTTGTGTGAAAAAGGAAGGTCAGTTAGCATGCTACAATATTTGACTTTTTTTAGCCTGAGACGTCTACAATCCCTAGTACTTGTTTTCAAATCCATACTTGCTCTTGCAGGTTGTGTCATTCATTAGTTCCAACCTGACTGATGCAAGTGTTTCTATTGGTTTTTATAAATGAAAAATAAATGAGTGTAGATTTTTATATCTGCAGCTTTTAAGTAGTATGTAAGGAGACAGCAGGGGTTAGTGGATAGGGTATTGAATTGCAAGTCAGGACATCTGGGTTTTATTCCCAGAATCCCCTGTGTGCTGATTAACTTGTATAGTCTTACTCACTTCTCCTGCTCTGTGCCTCAATTTCCCCTCCCTCCATTTGTCTGTTCTATTTAGATTGTAAACGATTTGGAACAGGCACTGTCTCTCACTATCCGTTTGTACAGAGCCTAGAACAGTGCAGTCTTGGTCTTGGTCGGGGCTTCTAGTACAAAATAATAATACTATGAGAGAATGTTTATTATTTTGCTGTTACAGAATTATAGTATTGCTCAGATATCATGTTTATATTCTATTTAATTTATTTAGATTTATTGAAAATATGCCCAACCACTTCTGTTGCAGCAGGCACAAAATGTATTTATAAAAACATAAAAATAGAGATTGGATCAATGTTCACAATTAGAACTCTTCCAACCCCCCCAAATTAAACTCTAGCCTACTCAGCCATTACCAGCCGCTAAGTCACCACATCAGGTCCTCTTCTTTCAGCAAAAGCCTGGGAAATCCGCAAATTCAGAATATGACCAACCAAGGATTCCTTCAATTCAAACCAGCTCCTAGCTGTGTCTGAACTACAGTGCAAGCTCCTTTGTGCGCAAAGTACCAGGTATTGCTGCTTAAATAATAATAGCCTATCCTAAGACATGCATGAATGAGATTCCACAGTCTCTTTCTCGCTCTTTCCCCTCCGATCAAGAGTGGTGGGTTAGAAGATTAGTGTAGCTTTGCATTTGAAATAGCTTAATTTAAAAAGAAGAAAAAAAGAATACAATTGTATTAGAAATACACAAGCCCTATCCTGCAAACCTGCAGTGTCCTGTGACTTCTGCAGGGCATTTCATCTAAGGACCACTTGCACGGATGAAGGTTTGCAGGACTGGGGCCTATGGAAATCCTTTGAATACTATATAGTCTCCAAGAGCAACCCCGGGGCTGATACACTTAAGGTGAAACTGTGATACCACTGCAGCCAATGGCAAAACTCCCATTGATTCAATGGCCAGGATTTTATCCTTAATCTTTTGAATAAAGATAGTATGCTGACACTTTTTTTGTATGCTGTTTGATCCAAACACATTGATTCTGAAAGAAGCTATACGTTCTGTGTCCTAAACTGGACTATGGATCTGCACTGAGGGCCTGATTTCACAAATTCTACTCACATTTAGTGCTTGCTCAATGGAATTAGTGTTTTGTCTCTAATTTCTCTTATCCAGCAAAAAAAACCTTCAAAAGTGGGAAAAGGGCAACATTTTGAAATTCAGTCAAATCTCACTGTTAAAATAAACTAGAAAATTATGCATATCTATAATGCACTTTCCAGAATGTACAGGATATCTGAGCCAACCCTTTTCTCAATGAGTTTGAGAAAATTCAATCCCAGGTGGGTAAAGTGTTTGGATCTTTGGCCTGAGGCGGAAGTATGGCATTCACGGGGGTGGTTTTAGTATATATGGATTTAACTCTCGGGGGGGATTTTTTATTTTTGTTCCAAAAGCTCCAAACTAAACATTCACATATTTTCTTGTGTCTAGTTACCATAATACAAATTAATAATAATACTGTGAGAAAATTAATTATTTTGCTGTTCTCTAGCTATAGGCTATTGTTCAGAAACAGTGTTTCCCTTCTATAATATTTATTTAGCTCTACTGAGAGCAAGCCATACTTTCAGTTGAGAATTTACAGAATTTACTTTCAGTTGAGAATTGGCCAACTATAGGATTGATCCTTTATGGTATTGAGCATTCTGGCCCCAGTTCAGCCATGTGTTCAATTTTAAACTTGAAACCAATAGTGTTACACCTGTTAAGTACTAGATTGGGGGCAGACTTCTTAGCAACTTGTAGAATCAAATCTATATTGCCAAATTCCCCATCTGGTCATCAACCCCAAGTTGAAGCCTGAGGCTTTGTTAGCCATAGCCAGTCTTAGGTCCAGGCACCAAGTGCAGTTGTCCCCAACCATCCCATTCCTATTATAAATAAATTGCAACATGACAGCTTTGCTCTTTAACTGTTGCCTCCTTTAGACAATGGATTCCATGTCCTCTGGAAGGTTGCAGTACAGGCTCTGGTTAGTTTCACAACCCTTTGAGGATGACAGATGATCATATACTTCTATAGCGTTTGCTAAAACAGCCAGGTACGTTGATTGCCATTCATTTATTTTTCAGTAAGTAACTTGTAAGTTACCTTCCGTGACTTTCGATAAATCTGTTACAGTGATGTAGATGGTTCTTCTGATTCCATAATAAGTTTTGACTTTAGGGATTAAATATTTCTGTCACTTTGTCTCACCCAGCTGAAACACGCATGTAAAATAAATAGTGAGAATATTTATTTGAAAGTCATCCCTGTACTTAGAGGCCTCTGGAGGCCTAGCACAATATAATATATACACTGAAGAGCTCTTACAAATAGGAAAAGAACAGGGCCAAATGGTAAGCAGTGATCATATTTAGGTGAGGAGAAAAATCTACTACTTGCTTCACCCCCACCACGGTCCTCCCAGCACATATGAGTAAAGAGACAACAAAAATATCATGGAACCCATATGGAAGGAAGACAGAAATGAACACTGGTGTGGGAGAGTGGGGAATAGCCCTGAGTCATGGGCTGTCAGTGGAGAAGGCCTTGCCTCCTCTCTTCAATATTATTTTATGGGATGAAGGGTCAGCATTTCCAATCCAGCCTGCCTCAGAATGCCTATGGTCAGCATATAACAATAAAGGTGGTAACCCTTAGCATTTAGGGTGAAATTCCACCCTGTGCAGTGGGCCAGTACAAGGTATTTGGGATCCCAAGTCAGCTTTGTTTGGAAACTTTAAGAGATGCACTGGGATTATTGATACTGAGTATCACCCTCCCAGAACGCTTCCTCCTTGCATTCCAGCAGGTGAGGATTCTGGGCATTGGTTCCAAACAAAGATGCACAATCCATGTCCTGGAGTGAGAGGTGTACTCCCATGAAATGTGAATATAATCAGGAAATGGAGATAAAAAGAAAATGAGTGATGAATGGATAAGCATTGAAGTTCCACATGGGAAAAAAAAAAGAATGACACGGACAAAGAGGATGATGATTAGTTCTGGATTAATTTTAGGGTAGGAATTGAGCAATTATAGCTTCCTGTACTGGGAGAAGGATTAGGTTTTGAGTTGACAGAACTGAAATCTTGCAAGCTGCTGTTACGAGACCTTAGTTCCAACATTCGGGCTGCAATCATGAGGTTTCTCCCATTTTGAATGGTGGAAATCTCACAAAACTTCCACCACCATGGGGCAAAGTCTCATGAGAACAGCTCTTTTCAGGAGATTTCTGCCCTATGCAAATGAGAAAATCAATTTCCCAAATGTGCAGCTATGAATTATATGAGATTACCATATTTTTCATTCTCATATTAGGTTCCAATTTGACTGGTCAGTGGAGCATTGGAGACTGGCCACAATCTGTTGTGAAAAACCACCCTTTTATTTGCTACATTTTTGCATATTGTCACATTGGATTTTCCCATAAAAGATTTTAGACCATCGCCATCTAGAAATCACAAGTTGTCTCTTTAGAAATGTATCTAAAGGAGGACACTATAACAACCACCATATGACCAGGTTTTTCCAAGCAAATAGGATGAACACTAACCTTCTCCTGCTCTTAGCCTGGAAATTCTTCCAGCTCTTGCCTATCAGAGAAGAGGAGTATGTAAGTGCCTATAATATATTCCAAGTGCTTTAATTTAAAAAATAACCCTGGGTCAGATTCTCTCCTGTGCTGAGGTATACTTAGCACTGGAGAGGTGGACAGCCTGAAAAAGGGGCCAGCTCTACAGATCTTTGATTCTCTACCCTGTTCAACTCCAACCACAGCACATATTAGAGCAGTCTAAGCACTGCTGTAATCTACATCACCTGGCAGAGATCCTCAAGGAACCATCAAGAGGAACTCATCTCTCTGGCCCCACTTCCTCCAACCCCCTGTATCAGGACTGGAAAGAGGTGGCTTAGGAGCTGGCTACATTGGCCTCCACGCTGTCAGGGGAAATTCTCTGCTGGCCAGATACAGCCAATATCTTACCCCTTTACACTCACACACCGGAGCTGAACCAGCAGGAGAGAGTCTCCAGACCCTTATGTTTTCAATCAAATCCCAAGATTACAAACCACTAAAGGCGAATGAACTGCAAAACAAGAGAGTGATATTTGTATCAACGGAGACAGACAACATGAAGGAGTTCACTTAGATTTGCTCCAGGAACCTCTGTGCACTTCCTGTGCCTATGTCAGTAGTTTGTAGGTGAAGCAGTTGGCTCAGAGAAATGACTAAAACCACCTTTTCTTTTTCTTGTAAGATAAAATCTCTGCTATACCTGCGGCAAGATGGCAAAGCATTAACTAGGTTGTTTGGATTCTGAGGATGGCACATGCAGTCCCTCAAGTGCAGGGGAGACTCGTTGCAATGCTGATTTTATTTCAAAGCTGCTTTCAAGTTTGGAAAACATGCCTTTCAAAAGGAAAAGGGATTAACTAATTGATCAGAGGGGTTGGTGCTGAAATAAACCCTGAAGACAAGCAACACGTTTAACTAAATTTAAAAAACCCAGCACATCTGGTTTTGAGGCTTATAGAAAAGGTATCATTTATTTTTCCAAAAGGTAAGTGACTTTTCTTATTTCAAATAAACTATGAGGATTTGAATTTAAATGAATTATTGCCTCCTCATCATTTTCCTTTTCACTGATGTGTCATTTAGGCCTTGATCCTGCTGTTAAGAGTTAATGTAAAGATTTGCACAAAGGAAGCCATTTGCAGAGTACACATCAAAAAATTGTATTATCCTACAAAACCTAGGAACTATGCTATATATTCTTGGGCACCACCTACTAGCACCTTATCTATTTAATATTTACATATATGCAGACATCTCTTGTAACTCCTGTAATGTCTAGTAGCGGATCAGGATTGTAGGGATTACTGCTGCTGATTGGCTTAGAATTGTGCACAATGCTAGCCTGTGCTAAAACATCCTTTTATTTTTGTAATCTCACTCCCCATGCATTGGTTTGGTTTGGTTCATTCATGTGTTACATCTTGTCTTCTTTAGCCAAGAAATTCTTTGGGGGCAGGGACTGACATTTACTGCGTGTGGATAGAGTGCCTCGCACAATGGTGTACTGCGCTGGTTGCGGCAATGTAAATATTAAATAAATATAATTATGATTATTAATCTAAGACCTGACTTTGCAACTCTTACTCATGTTGAGCAGTAGTTATCCCTGGGGGTAGTCCCACTGCTCACAATCAGGGTACCAGTGTGAGTAAATATTACGCAGCAGAGTAGGGGTTACAGAACTCAGTTCTTCACCTGAACAATATTTCAGTTTCTTTTGTTTGTTAATTTATTTGAGGCCTCCAGCAATATATGGTCACACATAATTATACAGCATATCAGATAAAACTACAAGGGGTTTTTAAATAAATTATGTACCCTTTCAAATTCTTGCCCATTCAGCCCTATATCTGGTCATGGCAAACCTGCATTTGTCTACTAATTGTTTATCCACAGGCTTTTTAAATAACCTTCCTATATTATTTTCCCTTGTTTCTCCCTACACCTTTTCTGCCCAAGTTAGGCAACAGTCCTGAAGGACAGCATGCTGCCAAAATGTTGAATCTGATCCTTCCCGACATCACTAGTCATATAATATTAATCACTAAAGTTCACAGTGGCGACCTCTATGTAATCAGAGAAGGTGGGTGTATTTCTTTTAACACAAGAAAGAAGTTCCCTCTCTTTGCCTCTGAAAAACATGATTCTGAATTTTACAGCAAGCAATATTTATTCTGTGGTGAAACCTAAAATTGGAGTCCAGCTCAACAGTAAAGGTGGGTAACCCTTAGCATTTAGGGTGTAATTCTTTATAATATATAAAATCCTGGGGTTGCAACATAACTTGTGTTAGCATCTTCCACCTAGACTGTTGCATTTGTTTCCCCTGTTGAAATATGTTTGTTTGTTTTACCCCTTCTCTCCCTTGGATTAGAGCTGTGCTAAATCAGGAACCTCAAATCTGAACTTCTCAGGGATGTGAGGATTTATATTTGAACTTTGGGAGGCAACTCTCCCTGACCTACATGCTCAGATCCCAAACTGAAATTAATGTATTGTATCCTGTATGTTTCTACTGTAGTCCTGTGGAGTTTAACAATCCACCTCAGTGCAAAACCTGCCCTTGTCAGAAGAACCAGGTGGGTAACAAGCTGAACTCCCATTTCAGGATATTTCTGGAATTCTACTGAAGCAAATTTGCAGTGATTTGCATTAGGTTCCTAGATTCTAAGGCCAACCAAACCAGCTTTGCAACAATTGTCCTGAAAAGAGAACAGTGCAGACATAGACAATAAATCTAATATATTTACCTACTTGCTGTGATTCTAAGGTATCTAGTTTCCAAAGCATGCACCCTTTAACTTGATTATAATGGGAAAAATATATTTACTGGTCCTAAAATGATTGTAATTTGCCCAGGTAAGTGACTGAGTGAAAAATTTTAATGCTGCCATAAACCAGTGTATTGATTCTTTCTGTGAAGCTCTGCACCCCTGACTCTTCCTTTTGAAGCACTGCAAAGAGAATTGGTGCAAAGGATTCTGGGTTGTATCTGGGGAAAGCCAGTTGCCAAGTGGCTGAATATGGGGCATGGCATGAAAACCACTGTTGCGGCTGAATCTTTCAGTTGAGATGCTTCCTTTGAAGTTCCCTTGAAAAGGCACCTCGCTCGAACAATTGTCAGTGAGATGTTTTCACTTCAGGTTTTTCAGTTGTTTTTGAGTCCTGGTTGTAGACCTGTTCATATCACCTTTGGGATCCCTTGCAGCTGAAGCAGAAATTACATGCTTCTCAACAGAAGGCAACTCTGTTGCTGACCCAAGTGGAGACAGAGAAATACTTTGTGGAAGTTCAAGCCCAGGAGCAGCAATGTTGAGAGCAAAAGGAGGTGAGAATGTTATTTAAAAGATGAAATGCTGCAGCTGAAGAGAAGGGTACAAGCATATCAAGGATACTTTGTTTCAGAGAATGGTGGATGCTAATGGCAGCGGACCTATTACACAGGTTATCAGGGAAACCTACTGTCCCAGGATCAAATATTGCATATGTTAATGGTTGAATGAGAACCACAATAGATTTGGTTTGGACAAGCCCCTGTTCGCCATACATGTTACCACTGCTTGGCAGTAGGTAGCTGAAACCTGCTCAGGCCCACGCCGTGCCCACAGCAAGAGGTGATGGGAGAAGTAAATGGGTGATGGGTAAAGGACTGTAAGAGGAGAGGGAGGCAAGGTGGTGCAGGTTTGGGAGGCACAGGGAGCATGGGAAAGGGCCCAGAGGTGATGCATGGGGTGGCTATGTGCACCCCCAGAACTTTTAAATTGTGCCCCCTCCCAATCAAGAATTACATGTTGCCTCTGGTAAATAGGGTTCCCCAAGGATCTGTACTGGAACGTGCACTGTTCAACAGATTCATAAATGATTTGGAAGAGGGAATGAACACTGAGGTGCCAACATTTGCAGATAGTACAAAATTACTCAAGATAGTTAAGTGCAAAACTGGCTACAAAGATCTCACAACACTGGGTGACTGGTCAACAAAATTAGAGAGACAAGGTGGGTGAGGTAATATCTTTTATTGAACCAACTTCTGTTGGTGAGAGAGAGAGAGAGAGAGAAGCTTTTGAGCTATGCAGAGTTCTTCAGGTCTGGGAAAGGCGTTAAGGGTGAGCCACAAAATGGCACATAAAATTCAATGTTGATCAGTGCAGCAACCATATAAATCCATGGTATGCCCACACCTTGAATATCACATGCAATTCTAGTTGCCGCATCTAAAAAAAGGATATTAGAATTGGAAAAAGTACAGAGAAGGGTAACAAAAGTGCTTAGGGATATGGACCTTCTTCCATATGAGGAAAGATTTGAAAGACTGGAACTGTTCAGTTTAGAAAAGACAGCTAAGGGGGAATATGACTGAGGTTTATAAAATCATGAACAGTGTGGAGAAAGTGTTATTTTCCCCTTCACATAACACAAGAACTAGGGGTCACCTGATGAAATTAATAGGCAGCAGGTTTAAAACAAACCTAAGGAAATACTTCATTCAACACAGTCAACCTGTGGAACTCATTCCAATGGGATGTTGTGAAGGCCAAAAAGTATAACTGGGTTCAAAAAAGAATTGGATAAGTTCCTGGAGGACAGGTCCATCAATGGCTATTTGCCATGGTGGTCAGGAACACAACCCCATGCTCTGACTGCCAGAAACTGGGATTGAATGACAGGGATGACTGGTTTCAGAGTAGCAGCCGTGTTAGTCTGTATTCGCAAAAAGAAAAGGAGTACTTGTGGCACCTTAGAGACTAACAAATTTATTAGAGCATAAGCTTTCGTGAGCTACAGCTCACTTCATCGGATGCATGTTTAAACATGCATCCGATGAAGTGAGCTGTAGCTCACGAAAGCTTATGCTCTAATAAATTTGTTAGTCTCTAAGGTGCCACAGGGATGACTGGATCACTCAAAATTGCCTTTTTCTGTTCATTCCCTCTGAAGCATCTGGATCTGGCCACTGTCTGAAGACAGGATACTGAGCTAGATAGACTAATAGTCTGACACATTATGGCCATTCTTATGATACTTTGAGGATTTTTTTCTTTGTTTTGTTTTAGTTATTATTTGTATTTTTTTTTAAAACAGCTCTTGTCACTGACAACTAAATTTCTTCTCCATAACCTGTCCTCAAACCCCCATCTGGAATTTTAGATGGCAAAAGGGAGCTCTCTTTGCCATTATAGTTAAAAGCAAGATGAAGGTAGACAGAATAACTATGGTGAGAAAAATCATCATAGAAGAAAATAGACATATGAAGCATGAAAGGAATTAAATGAAGCACCAGCTGAAAGAAGAAATGAAGGAAAATTCTAAATTTAAAGAAAAGTGAGTTTTTCCTCTTACATCCAATACAAAGGTAAAAGGTATATCTTGTGATTTATCTTAAAGGCTGAGGACATGATTCTCCTCCCACTTACACCAGTGTAACTTTGTTTACTTCACTGGAGTTACTCCTAGTTTACACTTTTATACATGAGAGGAGAACCATGACTCAAATTTCATGGCTTGAGTGTTGCCAGCTCATGAGATTTTATCGCGAGTCTGAAGATATTTGGTGTTTTTCCCTAAAGCCCCAGCTGCTGGAATCAAGGGTTTGTATGAGAATTTCAGCTTTAGTTTTTAAAAAGCAAGCTTCTAGCCCTTGTGGTTCCAGAGAGAAGTTGGAAAATGTGAAGAGAGGACACCCTAGAGGCTCTGAAAGAAGGCAAATAAGCCAACATTTATTACTTTTAAAATGTCAAGATTTTTAGCCAGTCTCCTGGGTTTTTTGGGCCTGACAATTTTGAAAGCTTGGGGCTGGCAATATTGTAGTCTCTGAAAATGTGAGGGAGAGTAAAAAAAAAAAAAAAATACAGCAATTTTACAGGCTAGTGCATTGGGAAAGCACTGGTTATTTTATAGCACAGATGTGCCTTTATGGTTATTCTGAAAATGACTACATTATTTCCTTTTGGTTTTCCAGAGAAAAATCTCAAAGATGCAGAGAGGCAGCAGCTGAAAAGGCTTTAGAGAAAGCTACCATGCTTAAGTATGAGGCCAAAAGGGGGAAATGTTTACTGGAATGTGACAGGAGAGAAGAGAATGTGAGTTATGGATGAACGCATTCAAGGTCCTAAGAGGAGAAATCAAACAGATAAAATAAATTAGTATACAATGGGTATACAATATACAATCAATTAAATACCATGGATCTTGACAAAAGATTTATTAAAATCTTTTGTATGTGCTCAATGGATGTTTTAGAAACGTTTAGCGGCATTAGGCAGAAGGTCACACTAGATGGTCATAATGCTCCCTTGTGGTCTTAAAATGTATGAATCTCTGAAAGCAAAGACAGGAAGCGGTTGGCAGACAAGAAGTTGGTGAGTCGTCCAAGATCACATGAAAGCATGAAGCTGGGAGGAGGAGGAGATGAAGGGAGTAAGAATGAGAAAAGATTGGGAGGCATATGAGAGGTAGTAGGAAAGATTATGGAGTTCTCAACAGTGATAGAGTGGAGAGGTGGAAGAAGTGGGATTATGAAGCAACTCAGTTATGGAGAGAGAGTTTTAAGTGGCAGTGGAATATCCAAGAAGAGATGCACGAATGGTCAGATGGGTTGCAGGGGAAGGAGAGAAAGAGTTGGGTTCTTTGGTATGAAGTTGAGGTATAGAGAACACCAAAAGAGAAAAAGGAAGAGGAATAGAATCACTCAAGGAGATGCTGAAGGAAAGGTCAGTTGGGCTGGCTAGTGTAGAAATCAGGGTAAGGCATGGTCTCTCAATAGTTTAAAGCTTGGCTATAATACTGGTTATAAAACTGATAACTAACCCATCCAGACTGGCCAACTAAATTAGGTTTAGACTGTTCAACCTGGAACTGTGTTTAAAATAAGTTTTTTTTAAATTGATTCAATAAACCTAGTTTGAAACTGAGTGTAGCTGTATGTTCCTTAGCATAAAAAATAGTGTTTGCAGTCTCTATGAACTCTCTCATATGCCCCTAGAATTATAGGAGCATCATGTTATAACATGGTGGGGAAGCATAATAGGCAGTACAATATTGTTTCTCAACATAGTTGTAGGACTATGTTTTTCCATCCACCTTAGCAATAGTGTTAAACCATGGATATCCCTAACTGTGGAAGACAGCTGTGCTAGCACACATTCTGTCCGTAGTGCAGTTGTGCCCTGTGTGTGCTTAGCTGGCTCTATGACAGATTTTTTACTTCAGTGCCACAAACCTAACCATTACAGTAGCTTGGACATTACACTCCATGTTCTTTATGAAAATATGCTTGTGGCAGCAATATGACACACCTAGCATGCTTTATGCAAGATAACTCTTGTAAGGTATTATTGGAAAGGTTATAATTTACTTAATATGATTATTCTATTTGTATGCATTTATCATTTCTGTATCTGAAATTAGGAATATTGATTATGTATCCGTATTTCAGCAATGCTACTTTGGGTGATGCCTACTGCTACCGCTTAAGGTACAACAGTGGAAAAAGCCTGACAGTGCTGATGGCCCATCAGCAAGAGACAATGGACTATAAAAGAGCTTAGTCTTCCTGTGAACCTGTGGGTCAGCCTGTGAAGAATGGCTAA
Organism: Dermochelys coriacea; assembly: GCF_009764565.3. Classification (NCBI taxonomy): domain Eukaryota; kingdom Metazoa; phylum Chordata; order Testudines; family Dermochelyidae; genus Dermochelys; species Dermochelys coriacea. The sequence goes on from NC_050073.1 coordinate 31,145,548, forward strand.
AGGGGCACTACAGAGGCATGTGACCATGTTACCCGATACTGAAACCCATCTTGAACTCTGTACTTTTCCAGGAGAAACTAGTGTGTGGGGGGGTCAAACTAGGAAACAAAAGACTCCCGCCTTATGCAAATCCTATTTAAGGGTTGGGAATGAGGTAATCCAGCTCATCAGATCTCCCCTGCTACCCCACCCAAAATGACTGCTGGAAACAACTAAGACTGAACTGGGAGAAAGAACTGGACCCAAGCTGGAAGGGCATCTGGCTGTGAAGAAGATTATTAGAACCACATTACATGTAACCAGTTTATTTTAGTGTATTAAGTTTAGTTTGTGTACTCTGTTTTTTCTTAGTAATCTGCCTTGTTCTGTCTGCTACCTCCTTAACTACTTAAAATGCACCTGTTACAGTTAACACATGTATTTCTGGTTTATAATATAACCCAGTTTATGTGATTTCTAACATGGGGGAGCAAGAAGTTGTATATACCCTCCTCCACATTGAGGGAGGAGGCAAATATCATTTTGGGTCTGTACTGCAAGGGGGCAGGGCGGACATCTGGGTGCTGTAGCAAGCCCCTTAAATTGAGCCTTTCCAGAGTGGATCACAGTCTCTCTGTGCAGTTCGGTGTGGCTCTGCCTGTGTGCTTTGCTGGAAAAGGCTAGGGAGCCTAGCCCAGCAATACCAGGTAAAAGGGGGACCAGGCTGGCAGAATAGTCCAACTCAGTGGTGTCCCAGCACATCAGGTGACATCCCAGGGGATCCAGCCCATCACAATTACCTTCTGCATCCTTCTTAGCTAATGGAATTAATTTCCCATTGACGATGTAACTTTGCATACAAGACACCTGGACAGGATCAGGAAATTCATGTAAGGCCTGATCAAACTCCCATTGAAATCAAAGGGAATCTTTTCAGCGTCAGGTCAGTACCCACCACCACACTCTTCCTTCCCCCAGCCACCTATGGCTTATATATTTGTTCTTTAGGAGACTTTGTTATATTTAAATTTTTTGAAGTGCATTTTTAGGCTGTTTCAGCATCTTGTGTTTCAGCAGCAATCTTTTTAGCTCCCCCAGTGCCACGTTAAATTAAAAAATTACTTCTTGTGCATTGGTGAAAGTGACCAGCAAATTAGCATTCTGAGAAATCAAGATAGAACTTTAAGGAGTTCTGTGATAAATAGCTTCAGCTTGGTACTGTTCGTATTCCAGTGAAGCCCTCTTCACTACGCCACAATCCTACAATGAGTGGTGGACTCCTGTATCCACAGAGCCCCATTGATAGGGCCCAATGCAGGCACAGAGACTAAAATACCCACTGAGCCAGTCTAAAGCACATCATATACTGTAAAAATAGTGCCTGGGTATAGATGGATCTCCAAGATACTGAATAAATCACTCACAATTAAAGTGTTATGATAGTGTTCTTCCAGGTTGCTCCTGTATTTTATTGCACAACTGACTGCGCTTCTTGGTAAGCCAACCCTCTCTTTCATTAGCCTATGTGTAATTTTTATCAAGCATGATTCTATATGTACAATGGAGAAAGTGTGATCAAATCCTAAACTGAAACATACATGATGTCAAAGATGCATTTAAGCTACATTTAAGTTATATGGTATGTCTATTGCACAATAATAAAAAGAATGGTGAGGGGAGAAAAAAAAAGACTTGAATCACAGAGGTTTGCCCTAGTTAGCAGGAAAGACAGAGAGGGTCTGCCAGTCAGAACTATGATGACTTTAAATGCTCTGCCTCCTGGGCCCATTTCTGAGGTCCTTACTGAGTTTCCACTTGGCCCTTTCTCCAGCAAATTCCTATTGAAGTCAGCTGCAGTTTGCCTCAGTGAGGATTCAGTTAAAACTCAGTCAAGATCTCAGAATCTAGCCCATTGATAGGGCAATAGACACCAATATAACTTGTTTAATACTGCATTATTTTACAGAATGTGGCCAGATCCTCAGCCACTATAATTCCACACAGGTCCACATAAGTTGAAATCAATGGACCTGCATAGTTTGTACCAGCTGAGGACTTTCCAGATGTGTTGAGTCTTTTAACAGTCTTCATTGTGCCCTTGGGGCTTCAGTTTAATATTGAAATTCTGCAATACCATCTATAATCTAGATTTATATATGGCCCCCCATCACAATTTTAATGTGAAGTTACAGATGAGGTGACTTGCCAACACTACGCAGGAAGACTATAGCTACTCTGCACTGTTATAAGCTCTGCAGCTGTGCCACTGTAGCCGCTGCTAGTACAGACACTCTATGCTGACAGGAGTGAGCTCTCCCATTGACTTAATTACTCCAGCTCCTGCAGGAAGCAGTAGTTATGTTGGTGGGAGAAGCTCTTCCACCGACATAAGCGCCAGTATGGATAGAGCTAAGTCAGTATAATTTATGTTGTTCGGGGGTGGCTTATTCACACCCCAAGCGACATATCTTATACCAACATCAACTGTAGTGTGTTCATAGCCAAAGCCTTTGGTGGAGCAGGGAATTGAATTCAGGTCCCAGGAGAGTGCCCTAACCACTGCACCATCCTTAGATGGTTAGCCAGCAAAAGTGCGAGATCTAACATCTATTCAGGTCTTTACTAACTTGGGGGTGGGAAGGAGAGTTAATGTGAATTAGTTCCCTTGGTATTTGATGTTGCTCTTGTCATAGTCTGTACTTCTCCAAAAGTGACTTCTGTTACTGCTTGACTACTTAGAGGCTCTATTTTAATTTTTTTGTTGTTTCCTTTGTCTGATGTTAATAGACAGTTGTCATAAATATAAAGGGAAGGGTAACCACCTTTCTGTATACAGTGCTATAAAATCCCTCCTGGCCAAAGGCAACATCCTGTTACCTGTAAAGGGTTAAGAAGCTCAGTTAACTTGGCTGGCACCTGACCCAAAGGACCAATAAAGGAACAAGATACTTTCAACTCTTGGGGTGGGAAAGGCTTTTGTTTATGCTCTTTGTCTCTCCAGGAAAGGGGGTGTGTAGGGCTAAGAGGGATATTTTGGGGGAAAGACATCTCCAAGTGGTCTCTTTCCCTGTTCTTTGTTTAAAACGCTTGGTGGCGGCAGCATACAGTTCAAGGCCAAGGCAAAGTTTGTACCTTGGGGAAGTTTTTAACCTAAGCTGGTAAGAATAGGTTTAGAGGGTCTTTTTTGTGGGTCCCCACATCTGTACTCTAGAGTTCAGAGTGGGGAAGGAACCCTAACATGGTGGCAGAGCGGTGGGATCATTTTGAACCAGAGATCATTTTGAACCAAAAGCAGACCTCAAGAGGGTTTGTTTTTTTTTTTTTTTTAAGCTGAGAGCAGCTAGAGGGTTTTCTGTCTATTTGCCTGGAGACAGAGGTGATTTTTTTTTTTAAAGGGATTGTTTTTTTGAGCTGGAGTTCTCTACCTAAAGGCAGGGTAGTTAACTTCCTGCAGGGAAATTCACAAGGTTCCACCCCAACTCTCGAGTATACCTAGAGTTAAGCACAAGAAAACAGGAAAATGGACTACCAGTGAAGCAACTAGAGCTGGCCAGATTCAAAGCTGAAGAGAAACAAAAAACAAACAAAAAAAATAAGCATGATAGACAGATGGCCTTAAGGCGCTTGGAGTTGGAGGCAGAAAAAGCCAGGGTGGAGGTAGAGGAAGCTGCTCACAAGAGAGCTGTGCGGGGGGGGGGGGGGGGGGGGGGGGAGGGGAAGAGGAAAAAGAAAAAAAAAAAAGGGGAAGCATGCACTGGAGATGGAGAAGGCAAGGGCTCAGCAGAATATTCCAAACAACCCTAGCAATCCTTCTCCAGGTACTGCTTCCCATCCCAGAAAGTTCCCTACCTACAAGGCAGGAGAGGATAATGAGGATTTCTTAGAAAGCATCAAATGGGCCTGCCTTGGGTACAGCCTCTCTACAGACCAGTACATGGTAGAGATGAGGCTGTAGCTCAGTGGACCCTTAGCAGAGGTGGCGGCTGAAATGCCTAAGGAACACATGAACAGTTATGAACTTTTTAAAACCCAGGAGAGAGTCAGAATGGGGCTAACACCTGAGCATTCCCATTGGTGGTTCAGAGCCCTAAGGTGGAAACCAGACGTGTCATTTACCCGACATGCCTACCACATTGTGAAACATTGGGATGCCTGGATATCAGGAGCAAGTGTTAAATCTCCAGAAGATTTGCCCTTCCTAATGCAAATGGAGCAGTTCTTAAAGGGTGTTCCTGAAATAGAAAGGCACATCCTAGATGGGAAGCTCAAAACTGTAATCGAGGTGGGGGAGATTGGAGCCAAATGGGTGGAGGTGGCAGAAAAGAAAAAAAACTAGTAGCAGTTGGAGCAAATATCAGAAGGGACAACCCGAAACAAAACCCTATCACCGGGGGCAACCCAAGGCCCCACCTACATCCCAAGGAAAACCCCAGACACCTTATTGTCCCACCACACCATTCTCCAGCAACCCACCTTGCCCCAGTGACCAGTCAACTGGGCGATGTTTTAAATGTAATGAGCTGGGACATGTGAAGGCCAACTGCCCCAAGAACCACAACAGATTACAGTTAATTGCACTGGGGTTACACCAAAGGTCCTCAGGCCCAGATGCCTCCCAGATATCCTTAGAGCAAAGGGAAACTGAGTGTGGGTGGGAAGAAGGTTACAGCATGGAGGGACACTGGAGCGCAGGTGTCAGCTATCCATCAATCCTTAGTGGACCCCAACTTAATCAACCCAGAGGCCCATGTGATGCTTCAAGCCTTTCGATTTTCCTACAGCCAAGTTGCCTGTCCAGTACAAGGGCTGGTCAGAAATGTGGACTTTTGCAATCTATGATGATTATCCCATTCCTATGCTGCTGGGGGAAGACTTTGCCACCCAGGTAAAGCTGGCTAAGAGGATGGGAATGGTCACCCGCAGCCAGACTAAGCAAGCTTCCACACCTATCCCTGTTCCTGAGCCTTCCACCAGGGCCCCGTCTGTGTTACTAGAGACCCAGATGGAGATGGTGGAACCGGATCCCCTGCCAACTGCAATGGCTGTAGTGGATCCAGTCCCACAGACCCAGCCAAAGCTAGTCTCCGAACTGAAACTGGCACAGCAGCCAGCACCAGAACCACTGCCAGCATTGAGTCCAGCGCTTGCAACCCTGTCTACAACTCCAACACCAGAGGGCACCACTGAGCCTGCATGGACAGCAGTGACTCTGCACAAGAGGCTCAGCCAGAGCCTAAATACCCCATAGTGCACCAGTGGAGAGCGGTTCACCGTCAACAGAAACAGCCCCATCACCTGCATTGCTTCCAGAGGTCCCAAGCCCAGGTCCACAATCCAGTGAGGAACTGATGTCTCCAGTATCAAGGGAACAGTTCCAGGCTGAACAGGAAGCAGATGAAAACCTCCAGAGAGCTTGAACGGAGGCACCGAGCAACCCACCAACTCTCAACTCTTCTAAATTGATCCCGGTTTGTTGTAGAAAGAGGACTTTTATACAAGGAAACTTTCTGGTGGGCATCAGAAAAACTGGCATCCTCAGAGACAGTTGGTAGTTCCAACTAAGTACCGGGAAAAGCTCTTGAGCTTAGCCCACGATCATCCTAGCAGCCATGCTGGGGTGAAAAGGACCAAAGACCGGTTGGGGAGGTCATTCCACTGGGAGGGAATGGGCAAGGATGTTTCTACCTATGTCCGGTCTTGTGAGGTATGCCAAAAAGAGTGGGAAAACCCCAAGACCAGGTCAAAGCCCCTCTCCAGCCACTCCTCATCATTGAAGTTCCATTTCAGCGAGTAGCTGTGGATATTCTGGGTCCTTTTTTTTTTGTTTTTGAAAAGGCACCCAGACGAAAGCAGTATATACTAACTTTCATGGCTTTTGCCACCTGATGGCCAGAAGCAGTAGCTCTAAACACCAGGGCTAAAAAATGTGTGCCAGGCACTAGCAGACATTTTTGCCAGGGTAGGTTGGCCCTCTGACATCCTTACAGATGCAGGAACTAATTTCCTGGCAGGAACTACAGAAAGCCTTTGGGAAGCTCATGGGGAAAAAAAAAAAAAAGTCACTTGGTTGCCACCCCTTACCACCATCAAACAAATGGCATGGTGGAGAAGTTTAATGGAACTTTGGGGCCATAATATGTAAATTTGTAAATGAGCACTCCAATGATTGGGACCTAGTGTTGCAGCAGTTGCTCTTTGCCTACAGAGCTGTACCACATCCCAGTTTAGGGTTTTCACCATTTGAACTTTGTAATGGCCCCTTAACCTTGCGGCCATATATGTTGGTGAAGCAGTAATGGGAGGGATTTACACCTTCTCCAGAAACTAACATTCTGGACTTTGTAATCAACCTACAAACCACCCTCCGAACCTCTTTAGCCTTTGCTAAAGAAAACCTACAGGATGCTCAAAAAGAGCAAAAAGCCTGGTATGATAAACATGCCAGAGAGCGGTCCTTCAAAGTAGGGGACCAGGTCATGGTCTTAAAGGCACTCCAGGCCCATAAAATGGAAGCGTTGTGGGAAGGGCCATTCAAGGTCCAAGAGCGCCTGGGAGCTGTTAATTATCTCATAGCATTCCCCACCTCAAACCAAAAGCCTAAGGTGTACCATATTAATTCTCTAAAGCCCTTTTATTCCAGAGAATTAAAGGTTTGTCAGTTTACAGCCCAGGGAGGAGATGACACTGAGTGGCCTGAAGGTGTCTACTACGAAGGGAAAAGTGATGGTGGTGTGGAAGAGGTGAATCTGTCCATGACCCTTGATCATATGCAGCAACAGCAGATCAAGGAGCTGTGCACTAGCTACGTACTGACATTCTCAGCCACCCCAAGACTGACTGAACGGGCATACCGCTCCATTGACACAGGTAATGCTCACCCAATTAGAGCCCAACCTTACCAGATGTCTCCTCAAGCTAAAACCTGCTATAGAACGGGAGATCCAGGATATGCTACAGATGGTGTAATCCACCCTTCCTGTAGTGCATGGGCATCTCCAGTGGTTCTAGTTCCCAAACCAGATGGGGAAGATACGTTTTTGCGCGGACTACTGTAAACTAAATGCTGTAACTCGCCCAGACAACTATCCAATGCCACGCACAGATGAACTATTGGAGAAACGGAATAGGCCCAGTTCATCTCTACCTTGGACTTTACCAAGGAGTACTGGCAGGAACTGCTTGATGAATCCACCAAGGAAAGATCAGCCTTCATCAGACATGTCGGGCTGTATGAATTTAATGTGCTCCCTTTCGGGCTGCAGAATGCACCCGCCAGCTTCCAAAAAACTTGTAGATGGTCTCCTAGTGGTACTGGGAGAATATGCAGTTGCCTACCTTGGCAATGTGGCCATATTTTCAGATTCCTGGGCAGAACACCTGGAACATCTACAAAAAGTCTTCAAGCGCATAAGGGAGGCAGGACGAACTATTAAGGCTAAGAAGTGTCAAATAGGCCTAAACAGAGTGACTTACTTTGGACACCAGGTGGGTCAAGGAACTATCAACCTCTACAGGCCAAAGTGGATGCTATCCAAAAGTGGCCTGTCCCAAGGTCAAAGAAACAGGTCCAATCCTTCTTAGGTTTGGCCGGATATTACAGGCAATTTGTACTGCAATACAGCCAAATCATCGCCCCACTGACAGAACTAACCAAAAAGAAACAGCCAAATGCCATTCAGTGGACCGAAGAATGTCAGAAGGCCTTTAACCAGCCTAAAGCGACACTCGTGTCTGAACCTGTGCTAAGGGCCCCAGACTTTGACAAACCATTCCTAGTAACCACAGATGCGTCCAAGTGTGATGTGGGAGCAGTCTTAATGCAGGAAGGACCAAATCAAGAGTTCCATCCTGTTGCGTTTCTCAGCAAGAAGCTGTCCAAGAGGGAAAGCCACTGGTCAATCAGTGAAAAGGAACGTTACGCCATTGTCTACACTCTGGAAAAGCTACGCCCAGACGTTTGGGGATGGCGTTTCCACCTGCAAACCGACCATGCTGTGCTACAATGGCTTCATACCGCCAAGGGAAATAACAAAAACAAAAAAAAAACCCACAAACTTATTTGGTGGAGTTTAGCTCTCCAAGATTTTAATTTCGACATACAACACATTTCAGGAGTTTCTAACAAAGTGGCACTCTCCCGTGAAAGTTTCCCAGAATCAACTGGTCCAAATCATCCTTAAGATATGGGAAATATTGTTAGTCTTTATACAGTTAGTAGTATATTTAGAGATGTGTCTTATTAACTCTGTTTATCCTAGAGCTCCAGGAAGAAATCACAGCCAGTGTTTCACCCTATCTGTGATTGCGGGAGGAGGGGGGAGTGAGGGGTGTCAAATATAAAGGGAAGGGTAACCACCTTTCTGTATACAGTGCTATAAATCCCTCCTGGCCAGAAGCAACATCCTGTTACCTGTAAAGGGTTAAGAAGCTCAGCTAAGCTGGCTGGCACCTGACCCAAAGGGCCAATAAGGGAACAAGATACTTTCAAATCTTGGGGCGGGGAAAAGGCTTTTGTTTGTGCTCTTCGTTTATGTGTTTGTTCTCTCTTGCGACAGAGAGGCCAGACAGAAATCCGTCTTCTCCAACCCATCCTAATCCAAGTCTCCAAAATTGCAACCAATGTAGGTAAGACAGGCAAGGCAGATTAGTGTATCTTTTGTTTTATGTGAATTTTCTTGTGTTAAGAGGAGGTTTATTCCTGTTTCTGTAACTTTAAGGTTTTGCCCAGAGGGGGATCCTCTGTGTTTTGAATCTGAATACCCTGTAAAGTATTTTCCATCCTAATTTTACAGAGGTGATTCTTTTACCTTTTTTTTTTTAATTAAAATTCTTTAAGAACTGGATTGCTTTTTCATTGTTCTTAAGATCCAAGGGTTTGGGTCTGCGTTCACCTGTACAAAATGGTGAGGATTTTTATCAAGCCTTCCCAGGAAAGGGGGTGTAGGGCTTGGGGGGGATATTTTGGGGGAAGACGTCTCCAACTGGTCTTTCCCTGTTCTTTGTTTAAAACGCTTGGTGGTGGCAGCATATGGTTCAAGGCCAAGGCAAAGTTTGTACTTTGGGGAAGTTTTTAACCTAAGCTGGTAAGAATAAGCTTAGGGGGTCTTTCATGCAGGTCCCCACATCTGTAACCTAGATATCAGAGTGGGGAAGGAACCCTGACAACAGTCTTGAGCTTGAATCAGTTCTCTGCTGCACCAATATCTTGATATTTAAGGATGAAATGAATATCTGCTGTTGTTTTGCTGATGGTTATGTAAGTGTCAGGGAGGAATTGGTTCTTTTCATAGTGATCTGAAATGCTAAGTCAGAAGGCACAGTGCACATTTAAAATAATGAGTGAGCAGCTGACAGTTGTCTGGTTGATTTGTTAGGAGAAAGAGTAAAATCAAGAAATATCTTGAAAGAATAAAAGTAAGGCATTCAGTGCTTCCCCCTTTTTGTGCTGCTAGGTTAGAAACAATGCATGGCTGGTCTAGTCAGCTTGCTAGCTCTGTTTACTCCTCTGGGGATTTCAACTCCTTTTCTAAAGAGGCAGCTGTGAATTAATTTACCAGACACACGTGTATGATGTCGTGTTATACCTGAATCATAATGGCAGTTTAATACGTTAATCTGTGAAGTTAATGTATTCAGAATGTAAATGCCTAGATCAAACTATCCAGAGTTAGAATTGAGTTAGCAGCATATTTCCCCATATATTAGTCAAATTATATGCAATAGGGTTAAATTAAGTTTATTTTCAAATCTCCTGGAAGGCATCTAATTACATCCTGTATGACTCCTCTGGGTACCTGAGGTATTGTAGATACCATATTGTCATGGGATTCAGTGAGCCAAAGAGCTTCATTTGCATGGGCAGGGTGCTCCCCCATATGGATATTTTTAGCTATCCTAAGGAAATTTGCCAGTAGTGTGATTAGATGAGAATTATTGCCAATCTTCATCTGCTGTTATTCATTACACTGCTTTGTGCCTGAAAACTGGTAAATTCAAAAATTGAGTATAAAATATTTATTTAAACAGCATACACATCAATGGAAGACTAGATTTTTGGCAAGAAAAATGGAAACAATTTCAGAGCTGGCCTGACTTTCTAATCTTACACCTGTTTCAGGAAGGAGAGCAACCCTGTTGTTCAACTCCTGCTGCAGAAAATGAATGAAAAGCAAGGAGTGCTGACAGGTAGTGTATGAAGTCTACATGGATGTGCTGTCATTTGGAAATGTACAAAAAATAAAGTCAATGCAGTGTCTAAAACTATGAATGCATTCTTGTGCAATGGATTACACTTTAGGTTTTATACTAGTGGCTGAAAACAGGACAGACAGGGTAATCTTAGGGTTATTCTGTGCCACTCGTTTTTATTTTTCTAATGAATGATACAGAAAGATCGCTACTGTTGGACAGAAGGCAGCATTTAGCTGTTCCTCAGAGTTCAAGCCATCTAGATTAATCATTCCCCAACTCTAGAGCTGATCCTGCCGGATGCCAAGTGCTCTCAGTTTCCATTGATTTCAGGAGACTAAGCACCTTAGTCTTTCAAGACCTCATCCTCCAAATTGTATGAGGCAGAAATGGTGTGAGGAAGAAAACCAAGGATCAGATCCTGAGCTGTGGCCAAGGAGTACTCATGCCACTCAGCAATGGTGGAGGAGGGCAGTGTTGCAAAAATGCTGCATGAGTAAGCCATTTTTCAACTGGCTGGGTACAGGGCCCTTCCCCAGCATGGATTAGAGCAGTGGTGCTGGAACCCTTTTAATAGTGAGGGTGCTGAAGCCAGCCCCCTTACCCCTGTCCACACCCCCCCCCCCCCGCAGCCATGTCTCCAGGACGGGAGGTGGGGTGGGGAGGAGAGACCGGACAGGGGTAATGGGCAAAGGCTGGGGGTGGGCATGGAGCCAGGAGCAAGGGGCTAGATGTGGGGTTCTGGGCATAGGGCCAGTGGCTGGGAAGCAGGGCTGGTAGCCAGGACCCAAGCCCAGAAGCAGAGCCCCGGGCACAGGGCCAGTAGCTGGGGAGCAGGGCCGGTGGCCAGGACCCAAGCCTTGGGCTGGGGAGTGGAGGCCTAGGCGGGGGTGCTGCAGCACCTCCTACATCCCTAGTTCCCACACCTATGGATTAGGAGTGTGTAAAGGCTTCACTGATTACCAATGTTACTCAGGGCTGTAACAGTCAATTGCCAGGATGTCCCAACTACTCACCTTTCTCCAACCATACATTGGTAGCAAGGAGAAAGGGTGGCATAGAAACCATTGCGGTGGCTCTATACTATCTGAAAATTTCCTTATCCTGGGGGAGTGGAAAGATCTTCTGGTAATCAGCTAAGCTGGTTTTGTGCCACAGGATCTGACCCAGAGTAACTGGGTGTTAATAAAGGGAGTTTGGCCTGGCTAATGAGTAGGTGAAAGGAGCGAGATTTTAAAAACAGTCAATAGAATCAATGGCTTCAAAGATCTTGCTGAAGACTGAAGATAGGAGTCACAGAATGACTAAACTGGTTTGTTAAACCATCCAGTGAAATTCTGCCTCCTTGGCCCCAACAAGTTCAGTACCAAATTATCCTCTTACTAAAACGTATCCTCACAGCCTTTAACTTACTAAAGATTTTAGTGACACACTTGAAAGTTTGTGTCCCTCCAACTCTGATCAGAGATAAAACTAGAACTAGCATTAGGGTGACCAGACAGCAAATGTGAAAAATCGGGACAAGGGGTGGAGGGTAATAGGACCCTAAATAAGAAAAAGGCCCAAAAATCAAGATTGTCCCTATAAAATCAGGACACCTGGTCACCCTAACTAGCATCCACACCCTTTAGGCTTTGTCTACACTATTACCCATTGTTAACAGTGGGCATCAACCATGGGCAAAGTGAACTGGTGCTCAACTCAGCTGCAGGAGTAATTGCGTTTAACCACAGGTTCTGAAAGGGTGCTAAAGCCCACAGGGTTAGCCTCTGTGAAAGACTGCTGATCTTCCAGTGCTACTTATGCCAAACCCCCAAATAGATCCATGCTGGGATATTGCTAACAAACCCAAAAGAGCAAGGGAACTTCAGAGGCTAAATAGAATTTCTGAGAAGGTTAATTAACATATTTATGTGCCAAATATCTCCTTCTCCAACTAACCACCCACTTACCTAATCTAGTTAGTGGAGACATCTAGAAGTTACCTCTGGACTAGCCTCAATGTTGATTTTAGTTCTACAGTTCATCTTTAAGATAAGGTGGTAATTGCAACATGTGACAGGGTTGGGACTCACCACCGCAGCACCTCCTGCTGTTTACTCTGGGAATTAGCTCAGTTCATGCAGAGCGCCCTCTGCCAGTGGTGGCCCATCCATCTCTTGCCCTAGATTGGTGTCTCAACCCACATTGCTCCCAGCTTGCGCCATCCTCTTCAGGACACTGCCCTCCAGTCTCACCCCCTTCCGGGGGTTTGGTGTTATCAGCAGTCCTTTGGCAGCAGTGTTCCTGCCCTCCTTCTCTCTCTTTGCCCATCTCTCTCCCTGTGCCATTTCCCCTTCAGCCCCTTTTCTCAGGGCTCGCAGCCCAGCAGGTACCACACAGAAGGTCCCTTCTGCTTCACCCCCGTGCCGTGCCGTGCCGTGCCGTGCCGTGCCGTGCCGTGCCGTGCCGTGCCGTGCCGTGCCGTGCCGTGCTCACACAGGAGACAGACCTTCACCCTCTGAAGGCCTGGGAGAGACTACCTGCTCCTTTCCTAGGCAGCCTTTATATAGGGCCCAGCCTAGCCCTGATGGGCTGGCTGTAATACTGGCCCTGATTGGCTCTCTAATAGGCCCTCCGTGATTGGCTGCCGCCTTGTGCAGCCACTCTGGCTTGTTGTAGCCCAATCTGGCATGGGGGTGGGGCACCGCCCCACAACACCATAGTAACACAAATCAAACCCTGAAGTGTATTTCAGATTTAACTCCATAGACTCTTGATCCTCTTCCTTATGTCTCATTTGAGAGTTACATGAGATTCAAAAAAAGACAGCAGGGAAGGCTTCAAACTCTGCAGCTAGTCCCATGCCCTCATTTCTAGAGTGCCTCTTTAGAGCTACCAGAAGGTAATAAACAACGATTTTCAATTTGGACTGCATTCTTTAAAGGAACCCCTCCATCCACATAGTTATTCTAAATTGTTCCTTTTATTTTTAGATATAGTGCTTTGGATAGCTGCTCAGGTACCAGTAAAACTCTGAGAATGTTTCATAATGCAAATACTTCAGCTATCTCGCTGCCAACATAAATAAAAGCTAAATATAGGTTGTCAAAATACTACATTTTGTTTTAATTATAAACTTAAAAATGTTCAAAGATCAAAATCACTGTCAAATAATCAGTTACTTTCCCCACTTTCACCCTATATTTATGTCAAATGTAATTTTGTTGTCATGGTTGCCTAGTCAACTGATTAAAAATAACATTTCACTAATCTCATAATATCAGATTTATAGAATTTATTAAAGCCAAAGCACATTCATGATGTTTCATAAAAATAAACAGGAATGAAAAATCTACATCACTAGCCACACTCAAGGTTGGACTAGACTCGTCTCTTTGGTATGATTTAGAAGTGGTGAACTCAATTCTTCCATGATGTAGGGGGAAGATTACATGACTCACTAGGGATACCTTCTAACCCAATGATTCTGATTCAGCCATAGCACCACACACTCTGAGGCCTGTTTTTGTTAGAGTATTCCTAATGATATACTAATGAGGCCAATATTTTTTCCTATATTAGTTGGGTCCCATCCAAAGCACTAAGTAGTAAATTATATGTTAAAAATAATCCGTATAAGCAACACGTAATATGAATCTGAACTCAGGGAAGAACTACAGTTACCTTAGTTGCCTTAGCAAAAGTGCACTTTCCTTTGCCTTCCCTTGTGGGCAGAAAAAAATTGCATACAAGTCTCAAATCCATACTAAGATATTTTCTTTTCAATTCTTGGCATTCAATCCATTCAAATCTTAAGCCTCTACCAATAAGATTAATCAAGGGCCTGATCCAGGTGCCATTAAAGTCAATGTATTGACTTCAATGGACTTTGCCTCTGGCCCCAAGTAAAGTATATACTATTATTTTTCGTTTGCTTTCTAGGATATTGTATAAAATTGCTGCACCAAGCTCAAGCCCTGGACAAGAGCAGCTGAGTGCACTTTGCCCTGTTGACCTATAAGAGAAAATGCCTTCCAGAAAAAGAAAGAAGTTTGTTGAATATTTCTGAATTCCTGCTGAAGATGAAGAGAAGAGAAGAGATGGTTACAAGTAAATATAGCATTTTACACAAGATGGGAAAAGACCCAAGTGTGACTCTAAGAGCCTCTCAATGCCAACTGGCAAAGGTTTCACTGTTCTATCAGCAACTCCTATCAGGCGTGACCAACTCACTACACCTAACATATTGCTTACATACAACTTCCAAAAAGCGTCTTGTGGGGTATTAAATGAAAGTCAATGACACACTGATGAATTATATTATTGTGTAATGTTTGTATTAACACTATGTGAGGAATTATGTATATCTACTGATATTAAGTTTTAAAGTCTATAACCAAAGAAAGAAACAAGTTTTCTTCCAGACAGGAGGGAAGGTAGTTATCTCTCTGTCAAATGTAAATGTAATATTTTCATCCTCTGGACAGATGATCTAATCTCCCTCATAGAGTTCTACTACAACTTCAACAATCATCAACCATCCATCAAACTCGCTTTAGAACACTCATGGACCAGGATCAACTTCTTGGACACCATGCTTCGACAGTGGAACCCTGCAAACAATTATATACAAAAAACCTTCAGATCACAATACCTACTTTCACAATCCAAGTAAGCACCCCAAACACACCAAGAAATCTGTTATCTACAGCCAGGCACTCAGATACCACAGAATATGGTCTGAGGAGAAAGTTTAGGATACACACCTTAACCTACTTAAAACTATCTTCAAACAAAGCCATTCCACCAGAGAAGTAGATTGCATCATGTAACTTAAAAATCCCAAGAGAAACTGCTTCAATACAGGAAAAACAAAATTCCTCTGACCCCACACTCCTAGCTGTCACCTACCCACCCCCACTAGTACCTATAGGGGTCTCATTGAACAATTACAACCCATACTCAATGGGGACCACATCCTGAAAGAAAACCACACACTCTTCTGGTCTTCAGATAACCCCACAACCTCATCAAGTTCATCACCACAGACCAGAACACACCAAATCAGAGGCACCAGACACTATCGTAACAACAGATGCAAAACCTGCAGGTGTATCTTCACTGGTATGATGATCAATACCCCCCACAATCCACCCGTCAATATCCATGGGTCCTACACATGCCTATCACCACATGTGATGTAAACACTGTATCTCATCCATGCACTAAATGTTCCAGTAACAACTATGTGGATAAACCAGACAATCACTATAGTCTTGAATGAACTCAAACAGAAAAATGATAAAGGACAAAAACACCATATTCCCCATGGACTTCTCACAAAACCATCACTTCATGTCTGACCTCTAAGTCCTCATCTTCAAAGGAAACCTGCACAACAACTTCCAAAGATGAGTCTGGGCACTTTAATTCATAACTGCTAAATGCTAAAAAACATGATCCTAATAAAGACACTATATTTATGACTTATTATAACAATGAGTAACCCACTAAGCCCCCTTCTTTGTCTTATGACTGCAGAGGGGTTAACTGGCCACTTTACCTTGAATGGTCTCTTACAATGTGTGTTAGCTACTTACGCTGAATAATCTATTCCACCTTGTATTTAGCTGTGACACTCCCAGTACGCTTCTCAGACCTGAAGAAGGGCTCATGGAAGCTTTTTCATAGATTCATAGATATTAAGGTCAGAAGGGAGCATTATGATCATCTAGTCCGACCTCCTGCACAACGCAGGCCACAGAATCTCACCCACCCACTCCTACGAAAAACCTCTCACCTATGTCTGAGCTATTGAAGTCCTCAAATCGTGGTTTAAAGACTTCAAGGAGCAGAGAATCCTCCCTCAAGTGACCCGTGCCCCATGCTACAGAGGAAGACGAAAAACCTCCAGGGCCTCTTCCAATCTGCCCTGGAGGAAAATTCCTTCCTGACCCCAAATATGGCGATTAGCTAAACCCTGAGCATATGGGCAAGATTCACCAGCCAGATACCCAGGAAAGAATTATTTGTAGTAACTCAGATTCAGTTTGTCTCTTTCACCAACAGAAATTGGTCCAATAAAAGAAGTTACCTCACTACCTTGTGTCTCAAATGTAAATTCAGCATGGTGAAGCTGATGGGAAGGAAGCCCCATTTGCATGTAGGTTCAACAGCAAAAAGAGGCTGAAAAGGGAATGTGAACTCAACACTGTGCCAGTACACCAGAGAACAAACAACAGGGCAGAGAATGTTACCTGGGGGCACTTCAAAAAGATACATTTTAAAGGTTACTGGGCTATAAGAGGAAGGAAAAAGAACCCCTTTGTTATCCATTTACTGAGGAAACCCCTCATAGCATGTAGGGCAATAACGAAAGTCTGAATCCTGGCATGACTGAAAACTAGCAAGCTCTGCAGAAAAGCTTTTAGGTGAGAAACTGCTTTAAATAAGATTAACTTACTCAAGTTTTGTTCTAGTCTTGTAGAAGTGGTTTTTTTTTTGCTTTACTTGTAATCTGTTCTTTTTATCCTTGCTCATTACACTTTTGAATCTCTGTTCTTTGTTAATAAACATTCTCTTTTTATTTTAAATTCATCTCAGTGCTGTGATATTAAATGTGCATCTCCAGTTGAATCAAACAAGTGGGTGCGTACAGTGTCTCTTTGGAGACAGCGGACTTGGTAATTACTTTGAGTGGCCACTGATGGGCTGGACACTATAGATAGACAGTTCTGAGGTGCTGGGGCACACCAAGTATTACCTACAAGGAGGAGTAAAGGCTGGCAGAGCTGAGCAGACTGTTTGGATGGCTAACAGACTGGGGTGACAGGTAGCTACGCCAATTTAACACCAGCAAGTCTCTCTCTCACGTAGGTAGTGGGTAACAAGGTGACTTACAGCCCTGACCACATTGAAAGAATGTCACACGAAGGAAAGCAGCTTTAGTATCACGAATTTACCAAAAAGGCTTGTATACCTTTAATAATTATTTATAATCAACCAGAAAATACTTCAAAATAATACAGATTCAAATTCCCTACATACACAAGATTGAGATCTTATTAATCTAAGGTTATTGGCTTCAAAATTAGATCCACAATGTTGATGAATACATGACAAACAATTACACTGGTATTTTGTTTAAGCAACTGTTCTAAAGATATTCATGTTATTTTGATTTAAAAAGGCAGTAGTAATTAAATATTGCCCATGGAGATATTTCAAGAGTCCAGCAATCACCAGCTAATGTAAAACATCCCTGCATGTGTGCTTGACTTATTGCTCAGAAATTTATTTTGAATGTATCAATTTTTCTATTCTAGAGGCAAAATGTTTAACTGTGTCTTTCCCAGAATTAACGTATTCACTTTTTTTTAAGCTCTGCTCACTCCAGCTAATTTTAATCAGTAAAGTAAATCTCAAAGAGTGATCACTTCTATCAATAGATCTTCAGTGCCCTGGCATTTTGCATCACGGTATGCTTTTGTAGCACATAATCTAGAAATGAGAGAATGGACAAACCTTCCCTCTTTCCTTTAGGGCATTCATTCCCAGCACTCAGGCCCTGAGCCAGAGCCCACTGACATTAAGTGCAGTCTTTCTGTTGGTACAATAGGCTTTGGATGAAGCACTAATGGCTAGATTTTTCATTTTCTCAGGTAAACTGTTGTGTAATGATACTCTGTTCTGTTAAATGGTTATATTTTCCATCACAAAGTGGTTGGAGTGATTTTTATATGTGTATGTAGGTACACTGGAGTTCTTCTAAAGGAAAACTGGGTTCTTCTAGAAGAAAAGCAATAGAGGACACTATATACTAGAAAAATAGCTTCCCCACAAATCCACATACAAGGATTGCACGTGCTTGAGTGTGGCCTTTAGTGGTAGCTCTGCAGCATGACAGGTGCACTTGCCTCAGTTTCCCCTCTCCGGTTCCTTAAAAGACACTAGTGCACATTCTTAAATGTCAAGACTTTCCCTGGATTATTAGCCTGCACATTGTAAACAGCCCTTATGCTCCCAACCCACAGTTCACACCAATCCCCGTGCACAATCACCACAGCTACTCCAGTGGACTGTTCTGGAACCATCACAACCATTCCAGCAGTCTCTTCTTTCCAGCCTTCAATAGCCTTTTCCTGTGTCTTTTTGGGCTTTACTTGCTACTTCCTAAGGACCTCTTTCCTGCCATACCTGGTCTCCAACCTTTAACAGCCTGCCTATGCAGGGAACACCTGCCCCTTCTCAAGGGGCCTTAAAGGGACAGACCACCACATCACATCCTATTTTTCATTTTCATTACTAGAAAAACATCTAGAATCAGATTCACAATGGGATTTAGGCCCCAAAGTCCAACTATTAGGCACCACTAGCATTCACACAACCCCTGCTCAGCTGTGGAGATGCCTAAATTCCCCATGCACCTGAATTTTTGTTGTAAAAGTCCCCTCCCAGCCTAAGATTCTGCCTCTGTGGGTGCACATTGCTGCCTCAGGCAGGTGCCAGGACATCTCTGTCTCACCCAAGCCCCGAAGGACCCTCAAACTAGGCATTGCCCCATCTCCTATTTCTGCAGGCCCAGTGCAATAGGTGACTCTGTGTTCAGAGCACACCTAACTCCACACAAGACAGCAGGGGAGGACTTTACATCCCCCCTCCCCCCACACAGGATGCTCATCCAGGATGTAGGATCAGCTGGTGCAATTCCCTCCCCCGTGCCTCCATCCCACCTATCAAATAAGTGTCCTACCTAGAGTTCTGTAAGCTATTCTGATGTGAGGTTCCCTCAATGTCTCTTGCATATTTAATACACACTGGAACAGCATCAGCATTGGGCCTGTGAGAATGTTGCAGTGGTTAGGGCACTCTCCTGAGAGAGGGGCAGACCCATCTTCAAATCCCTTTTCTTCCTCCAGTGGAGGAGGGAATTGAACCAGAGTTTCCCACATCCCCAGGGTATGCCTAACCAGTGGGCTAGAGGTTAGAAGGGAGGTGAGCTCCTCCGGCTGTTTGGTGTGGAGTTAGGCATGCAGGGTCACCTTTCTTGCAACAAATGGCTTCGGTGCCTGCCTCCAGGAGAGTTCATGTCTGTGAATCCCAAATGGAGATAAATGCCTCACTCCGGCCTGGATTTAGATGCACTCCTCTCCTTGACACTTGCTATTGGCTAGCTTAGGTGGCTCAACATGCTGGCTTTTGTGAATCTCATTCTTTGTCACACAAGTCTCCCCCTGCATTGTATAAAGAGCTTGGGTGCCTAACTCAGCGTTAGTGGATTCAACCTGGGGAGGCTAAGCATTTAAAAGTTGGGTGTTGCAACATTTAGGTCCTCTTTGTGAATCCAGCCCCTAGTTGTTCTTTGTTCTTTATTGTTGTTCAATTTCAGCTTACTGAAATGAAAGTTGTTTGGGTTATGTGTAGAGCCCTGATTGGATTTGTATTTGCAAATCTATATCTGCATCTGATCCATGATCTGCAAAAGCGGCTATACGCAGATTTTCCAGGCTCTAGTTATATGAATCATTGTGACTGAGTACTTGAACCTAAGGTAGTCCCTAGAATATAGTATATAGAAGGCAAGTTTCCTCTTCCTCTCACACAAAAACTAAAACTTTATGTCTGCCATGACTGTGCTGTATTTAATACACATCCGCCATGAAAACTTAATCCAAGGTTCAACATGTTGATTCAGTTTTAACCATACCGTATACACCCCCTGCCCCCCACATGTATTATTTTAGAAGAAACAAAAATCTGATTCTAGGTTCTATTTTAAGGTAATATTTGCCAATTATAATGTCAGTATAGAACTTCCACTGTGTTATAATTAAGTTCTATGTAATTTAAGAAGTCTTACCCTGCAAAGTCCTAAACTGCTATCATCTGTATTTTACCACACAGGTAACATTACTTTTCTGGCTAGGAAGGGAAGTACTTATTTGTTCTATAGCACCAGTTCCTGCTGTTCCAGCACTTGGGTTGAGATTGAAAGTGCATGGCATTTTGCAATCTTTCAGATAAACCATATTTAGAAATAGGTGATTCATATCTAAAAAAATAATCAAATAGAGAAAATTGAAACAAGTTTTAGATTTGCAGGCAAAAATTCAAACAGTGCCAAAAGAAATGCATTTATAGCTAGAGTTTAGGATGAAATCTTGGCCTACTGAATTCAATGACCAAACTCACATTGATTTAAATTCAGCTACCCTAGAGTTTCAGAATAGCCAAATCTGAATAAAGCATGCTGCATTTTTAAAGCCAATAAATCTTCAGATTAAAAGTAATATATAATTAAATGCAAATTAAAAACTCCAATGGTAATAGGACATTCAATTTGCAAAATTAAGCACTCAAAAGTCAGGAGAATCCAAAAGGTGAAATTTCTTGTGTAGCATTAACTCAGCTGTGTTGCCCATCCAATATAATAAGCTACACTTTATTAAAGGAACAACAAATGAAAAAATACTTTTAACAAGGAATTGGAAATACTGCTAACAGGGCAAGATGGCCAAGTTATTTTTGTGGAGAAAACCTTATTTCCTGAACTTTCAGCGCTTCATTCACAACTTTATCATTGCAGTAACATTATTATTATTTTTATTTAATTTGTCTGCAGTTTGTTGTTTTGTTCTTAGGAAAAGTCTACCGTTAGTATTCTGCATGATGTACAAGCCTCTTGATCTAGCACTTTCTTGCTTCAGCAGCAGATGTGCTTATAAATTCTTACAGCAATCTGTCAGAAGTGCACACCTAAGAGCTTAGTGGAATTTTCTACCGCATATGTGCAGTTCTGGATTCTCAAGCGTTCACATTTTTTTTTTAAAGTTAGCAAGCACATATTGCTCATTAAGGCCTTGTAATGGGGTGCACTCACCTCTCGCAAGCACCCCTTATTGAGCATATGCATACTGAAGTTTTCTCAATTCCCTCTGCTCATGGATGCCCGCTGTTGGCCACTGCGCTTGTCAGGGTCTTTGGTGACTCAGCCCTCCGGCCAAATCACACTCTGTCCATGTGCGAAACAATCCCTCCCCTTCTGGGATACACAATCCAAAATGTCCCCAATGTCCTGCAGCCCTCCCTGAGCTAAGTCCTCTAAAACAGTCCAAAAGGGCCCATCATGGCACCCTCACTTGGTCCGGCTAGGTTGCAAGGCTCCCACTCTGAAATTGAGTAGCACCCCGAGGGCATCTTCCCCAGGGACTCCTTGCCCCTACTTAAGTCCTCAGTGACCCAGCCTTCCTGCTGAGACACCCCTCTTCACTCCACCTCTGCGGTTAGGTTTCTCCCTGCAGCCAGGAGTATCTCCCAAGGTGACGGCTCCCAAGTTGTCCTCAGCCTTCTGTCCTAGCCTGGTCCTCTCTAGGGGTCGAAATCTTGCTTCCAGGGGCCCCTGCCCTCCGTGTTGGTGAGGCTGGCCCTTGGGTGGACAGTAATTCTCCATTCGTGTCACTACCTCTATCAGGTTTGACGGCTGATGATGCTTCACCCACTCCTTCACCCTGGCTGGAAGAATCTGGATGGACTGTTCTAATATGATAACTTCCACCACCTACGCCCCAGTCTGTTTTTCTGGGTCTAACCAGCACCAACACTGGTCCTTCAGACGCTGGGCCACGACCCAGAACCGGGCTCTGGGTGGGTCTCTCTCTTTGTGTAACCTCTGGCAGAATGTCTCAGGGCTGATATCTAGGGAGTTGAATATGGCTGCTTTTACCTTAGTGTAGTCTAGTGCTTCAGTGGGGTCCAAGCTCTGATCGGCTGCTTGCGCAGAGCCGGTCAGGTGTGCGGCTATAAAGATAGCCCAATGTTCTGGTGGCCATTGTGCCACGGTGGCCACCCGTTTGAAGGTGACCCGTTTGAAGGCTTTGGGGTCATCTCTGGATCCTTTCTAGTGAGCCAGATGGTCAGCCTGGTAGATAGAGCATCTCCTATAGGTCCAGACACCAGATGCGCAAAAGGGCTAAAATAGTATTGCCACCTGCTCGATCAGGTGTGCTTTTTGTGCCTGGTAAAGGGCTGCCAGCTCCCAAGTTAGCTGTTGTTGCTATTTGCCACTTGCTGTTGTTGCTGGGCCGCAATCTGTGGCAATATCTGCCCTTAATGTTGATGAATTGCCTGATGTTGGTAGTTCTCCATTTCAGCAGCTTTTCTGTAACCATGGCCTCTTTAGGATCATTCAGTTGGTGGTCCAGTTACCCACATTCTCCACCATGTCTCATTGGGATTCAGGTCTGGTTCCAGCAGTGCTACCTGCCTGGTGGCAATACTCTGGGTTATGTTGCCTAGTGGTGACAGTCAATGGCTGTGTCGTCCAGTGGTAAGAGCCAATAGCTAGATCGCCCACTGGCAAGAATCAGTAGCTGCTTTGCCTAGCAGCTAGTGTCAGTGTCTGTACCACCCAATGGCGAGAGTCAATGTCTGGGGGTAGAGAAACCCAGGCCTTCCCTGCTCCACCATGTTCCAACACAGGACCCATTGAAGCAGTTAAACCAAAATGTGCATCTTAGGGGAGCGGGTGCTCCTACACCTGCAGCTGGGCCACTTCCTACCCTGGCTTCTGGTCCTCTGTTGGTGGTCAGTGGTTCACCTCTGAGTCCCTTCTAGAGTTCTATCTATGCTCCAAAGGACTTTTCTCTTGCAGTTGCAACTCATTGTTTCCAATCTCCATCGCTGAAAGGCTTGTGGCAGCTTGGCATTGAGCACTGGGCCCAGGTGTGTGGGGCTTTTGTGGCTCCTTAGCAGGAACCTGCAACACACAACAGTTCTCCTGCTCCATCCACCAGACTGAGCTAAACTGGTCCCTTCTGAGCTCAGCTTTCACTGTAAGCATGCCCAGCAGGGGTGGTAGGCGGGGCTTTCTGGGCCCAGAGCTCCTCCTTAACCCTTACTTCCCCAGTGTGAGTCCATACACCCTATCATAAGGAGACAAAGAAAGCAGGTGATTTAATCTGTGTGATGGGTCCTTGCCAGGCAAGCCAGTAAAAAGCTGGACAGAAGACTGTGTGAGAAAAACCATCTTCAACAAAGACTGTATTTTGCTAGAGTAAGTCAGAGTTTTAGAGGTGTGCTTTCACTTTTGTTTATAACCATTGCTGACTTTATCTCTCATACTTGAACTCACTTAAAACTCTTTTTTGATTAAATACACTTTTTACTTTTTTTTCTAAAAATCAATCCAGTACTGGGTTTGACTTGAAGTGGTTATTAACTCCCGTTAAAGGAACAAGCTGTTGTGCTTTTGCCTCTTTAAAGGAGCAACAGCCCTTATTACATCTCTGAATGTATCAGGAGGCTAGACATTTCAGGGAAGATGGTTTTGGAGACATTTGGGACTGGGTGTGTGTTGGGGGTCACTTAGCTAGTTGTAACCAAGGTTAATGGAGAACAGAGTATGGTTGTGGTGTAATAAGCAAGTTGCTGGAGTTAGAGATTCTGAAATAAGGCTGCTTAACACAGACATCCAGTGCATGCTTAAATGCTGGCTGGGAGTGTCCAGACATGGAGCTACAGCTGCAGAGCATTCTGAGTCACTCAGTCAACAAGCAGTGACACAACCTCTCACTGGTCTGAATTGCACCGCAAAACATGACAGCAAGTACTCACAGTAACTGGTCTGGATGAAGGATGATGTTCTATGCCTTGGAGGGGGCTGGTACCAGAATGATTTCTGGTATGACATGGGGATATAGATCCTGAGGTATCTTAACATAGCCTGGAATCTTAATGAGTGGAATACCTCATCCGTCCTAAAGCTAAACAGATCCATTCCCTCGAAAGGCAGATATCTGATGGTTGCTTGGACATCTAAGGGATGCCTGCTGCCTGCAGCAAAGATGCCCCGAGCATCAGGATAACTGTGGCCATGGACTAGGTGACAGTGTCTGACTCACCCATGGCTGCCTATAATGCTGCCTTCGCTGTGACTATCCTTCAGTTCCTCTGAAGTTCTGGGTCAGTCTGGAGAGGAAAGGGGTTGCTCTCTCTCCCACACAAGGAAGCTGTACTTCATGAACAGTGCTTAGTAATTTGCAATGCAAAACTGCAGTAGTCTGAAGAGTATGTTTTTCTGATGGAAAGGTCAAGTTTCTTCAGATCCTTGTCTTTGGGATCCTTTGGGTGGACCTTGTTATGTCTTGGACTGCCAACAAGTGATCATCATGTAGGATGCGTACAGAATTTGCTTAAAATAACCCATTGGGTGGGATTTGGCACCTCTTCTCTACCTGTTTCAAGATTGGGGGCATGAAACCCTAGTGTGCCAAAGACCCTTCTTGCAGGATCCATCAAGCCCCTGCTGATGTGCAGGCAATTCAGGTGGGCTCCAAGGAACTCAAAAATGTCAAACAGTTTACGGATGTCCCCTTGGATGACTGTAGTTTTGATATCCAAGATATCTGCATTTGGACAAAAGTTTCTAGAATGCCTGAAAATAGTCCACGGTTGGCACCAGAGCTGGGGCAATGGCCTTGTCAGGGGAGGAAGAGGATTCCTTGAGAGAAGGAAGCTGGAGTGTCTCCTGGGCTAGATCTGCCAAAGTTTGCTTAGCCATTCCAGTTTTGTCAAGGGAGCCCTCATTACTAATGCTGACAAGGACCAGGATCTCCTCTTCCTTGTGGAAACATGTGATAGGGCACAGTTCCAGGATGGTGAGATGGCAAGCCCAGTATGGCCAATATGGCCTTGGGGGCAGGTTGTACTGGTATTGGACAGGTTGTGCATGACCCATCCGTTGCCAGTCTTGTCTGGGAATCTGGTACTGGGCACCCTCTAGGATATCATTCTGGTCTCTCTGGAGACGTTATCTGGTAGAACCAATAGAGGAGGGTCCAGAGACTGGGAGGAGAACTCCACCTCTCAGAATAGTGGTGCTGTCAGGTTTGATGTTGGTGAAGACAGTGCTAATAGTAGTGTTGGTTCCTAAATCAGTGCTGGGACAGTGAAGGTGGATGCTTAAAAGCTGAAATAGTTTCTCAGTCAGTAGGGCTCTCAATGTTGATGTCACCACCAGGTCCAAAGCTTCTCTGTCTCTTTTCACTGTTTATGCTCTGCTACCATACCTGGAGCAGGAAGGCTGTGACAGCTGTCTTTCGACTTAAGGTCCTTCTTCTGATACAGATGTGATGGGCTGTTGGAGCAACATTTGTGGTGAAGCTCCATATCAGATGTAAAATATTTTGGAGAAAGAGCAACAGATGGAGCATTTATTGGGGAACTGAGCTTCCCCCAGGCAGCAGAGACATTTGTTACGCCAGTCTGTCAGGGGCAACTGGGTATCACACAAAGGGCAGAGAGCTTGGAGTCTAATTTTCATTGGTTGTCTATCTTTATATTTTGGAATTGCCAATTAAAATTAAGAATTTAGAAATTTATTATTTGTGAAAAAATACTCTTCACCTAAGTCTAAAGCTTAGACCAAAGACTGAGTAAATTGGGCACAGGCCAGGTTCTATCTTGCTGCTGTGGGCAGTAAGAGAGAACTGAGGGAGGGTCTGTCCTTGCCCAGGAGCACAAGGCCCATTCAAGGTTTTAACAGACATGGCTATGCAAAAGATTCTAAACTTAGATTCACACCTACAGCATAAACTATGCTACATATGCAAAGAATAAATTTGTATTATTTCATTGATTAATCTCTAGCATGGACAAATCCTCATGCTGCCCAGGGAATTTGAAGTAGGAGGAGTTTTGGCTTCTCAGAGGGATCATACTCTCTCCAACTGTTAATTCATTCCAGATTCTTAGGGGGACCTGTACCTTTTGTGGAAGGTGGTCTTTGGTGGAGGGATCACAAGGAACTCTGAGTTTGAGTCCCAAACCTCTGAAAAATTGTCTGCTGAAGCTGAGCAGATAACAGCCTCCTTCTACCTGGCTACATCCCACAGGAAAGCAGAAGGCAGCTTGAATTGAGAACAGTCTGTATTTGAACAAGGTCGTGGTTGGAAAGGCTGAGTCACTGTAATCCTTCCATTGGTTGTTCTTCATTCTCTTAGTCCTATTTGAAGAAGAGCACTGACTGCTGAGATGCATTGTAGTCAGTGGCAGTTGGGGCCAGAAGATGTAAGAAAGAAGGCCCTTTGCAGAGTCCTATAATGCCATTCTAGGCTCATTTTGTGTGTGGTTCAGCTGGTGTATCAGGTGACTCCTCTCCTGCCAGACACTGCTACTGTAATTGTCTTTGGTGCTTCATTCATACTTATTCTAGATATCCCAAATTGGGAGGAGTAGAAATCTGATGCTTTAATCCCTTCACTGCAATCTGCCCCATACTGCAGCACAGGACAGGAAAAAATGTGTGTAGTGGAATTTTTCTTATGCTGTGAAGTTTGGGAAGCAGGTCTAAAAATGGCCCATTAGCTACATGAGAAGACAGCTCAAACTGGGGAATTTTCTAAAAGGAACTAGTATTGCAGTAATATTTAGGACCCACGCTCCTGCACCATTTATGTAGGAACAGTTCAGATAAAAAGATGCTTGGTATATCTTCTATTACTACTGCAAGCCAGAGACAAACTCCCTGTGTAAGAAGAGGGAGCCCTGTAAAAGGGGAATAATCTGAGGGTAATTTTTTTTTAAACACTCCTTTAATGCTAAGAAACTATTTGTTCCCATGTTTGAGTCACCATCTTGAATCAGTTGTCTGCCACTGACCTAGATGACATCTTTCTCCCTGCCTCAATCTTCAGTATAGGATGAACAGTATCTGCTTCAACTTAATGTACAGCTGCACTGACATCAGGAAAGGGATGTTACTTAGCCCTGCTCTACACTAGGAGTTGAGGTTGAATTTAGCAGTGTTAAATCGATTTAACCCTGCACCCGTCCACACGATGAAGCCCTTTTTTTCGACTTAAAGGGTTCTTAAAATCGATTTCCTTACTCCACCCCCGACAAGAGGATTGGCGCTGAAATTGGACTTGCTGGGTCAAATTTGAGGTACTGAGGACACAATTAGATGGTATTGGCCTCTGGGAGCTATCCCAGAGTGCTCCATTGTGACTACTCTGGACAGCACTCTCAACTCAGATGCACTGGCCAGGTAGACAGGAAAAGGCCCGCGAACTTTTGAATTTCAATTTCCTGTTTGGCCAGCGTGGCAAGCTGCAGGTGACCATGCAGAGCTCATCAACAGAGGTGACCATGATGGAGTCCCAGAATTGCAAAAGAGCTCCAGCATGGACTGAACAGGAGGTACGGGATCTGATCGCTATATGGGGAGAAGAATCCTTGCTATCAGAACTACGTTCCAGTTTTCGAAATGCCAAAACATTTGTGAAAATCTCCCAGAGCATGAAGGACAGAGGCCATAACAGGGACCCGAAGCAGTGCCGCGTGAAACTTAAGGAGCTGAGGCAAGCCTACCAGAAAACTAGAGAGGCAAACGGCCGCTCCGGGTCACAGCCCAAAACATGCCGCTTCTATGATGAGCTGCATGCTATTTTAGGGGGTTCAGCCTCCACTACCCCAGCTGTGTTGTTTGACTCCTTCAATGGAGATGGAGGCAACATGGAAGCAGGTTTTGGGGATGAGGAAGATGATGATGATGAGGTTGTAGATAGCTCACAGCAAGCAAGTGGAGAAACCAGTTTTCCTGACAGCCAGGAACTGTTTCTCACCCTGGACCTGGAGCCAGTACTCCCCTAACCCACCCAAGACTGCCTCCTGGACCCACCAGGCAGAGAAGGGACCTCTGGTGAGTGTACCTTTTAAAATACTATACATGGTTTAAAAGCAAGCATGTTTAATGATTAATTTGCCCTAGCATTCACAGCTCTCCTGGATGTAGTCCCAAAGCCTTTGCAAAAGATTTCAGGGGAGGGCAGCCCTATTCCATCCACCATGGTACGACACTTTACCACTCCAGGCCAGTAGCACGTACTCTGGAATCATTGTAGAACAAAGCAGTGTATATTTGCCGGCGTTCAAACAACATCCATTCTTTATCTCTCTGTATTATTCTCAGGAGAGTGATATCATTCATGGTTACCTAGTTGAAATGGGGTGCTTTTCTTAAGGGGACATTCAGAGGTGCCCGTTCCTGCTGGGCTGTTTGCCTGTGGCTGAACAGAAATGTTCCCTGCTGTTAGCCATGGGGAGGGGGGAGAGGCTAGCCACGTGCTGGGGGGAGGCAAAACGCGACCTTGGAATGAAAGCATATGTGCTACGTATGTAACGTTAACAGCAAGGTTTAATGTGAAAGAGTGTACCCATTGTTCTATAAAATGTGTCTTTTTAAATACCACTGTCCCTTTTTTTTCTCCACCAACTGCATGTGTTTCAGGGATCACAGGATCTTCTCCTTCCCAGAGGCTAGTGAAGATTAGAAGGCGAAAAAACCACACACGCAATGTAATGTTCTCTGAGCTCATGCTGTCCTCCCACACTGACAGAGCACAGACGAATGCGTGGAGGCAGACAATGTCAGAGTGCAGGAAAGCACAAAATGACCGGAGGAGAGGTGGCGGACTGAAGAGAGTAAGTGGCGGGCTGAAGCTGAAAGGTGGCGGCAGTGTGATGAGAAGAGGCAGGATTCAATGCTGAGGCTGCTAGAGGATCAAACTAATATGCTCCAGCGTATGGTTGAGCTGCAGGAAAGGCAGCAGGAGCACAGACTGCCGCTACAGCCCCTGTATAACCACCATCCTCCTCCCCAAGTTCCATAGCCTCCTCACCCAGACGCCCAAGAACGTGGTGGGGGGGCCTCTGGCCACCCAGCCACTCCACCCCAGAGGATTGCCCAAGCAACAGAAGGCTGGCATTCAATAAGTTTTAAACTTTTAAAGTGCTGTGTGGCCTTGTCCTTCCCTCCTCCACCACGCCTCCTAGGCTACCTTGGTAGTTATCCCCCTATTTGTGTGATGAATTAATAAAGAATGCATGAATGTGAAGCAACAATGACTTTTATTGCCTCTGCAAGCGGTGATCGAAGGGAGGACGGGAGGGTGGTTAGCTTACAGGGAAGTAGAGTGAACCAACGGGCGGGGTCTTCATCAAAGAGAAACAAACAGAACTTTCACATCGTAGCCTGGCCAGTCATGAAACTGGTTTTCAAAGCTTCTCTGATGTGCACCACACCCTCCTGTGCTCTTCTAACCGCCCTGGTGTCTAGCTGTGCGTAACCAGCAGCCAGATGATTTGTCTCAACCTCCCACCCTGCCATAAACATTTCCCCCTTAATCTCATAGATATTGTGGAGCGCACAGCAAGCAGTAATAACAATGGAAATATTGGTTTTGCTGAGGTCTAACCAAGTCAGTAAACTCCGCCAGCCAGCGTGCTTTTAAATGTCCAAATGCACATTCTACCACCATTCTGCACTTGCTCAGCCTGTAGTTGAACTGCCACTGATTACTGTCCAGGCTGCCTGTGTATGGCTTCATGAGCCATGGCATTAAGGGGTAGACTGGGTCCCCAAGATAACTATAGGCATTTCAACATCCCCAACGGTTACTTTCCGGTCTGGGAATAAAGTTCCTTCCTGCAGCTTTTGAAACAGACCAGAGTTCCTGAAGATGCGAGCGTCATGTACCTTTCCCGGCCATCCTGCGTTGATGTTGGTGAAACGTCCCTTATGATCCACCACTGCTTGCAGCACTATTGAAAAGTACCCCTTGTGGTTTATGTACTCGCCGGCTTGGTGCTCCGGTGCCAAGATAGGACTAGGGGTTCCATCTACGGCCCTACCACAGTTAGGGAATCCTATTGCAGCAAAGCCATCCACTATGACCTGCACATTTCCCAGGATCACTACCCTTGATATCAGATCTTTGATTGTGTTGGCTACTTGCATCACAGCAGCCCCCCCCCAGTAGATTTGCCCACTCCAAACTGATTCCCGACTGACCAGTAGTTGTCTGGCATTGCAAGCTTCTACAGGGCTATTGGCACTCGCTTGTCAACTGCGAGGGCTGCTATCATCTTGGTATTTTTGTGCCTCAGGGCAGAGGAAAGCAAGTCACAAAGTTCCATGAAAGTGCCCTTACACATGTGAAAGTTTCACAGCCATTGGGAATTGTCCCAGACCTGCAACAGTATGCAGTCCACCAGTCTGTGCTTGTTTCCCGAGCCCAGAATCAGCGTTCCACAGCATGAGCACCACAATGCCAGGGCCAGTGCTTTGAGAGAAGTCTGTGTCCATGTCCTCATCACTCTCGTCACCGGGCTGATGTCGCTACTCGCCCGGTTTTGCTTTGCCAGGTTCTGGTGCTGCATATACTGCTGGATAATGCGTGTGGTGTTTAATGTGCTCCTAAATGCCAAAGTGATCTGAGCGGGCTCCATGCTTGCCGTGGTATGGCGTCTGCATGATTGTCTGCCATTGCCCTGATGAAGGGAGAGGCGACTGACGCCCTGGCTTACAGGGAATTAAAATTAACAAAGAGGGTGGCTTTGCAAGAAACGGAATGGCCTCCTCAAGGATAGAACTCAAAATTGAGTTTAGCAGGCCGTTGATTTCACGGACAGAGGGAGGAGAAAATGAATACAAAACAAATCTGGTCTATTTCTTGTTTTGAGCCACTTCATCTATCTTTATACATCTTGCTGGCAGCAGACCCGTGCAGTATGACTGCTGGCCATTGTCTTCTGCTGGCTGCTGATTAAAAGACAGTGCACTGCTGGTAGGACTCAATCGCCATGAGATGAAACTTAAAAGGGAAATGACCTGGCTGAGTCACTCCCATGTTTGCCCAGGCGCCCCGACCTCATCGAGGTCGGTTAAAAGAGCACCCAGGACTACAGCGATGATAGCTACCAGTCATAATGCACTGTCTGCTGCCAAAAGGCAATAAACTGCTACTGTGTAGCAATAAAGTACCGTGTCTGCCAGCACCCAGGAGACATACAGGAACCGTTAGCTGAGCGGGCTCCATGCTTGCCGTGGCATGGTGGCTGCACAGGTAACTCAGGAAAAAGGATGCAAAATGATTGTCTGCTCTTGCTTTCACGGAAGGAGGGAGGGAGGGGGGCCTGACGCTATGAACCCAGAACCACCCGCAACAACGTTTTAGCCCCATCAGGCACTGGGATTTCTACCCAGAATTCAAACGGGCAGCAGGGACTGTGGGAATTGTGGGATAGCTACCCATAGCGCAATGCTCCGTAAATCAACGGTTGCCTCAGTACTGTGGCCACACTGCTGACTACATGCACTTACGCAACTGACTGTATAAAAATGCTTTCTACAAAACCGACTTCTATAAATTCAACCTAATTTTATAGTGTAGATACACCTGGAACAGCAAGCTTATAGTAAACCTGACTGAAGTATAAGTTGATTGTCTGAGTGTAAGTACACTTTTACCATTAAAACAAATACCGATAAAGCAGATCATATACATTTCACTAGGGACAAACTAGCAATGAGATGTGACTGTTGAAAACATTTAACAGATTTTGAACCTGCAGTGATAGTTTAATATCATTAAGCAGCTCAAAGTTGTAGCCAATTGAATAGTCTGAGAAGAGGAAACTACAGTTGATGTTGCTCACTTTCTGCTCTGACTGCTAGGATGGGGAGTAAATATCTTTTTATTTGGAGAAGACATCAATAAAAGCATAGTTAAAAAGATTACTGATTAAGCTTTACACAGGTTAAAATGTTCTCTATGGACTGCTCATTATCCATACTACTACTAACATCAATGTGTCCTGGCACCTCCACTTGCCCTGCATCTAACCTACATTGCGTTGCTTTAATTGTTAGACAAAATGTAAAAAGAATTAAGGATTTATGTATGGTGAAACTCCTCCCAAGAGATGTTTAACATACATACTCTAGCAGGAGCTATTTTCAATGCCAGCTTGCAGACTATGTTGCACTACTTGAAGCCAGCCACCCTCCACCCCCAATTTAAAATGATATATTGAGCATGCTTCTAACCCTTGTGAGAACTGCACCCTGTGTACCAACCTAAAAATACACCTACTCATGAGATGAGCTATGTCTGAGCAACCTAATTCAGTAGAAGTGACATTTAGACAGCAGTCTTGAACACTTTGTTTAGTCGGTCATATCTTGCTTTCCTTAAGTTCTCATCTACCACAAGATGTAGCAATTTAGTGCTTATATAAAGTTCTCCTTTCATCAACATTTCATTAAAAGAATTACATAAAAGTGTGTTTGCAAGCTCGTCAATGCTATTTCTCTATTCTAGTAGAAGGCAATAGCTTGTCCTTCAAGTGAGGAAATCCACAAGCAATTTAAAATTTAGGAACACACCATTGCCATGCTGGGTCAGGGCAGTAGTTCATCTAGTCCTCATGTGTTGCCAGTATGAGATACTTCACAGGAAGGTACAAGCAACCGCACCACTACAAAATGCACTCACCCAGATATCAGGAATTAATAAAACTTGCTCTGTGATTAGGATTTCTTCACCCGCTTCCCCCCCCCACTCCCTTGTATCCCATCTTTAAAAGAAATCCATTTAACAGTGTCTACATATTATGAAAATTAACACTTCGTAAAAATCAGTGCAATCTAAAAGTTAAATTGGCCCTAACCCATCAGTAGACATAATGTAAGGGTGACATTTTGCAGTTTAACTTAAATCAGTTGGGAATAATGTTTAAACAGTCACTCAAACTCCTTTGTAGACACTTAAAAAAAAGTAGTTGATTTAAACACAAATTTAACTTGTAACTTCCCCCATTTAGCAAAGCCTCAGCTCTACCTCATCAGTATATTACCACCTGTATACTTTAACTTCACTTCATTTGGATGAAATGTTTTTAAGGAATCCAATTAACCATTGACAGTCAAAGCTCTTCTACCGGGAGACATTCAGAAACAAGTCAAGTATCACAATGTTTATTGATAGATACAAGTATATAAAATCAGGGCATGAACATGTCTTGATAAATTAAGTAGACTTAATTTCAATACTATAATAAGAGGGACCAATTCAATTTCTCACTATTTTATGTTTCACACCCACAAAAACCACTTCCAAGGGCATTTAAGCACCTTTCCAAACTGATCAGTTTTTGTGCAAGTAAACCATGTTTCTTTTAAAAAGACTTGTGCACTTGCCCAGGCTCAAGGATATTAAAATCTAGCACATAAAGCCCATTACTAGAGGTAGAATTACAGGCAATATACTATTACGGCAACAACCATCGATTACAGTTAAGGATTCTCTGTAACAACCAAATGGATAATCAAATATTGCAACGACTCAAGTATTACACTGAGCAAAGTGCATTTCTACAGTATTCAGTGTTGCTATTCAGTTTTCTAACTTAACAGCCTATAATAACTGGCAGCAAAGAAAACCCTTGCAATAGACTGCTTCTGCTTGAGAACTTATGATGTAATTATTGCATGCTGCTAATACACTGTTATCTAAACATTAAAGATACTCTAAAATATTTTATGGTAGACTATGATTAAGACATACTACAAAAACCTTATGCAGAAGAATATCCTATTGACACGCTTCTGCTTTAAATATTGTGAAACATTACAGCGGAATGAATTTTCGCAGTGGTTAGGTCAAATGCAGTTACATCATAGCAACAGTGTTTGCACAAATTTAAGGCTTTGGCTGGTTCTTTAGTCAGCTTCTTCTTCAGATTCTTCTTCTTCAGCAGTTTCCAGCCAGGTTAGCCACTGGTTTACCTGCAATCATATCAATGCAGTTTCAGAAGCGGAACGAGCAGACTGTGTACACGCACACAAATTTCTACGTCTCATTCAGGTGGCTTTCCCCTAAAATACTAGCATAGAAAGCATTTCTTTTGGCTAACATACATGTCATGGACCTTTGTCCCTTTATTGTGTGGAGTGGAGTTGGGGGCAGTGCTCCTTTATCCTGACTCAGATTCCCTTCCCCAGCCCAAATAAATGACATACAAGAGCATTTCTAAATTAAGCTAAGTACTTAATATTTTTACGGTAGGCTTCCCTGAACTCATCAGCACAATGGAAGTAGGCAGATATATACTGAAAAAAGATTTTTTTTTTTTTTTTAAAACACAATTTCTGCTCCATTATACACAGTTTTACCTGGAATAAAGCTTTGCCCTTCCCTGGAAACTCTTGAGTAATATCCTCTTTCCATGCCAAAAAGGCTTCCTCTTCAATAATTTCCATGTCATAGAAATGAACAAAAAAGCGCAGTAACATGCCTATAAAAGACAGGCCAGGTAAATCAATTCAGTATTAGGCATATTGCTTTCCTCAGAAGCAGTTTCCCCAGCTGTAGAAAGCTCTATACAAGGTTGACAATTGCACATTAAATGAAGTACACTGTTGCACCAGGTGGTAAACTTTAAGCACATCCTCGTTATAAAAGTAGCAGAGGCTGCAATTGTTACAGACTGCCCTTTGACAGATAGCTTTACTAAACACTTCATAACATGGATGGCACTGGATTAATACTTTGCCAATTTGCTACTGTATTTGAGGGAAATATGTAAATACATTATCCATACCTTTTGGAAAGTTGTTGTTGTAGCAGTGCACCTGAAGTGCATACAGAGCACTCACTTGTAGATCAACATGGTCATGAAGAAACTTCTGCATTACTGGCTTGAAGGAAAGAAGCAGTTGTTTTTCCTGTTCTAACTGCTCTTTAGAAGGAGCAGATGAAGAATCTGGTTCGTCATTAGGAGGGCTTACTTCACTTGAAATATACTGCAAGAAACTGAAAATAAAAGTTTATGAAAATATTTTGAAATTATCTCTAAGACTAGTGAATTACTTTCACATTGTCAAAGTAGCTGTACAAACAAGCACTTTTGTCAGTCAAATTCACTATCAATATTTTCCACTTTCAACTCACCACATTAAACCCAAAGACCAACAAGGTCCTATTTGGGAAAATACTCAATGAGTAGACAAGTTATTTGTGGGCCTATTCATCTTCAGATGCAAGCAATCCTAATCTATTTCCTTGGACTCTGTTAGGGCACTGAAGGATTTGAGGACAAGGTCAGGATTTGCTCTTTAGAGCATTCTTTCCTTCTGCCGTAGTGCTTTAAACAGCATTAAAAACAAGTCATTATGAACGCCCTACTTGTGTAAGATCTTGTCTCTATATCCTCCTTCTGCAGGGTACACTTTATTTCAGCTATGTGGATACTCCATAAGCCATTAGTGAGCACAAATCCATTTCTGAACTACTAACAAGTATGACTGATTAATTCAAAGCAAACCTATCATCTCACCTGGTCATCAAAATATTCACAAATCCCTTATCTACATGAAGTTTGGGTGAAATGTTGTCTTTAATCCATTTATAGATGGCTTGAGGGGATGGATCCAATTTTATTTGCTTCAACAGTTCCTTCTCCAGTTTCAGAAGTGGGAACAAGAAACTCAGTCCTTTCCCTTCCAAGATCTCCAGCATACGATCCTTATTCTGATCAATTTCTAAGACAAATTGAATAAAAATTCTGAATAACCAAGACAACTTTTGAAGTTAAACGAGGGACCAAACCAGCTTAGCTGAAAAGGATAGGTTACTTACAATTGCACAGTAACTGAGTTCATGATGTTTTGCCACGATGGGTGCTCCAGGCAAGGATGTATACATGCCCATGCAGACTAGGAGATTTTTCTACTAATAGTGCCTATGGGTCTGCACCTGCACTTATGCCTCCTTGTGCTCTGGTATGAGGAGCAAACTAGGACACTCCAGTTCCTTCAGAACCTCACAGCACAGCAAGACTCCAAAGCAAAATGGGAAGGGAGGTAATGGTAAAAAACACATAGGGCCAAGACATCAGGAAGAATGCCAATTACTATAGGAGTAGGTTTAAAACTAGTGTAAATGGTGGATTCTCTGTAACTTCATGTCTTTAAAAATCATGATTTGAGGACTTCAGTAATACAGCTAGATGTCACAGGTCTATTAAAAAGAAGTGGGTGGTCAAGGTTCTGTGGCCTGTAATGTGCAAGGCAGATTAGAGCAGGGGTTCTCAAACTGGGGGTTGAAGCGAGTGTGTGTGTGTTTTTTGGGGATGAGGGTGGTGGGAGGAGGAGGAAGAAAGGGAAGCGTTATGAGCTCTCAGCCTTCACCCTCAAACCACACTGTCTCCAGCATTTATAACAGCGTTGTGTGTTTTTTGGGGATGGGGGTGTCTCGCACTCAGCGTCTTGTTGCATGAAAGGGGTCACCAATTCAAAAGTTTGAGAACCACTGGATTACAGGATCATGATGGTCCCTTCTGGCCTTGAAGTCTATGGATCTAAGTTAAGTAACCTCTCCTTGGAATTACTGTTCCTATGGGTTGTGACAAAGTTCCTGCTCTACCTTGATGGGTCTTGGGCTTATTGGCGGATTTGCTTGCCTTGGAGCTTCACAGCAGCCCCCCGCTTGGCTGTTTTTCTGAATTCATTGTCCAGGTCGACTCCTCCTGTGTCTGAGCAGGAGTTGGGGAGGATTTGGGGGGAACCCGGGCCCGCCCTCTACTCTGGGTTCCAGCCTGGGGCCCTGTGGAATGCAGCCGTCTAGAGTGCCTCCTGGAACAGCTGTGTGACAGCTACAACTCCCTGGGCTACTTCCCCATGGCTTCCTCCCAACACCTTCTTTATCCTCACCATAGGACCTTCCTCCTGGTGTCTGATAATGCTTGTATATCAACAGTCCGCGTTCTCACTCAGCTCCTAGTGCCTCTTGCTCCCAGCTCCTCACATGCACACCACAAACTGAAGTGAGCTCCTTTTTAAAACCCAGGTGCCATGATTAGCCTTCCTTAATTGATTCTAGCAGCTTCTTGATAGCCTGATAAGAACACCTGCAGCCAGTCTTAATAGTCTCCAGAAGGTTCCTGATTGTTCTGGAACCTTCCCTGTTACCTTACCCAGGGAAAAGGGACCTACTTAGCCTGGGGCTAATATATCTGCCTTTATTACTCTCCTATAGCCATCTGGCCCGACCCTGTCCCGAGCAGTTCCTTAATGTGGAGGAGGATGTTTAGGAGGTGGATCCCGTACAGAGTATAGAACAGCTTCAAAGGCTGTGTCTGCTCTGAAGGCATGAAATAAGGCATAATGCTATGAAAATGTATTAAGGGAGGATCAGGTGACTGACTTGCAAGTGTCCTTGATGGGCACCTTCTTAAGGAGGGCAATGGAATTAGTTGAGCCCTCAAGGAATAAGCAGCGACTTGAGGGGGTTCATCCCAGAGAGCAAAATGCACCACTACAATCACTTCAGTCTGAGGAGACTGAGTGACCCCTCCAAAGGGCAGCGTCCAGGGAAAGCCCTTTGAAGGGCTTACTTTGATAAGGACAGAAACCCAGGACCCATTTTATATCCAATGTATGAAGACTGGTCTCTGAACCTTATCCAAGTTCCACTTGTCTAGGGAAGACAGATGAATGTCCTGGTGGATGTGGCAGTCCAGTGACACTTCATGGAAGAAGTGTGGTAGGCCTGTAATGTAAGTTTTGTCCAGAAAAAAACCCCCACAGCATATGGTGGGTCAGCCATGAAGGCTTCCAGCTCCCCATCCCTTCTGGCTTAGGCGACTGACACAAGAAACCAAGTGTTGAAGAATGGATGAAATAGTAAGCAGGTTGCCCTGTGTTTGAAAGGAGATCCTCTTACTGTGTTAAGCATTAAGCTGAAGTTCCAGGGTAAGTTGTGGTCCTACACTGGAAGGAAAAGATTAAGGAAGCCCTTAAGGAATCTGGTTGCAGGATGGAGTGGCAGATGGAAAGCTGTAATGGAAGATAAATGAACCCTGACAGAGCTCAGGAACAAGCCCATCAATTTCAGGATTAGTACAAAAGCTGAAGATTTCCCGCTATTTAAAAAGGACTTGCAAGAGTAGAAGTACTTCCAGATCTGGTACACTCAACATTATGCATCTTCTACCAATTCTCCCCTGGCATATCTCTCTCACACACACACACACACACACACACACACACACACACACACACCTGAACTTCAGAACAACGTTCCTGCTCTAGGCCTGAGAAGCTGGGATGATAAACTGGGGCAGGTTATGGAGCCCTACTACAGAGCCAGAAGATCAATTATTACAAGAAGGTAGAGGCAGACCAGATGGGTCAGGAACCACATTGATCTTGGCCACACTGTGGTTATGAAAATGATCATGGCTTTCTCTTTGAGCAGGGCTTTATGGATCAGTGAAATTGGAGGGAAAGCATATAAGGGACCAATGTGCCAGAAGACCATCTCCCAGGGAGTCACAACTGTGCATCTTCCACACTCTGCTCTGAGAAAACTGCCATTTTAAGTTGGAAGGCATGGAAAAAAGGTCTACCTGGGGAAGGCCCCTGGTAAGGCTGATCTTTCAAAATAGCATGTCTGTCAGCTCCCACTTATGAACTTGATGACACTACTAGCCAAAACAAAAAACTCCAATTAAGAATGCAATTGCAAGCAAACATCCTCATCTCAGGCATCCATATAGACAACTTGAAGAATACCATTGATATGATATCAAGTAAGTCAGTGGGGTAGAAAAAACCTGATCTATATAAGAAATTCTGCTATATGACAGTTATTTATTAAAATATCTTATTCCCCCTCCTCAAGAACTTTTCATGGCATTTTCCACCCTAGTGTACTTTACAGAAGTTGCAAGATAAAATGATTAATATCATATCACAGGTATTTTGATTGCTTACCTGGCAACATCTTCTGCATGTTGACTTTGCTTTGTTGGAAGAGTTCAGTTAGCCATTCACGGTCTTGTAACTTAGCTAACTGCTGAAGACAAAGCAAGAAGAGGGGGAAATGGGTGCCACTCTCCAGTGGTTGAGCCAGTTCTGAAATGCTCACCAGTTCTGAAATAATGGCACGGGCTGCAAACTGTGCTAAGTAGGATTTCACCAAAGGGATGTCTACCTCCAGTTTGGGACACTGGTCTAATACATTCAAGAATGCCTATGAAAGAGGGAAGAATATTAAGTTGTCAGTAACATGATTAGTCTAGGGAACTACAAGATGAAAGAACCTTACATGCAAGGACTATTCTGTCTAAAACGACACTAACTATACATCAGTGAAAAAACTGTCTATTATCCGGAGTAGTACCTATATTTACTATAGCAGTGGTTTTCAAACTTTCTGTATTGTGACCCCTTTCACACAGCAAACCTCTGAGTGTGACCCCCTTACACATGGGGGGGAGGGAAGAAAGACTTAAATTAATGGGGGCTGGGAAATGTCTGCCCCGCAGAGCTGATAGCTCACAATCCCCATGCAAACATCTTGCGACCTGAGGAATGACAACCCCCAGTTTGAGAACCCCTGTACTCTAGGATATTATGGGGAGGGGGGGAAGGAGTGTTTTCCAGTTTCTTATTTGATAGAATTCTATCTAGTCAGTTTCACCATTTCCATTTGTAGATCTTGGAATCAGTCATTGAAACTGTCACATCTGAAATAGGAATGTAGTTGTAAAGCCACAACAGTTGGGAGAGGGACTTGCAAGGTCAGTATTTAAATCACTTACAGTTTTTAAGCAGACTACCTTTTTGAAGCTAAGCATCAAAAACAGAACTTTTAACTCAAAAAGAACTCCAAAGCTACAACACAGTACCTGCATGAAGTTGTCACTAGTGGCTATTCCTTCCTGTTTGAGTAAGCTGATCAAAGCACTTGCTTTCTCTTTATCTTCATCTGATCGGTCTAGGGATTGAATGATAATTTTGCTCAACATCTCAGGTAGGAAGGGCTTTGGAGCCCTCATTTCTCTCACACCACTGATAGCATCATTTGCATTTCCATTGTTCAGATAGTCAGTCACAACAGCTTCCTGAAATAGAAATGAATATCTGAGCTCCACTGATTTCTTGCAGCAGCCGTGTCTCCTGTTTGGAGCAGAGTACAACAACATTAAAACTTACAGTGAGTTTAAGCAATTCTTCCTTAGAAGGTGGCGGCTTTTTACTGATCTTTGCAGGCTTCTCTTGAATAAGTGGTGGATTTGTTTTGAGACCAAGCTGAGGCGGCTTGAAAATAAGTGATAAAGTTAGGGTAGTTTCAGAAATTATGTATTCGGTCACATTTATTCAAATATCTTTTACTGAAAGTACAGCCAGAAGAAAAGCCTGTATTTGTTTCAACATTGTTTTTTTATATTTGATTGTGATTTATCCTGATGCATGTGCAAGATCTACTTTAGTTGTCAGTGCTTAAATTGCATACATATTTATATAGAGCTAAACAATAGTCACTTATCAAATTAGGATATTTACCTGTCCCAAAGGTGGTGTCTGAGTGCGTGGTGGTTGTGCACTGGGAGGAATCATAGTTATTTGGGGCTGAAGCTTTGGCACTTGGTTCTTATTCATTAGAAAAGATTGAGCAGGTCTCAGGCTAATCTGTAAGACAAATCCTAGCCCATCAAACTGCTGAAGTTCCTTGGTAAGTCATTAAATAATCAGAATATCACACAAGCCCTGCTAATGCAGTGTAGTGACTCAGGACAAATTTATTTTTGTAGGCCTGATCTTGATCTCATGCCAGTTTTACACTAGTGTATTCAATGGGATTTCAGAATTTACACTAGTAAAACTAATCAGGAGTAGGCCACGTGTGTACTTCAACACCCAACAACAACAGAATGAATGAAGGATAGAAGTCCCAATTTGAAACAAGATGTGTTAATATAAGGTGCCTGTGTATTTAAGTCTTGGCTGTTGGTTAGCAATATTGTGTTTTGATATTGTAAGTTTCAGCCTTGCTTTGGTATTTTGATGACTGCAATATAGACCCAAAGTGATTTGGTTTGGAAACAGAGGCATGACTATTAGGTAAGCCAAGATTTAATGGAAAAATATGCAAGTTGACATCTCAGTGATTGTGTCAAATGCAGAGTAAACTTTGTATTATTATACATGCTTATCAGTTTTCAGATTGACTGAAATGTTATTTTATCATGGCCAACCACTCCCTAAAGCAGACCTTTAAAGAGAGTCTGTATTGTGACCAGATGAAGAGCTTCTTTATATGAAAAGCCAGAGGTATTGGCCTTGCTTTATGAAAGAAAAATCCTGAGAAATTGCCCTCATATCTCATAATCTTGCTCACAGGACGCTGGACACCCAAGGATAATGAGGGTTAAAGTGAAAGTGGAGAAGTGACAAAGAAGAAAAAAGAGGAGGAGATAAGAAGCAGAGGTCCAGCATTAGTCCTCGTAATAACGCGTCTTGCTATAATCATTGGGCAATATATTGAGAATGCTGCAAGTAATGTAGGTATATACCTCATCTGCATTAAGCTGTCCTTTCTTAGAAAACCGAGGTGGCATATCCTTCGACTGTCCTTGTTGCTGGGATAACAGTCCCTGATTCTGGTTATGGTAGAGCTGGCTTTGCCCCTATTTCAGAGAGGGGGAGAGAGAGGGAGAGAGAAAGAGATAGAGAGAAAAGAAGTGCAGATGACGGGGGTGCACAAAATATGGTAGTAGTACCAAAGGAACTAGAAGTTCAATAGAAATATTGCCAGGGAAGGAAGAAAGAGGGGAAAAAAAAGTAGTGTAGTCTATCCCTAAAACCAGGGCCATTGATTTAAAAGAGAAAAAAAAAGTGACAAATTACACACTTCTGACTCGAAGTCATTAAATGTGCACCTTCCCTGGCAATAAAGAAAGAAGTCTCCCTTGCAACAGTCTCTTTTCTCTCTTTTTTCGGGGGATGGGGAGGGGAAGGAGTGTGTGGAGGGGTGGGGAATGACGCAGTATGCAAGAAATGTTTATTCTCCTACCAGCTGTAAGAATCTTATACACCACAGATGACCATCATCCATCTGGAAGCCTGCACATCTGTCTCAATCTAAAGAGATTCCAAAACTAAGAGGTTTCAGATATACGTAATCACCAAAAGTCTTCCTTACCTGATTTTTCAAAAAAGATTTGCCTAGATCTCCAAACTGGGATTGAGCAGGAGGCATGAGGTGTCCCCCATGGCCATTGAAAAGTTGATTTGAACGATGACGTCCCATGGTTGGTGAAAATCTATCCTGAATAACTCCTGGACCAGTACCAATTCCACTACCTGTACATAGGAAGGTGAATGAGAACGTAGACAGTCATGTATACACCTGACGTTCAAGAGAATGCTGCTGCTGCCACAGCGGCTTTAGGATTTCCGTTTACCTGGCATTTGTCCAAACATATCAGCAAGCCCTCCAAGTGGGTCCCTGTCAAGTTTCATCCTGGGTGGCATAAACGGTCCCTCCAGAAAAAAGTCGCTTCTCATTCCTTGAGCCATAGGAGCAGGAATAAAGACTCCCAGATCCTTCAAAGACAGATTTAGAATCTTAGTCAATTCATATAGATAGTTCTGCAAGTCCAGAATATGTATTTGCAGTCTATTCAGATTCTAAGAATAAGAGTTTAGTCGGAGTCCAGGAGTCTTCATGCAAACATGCCACAGATGACCAAACACCACCACCACATTTGGTGCAAACGTACATGGACGTACTTACTTTTACTGCATCTTGACGGATTTGATTGATAGTCTTTGGTCCATTGTCAAGAAAAGCTTTGCGAGGAACCCAGTTGTGTTCTCTCAACTCCACAGTATCCTAAAGGAAAAAAGCAAAAACTTAATGGGAGGGGGGAGGAGGGGGAAGAGACAAAGAGGGCAAGAAACCTCACGGGACAAACTGTTAAGTGACTGGCACTCTTACCTGCAGCAGGAAACGAATCCTTGCTGGCAATTCCTTACTTAACATCAAGGAGCGCATACGGGCAAAGTACTGATCCATTAAGGACTAAGAGGAGAAAGAGGCCAAGTTTAGCTTAGTTGTTTAAAGTTTCAGTTTCCCCCTCAATAGTCTCTCTTTTCAGTATCAGTATTACAAATTACATTTTAAATGTGGTAGTGTTCAAATGATCTAAAAATGGTAAAGGGAAACAAGCTGTTGTCCTCCTCTTCTGTTTCCATTCCTTTAAGGGAATGGTTTGGACTGGACTGTAGCTGAATCCCTAGACCATCTTCTGCCCAAGTCATTCTGAGGCAAAAAGTCAAAAAGATCAACACTACTTAGCTTTATAAACATTCTGATAGTGACCAGCTACTAAAAATACCTATGAAGGTAAGACAAGTCAACCTTAAGAGACATGGGGTAGGAAAGTTATAGGCCATAAAACATAAGACATCATGTAACTAACTAGTTGTTTGTGCTTAGAATGCAGATCTACATTATTTCCCC
Source organism: Dermochelys coriacea (assembly GCF_009764565.3). Lineage (NCBI taxonomy): Eukaryota > Metazoa > Chordata > Testudines > Dermochelyidae > Dermochelys > Dermochelys coriacea. The sequence goes on from NC_050073.1 coordinate 31,188,849, forward strand.
AATAGAAAATATTCAGATACCTACCTAATTCCCCAACTTTCTAAAGTGAAAATTGTGAACAAGCAACTTATTTCTGCCTGTTTTTTCCCTCCCCAGAAAAGCATAAAGAAGCCATCTCAAATAAAAAATACAATCAAAATACGAATCCTTCACAGATTTAACACAAAGGTTCCAGCATTCTGTTTAGAGAGAGAGAGAAAAGAAAAAAAAAAAAAAAGACGACAAGTATACAGAGTTCACGTGATAAAAAGGCAACACAATTAATGTAGATGAACTCCCTGAATATAAAGAACTTAGTCTAAATCTAGTTTTTTCCAGCCAGTTTTTAAAGATTTTGGTATAGTAGCACTCAGTCTGAAACACTAATTTAGACTGGATTGCCACATATTACACCTGGGTCCAAAAAAAAAAAAAATAAAAAATAAAAAATCAGTGTTAGTACTCCAGTTTGAAAGAAAGACATACCTTGGCTTTTGCATGGTCTAGTCTAGGTCCCACTGTCCTCATTATCTGACAGAGGCACTCCAAATCCTCCCCCATATCCTTGAGTTGAACTCTCTTCTTCTTTTCCAAAAGCTAAAAGATTAAAGAGGGATTATTTCCATTAAGAGGGGGATCTTTTTGCAGACAGTTATGAGGTTAATTCAAAATACAGAATACTCCTCCCTCTCTCTATATAGAGCCTGATCCTGCAAAATACCTGGACCAAACTAAAACCTATGAGAATTCTCCAAGATAAGACCTCTGTTAGATAAAGCTATGTACTGCACTGAAAGTTGCCCCTCTTAAACAAAAGAAAAAAACCCAAAAGTATTTTGCACCATCATTAACTATTCAAATTTTCCTGCATACACACCGTAAAAAACAAAAACCCACACTTTTTAAAGTAGCATTGACTATTTTGCACTTGAATGTTAGCTGTGAAGAACTATTTTACCAAGCTGTTACACACCAAATTTAGGAAGTCCTGACACTTACTGTTTTGATGCACTTATGAAGGATAGATTCATGAATAAGATCAAGCTTGCCAAGCTCTCCAATGAATTTGATGTTCCCCAGCATCTTGATCTTGGCAATAGCTCTCTGTTCCTCCTCCTCCGGGAGAAGGGGACCATCACGCTTATCATAGACTGGACATAAAGAGAAGTGTGTCAACAATACTATACAAATATACATAAAATATAAAGTCTGGATTTAATATAAATAGCTTTAATCTTACTATCAACATTTCTGGTGCGGTTTTCAAATTCATCTTGAAGTTTAGAAATTAGGAGGCGTCTGAATGTCTACAAACAAGATATAATTAGGTTTCAGACCAATATAGTTAACCACACAAGCAAAAAGTTTAGATTTTCAGTGAGAGAGAGGAATAAGACACTCACTGTGCTTTGCTTCTGTCCTGGATGACACTCTGCTGATGGGCCATCAAAGTTGGGTGCATCTTCTGCCAGCCGCAGACATAGTTGAGCATACAGGGAGCTATACTTCGGCTCTTCGAGGGCTTTGTCTACGATCTAAAGAAAATAGTATGTTTCTAGTACTGTAATTGATTAGATTTTAATTCAAACTTTAAGATACTTTCAGGATTAAGTAGTGAATATCTTCAACAGGACACTAACAGGGGACTTTTAAAACTGTCCATTTGGGGGCAAAGTACCCAGTCATACAGTTACAAGAGTCACTCTCATATGTGACTATTGTTCCAGATGGACTCCTGGTATTGCCTAACCTCTTATAGCCTTAGAGAACTTGAGTGTCTTGTGTAATCTTCAATACACTAGTATTCCAATGTTAAAAAAATACCCTCCTCCTCCCTCCCCTCCAACCACCTCAGAATCTAATACAGCCTTACAGCATTGCTATGGGATTTAGACAGTAGTTGTGCCTGAGCTCACACATCTTTTATGTCATGTGAATGAGTGTATTTGGTTCTACCTCTGCACTGGGGTGGGGGGGGGGGGGGGGGAAGAGGGGTGGTGGTCACAGCATGGTGTGTGTCTGTGGACTAGATTATCTCTCAAAGTCCCTGCCATCCCACTTTTAGTTCACCTGACTATATGCAAGTAATTTACACAGATCACAAAGATGGGTAGTACAGTACAAATTATTTTGCACAGTATAACTACTACTAGTAGCAAATGTTAAAAAAAAAAAGCTACACTATCTCAAGACCACCTATAGAAATAGCGTTTGTGGCTAGTAAAAGCCTGCTTCAGATTAAAAGAAGTCTTCATATCCTGTTCTACTGTAGAAATCTTCACCAGAAGGGTTGTTTTAATATATGCGTAAACATTAAATTGCTCATTAGTTAGGCTACTGCTTCTCTTCCAGTTGTAACCCCCCAATATGTAATAAAATTAAGTTTTGGGCAATATTCCGTCATCTATTTGGCCATATTTTATGCATCAGGAACAATTCTGAGACTTTAACCAAGAATAACCATCCTTTAAGCAAAAAAAACTTAAGTTTTAGTAAAATCACAGATATTCTTATTGAATACTAAATTAATATGTACTTAAAATACACCCGACTTACCAGCAGTATGATCCCTTTTAGAATGAGCTTAGACTCTACACCCACATTGAGGAGCTCAAGGCATAGCTTGTCAAACTTTTCAGGAGTAAGTTTATTTAGTATGCTAGAGAAAGAAAAAAGTTAAGAGGAATCAGTTATGCTTGTAAAATGTTCACATAGTCCATACAGTTTAATCTATGCGAGTTGGGCTTAAGATTTGAGTTCTCCTGGTTTTCTTCCAGTTTTCACTTTCGACAAGATCAATTTACTTTGTGTGTTTGTCAACTTGAGTAGGTTTTAGGGCACATGAAAAATACACTCTCAGTAGCAAAGAGAATATAGCAGTCTTAATCCCCCCCCTTACAAGTTTTTTTACATGATGCAGGGCAGACAATTGATATTTTCTATTGCTCCTGACAGCTACTCAGGAATTTCTAACCAGCTTCAGGAATACTCTCTCATAAGTTTATGCACACGTATTTTCCCCTCCTAACTCTTCCATTAGGAACTATGCATTTCAATTTTAACCATACAAGACAGTGGTTTTCAACCTTTTATTTGTGGACCCTCCCCCCTAAAAAAACAAAAAACCCACAACTTTTAACGGAAGTGTGGGCCCATTTGGAAATCTTGAATGTAGTCTGCAGACCCCTTGGGGTCTGAAGATCACAAGTTAAAAACTACTGGTATAAAAGTACTTGTACTACAGGTTGATAATATAATATGGGGGGGGGAAAAAGGTAATTTTAGTACTCCACTTTGCCAATCGATATTAACCTTAAAAACAACAGACCAACTTACCCTCTTACTTTCCTGAAGATTGCATCGTGTCGTTCTTTGTCATTTGCGGAGTCGTCATCTCGTCTAGTGCTTCGTGAAGGAATCCATTTCTGAGCGTTTTGCCCTGGGGTTTTCCCCAGGAACTCGCTATATTTATTGAAAAATATAAATAAGTAAACAAACTGAGAAAAAGTGATTTTGCTCAAATATTGTCACAAGCAGCAGAAGCATTGAATGTCACCTTAGATTTAGGATATGAACCTGCAACTGGTTGTGCAATAGATGCTCCCTTAGCCTGTGGGGACAGTATGGAGACCCACATACTTCTTTTGCAGGATTGGGTATTCTCTAGGATCCCCAGCAACTCCTCTCCACACCCCCTTTACTTCACTTCAGTTAAATGAAAAAACTGATCATATTAGCGCTAACTGCCTACAGTTGGCCAGTCTAACTAAAAAGATAAAAGCCTTTTTCTGTTGTATACAAAACTGGAATAAGATCTGTCAGTGTTATCTGTTAGCAAGCTAACAAAAACTGACAAAATCATCATCATATGGTGTCTTAGAGAAGTCTACATGTTTGAGATCAATAATTGCTGCATGCATGCAGACTCGTTATTTATTTTTACCACCATGGCAATAGGACATACCTGTTGCTGGCAGTCTTGGGATAGTGCTGAGGTGCACCCCTACTACCTCCTCCGCCTGAAGAAGCACTGTTTCAGAGAAGAATATATCTTTATTCAAGGCTTTTCAAAAGTATTCTCTCTAACTCTGGACTAGCTACACAATTTTTGTATATTTTATTTGAAAGTTTAGCTATACATCCTTCATAAACAGAAGTTAAAAGTGATACAATTAATCTGTCCCTTAGCATATGAAACTAACTTAAAATTCTCAGAGTTCAACGTATATATTGCCAGACATTTTGCTTTTGAGTCATTTTACAATAGTCTGTCATCGAGGGGAAAAAAACCTACCTGAAACGAGAAGCACCCCCTTCTGCAATCGCACTCTCCACTTTGGCGGCTTGACAACGAAGAATCTTCAAAAGAATAATAAATTGACAGGGTGGGGGGAAAAAACCTAGAACGATAAATCAAGAGATCATATTACAATTATTCGCTTGTGCTCATAACAGAGTTCTTTTCTTCAGCAGGATGACATCTAAACACTCAAATAATGTGGTTTGTGTTAACCAAGTGCTTTTATTAAAAAGGACTCCCCCAGAGCTTAAATACAGCTTGAAAGTCAGTTTATTCCTTCACTTATGTGCAACACTTGATGACATGAGCAACATAAAGCAATGTAGGGACAGCCTCAGAAAGCTCGATTATGTGATCATAATCATTTCTCTTGTGACCAAAAATAAGGTCTCAATACTTGTCCGAGAGGCACCTTTTTCTTACAGGTTACTTAAATTAAGATTTATTTGTATTATTGTTAAGTTTGGCAGGAACAGCCATGCAATAATGTCAAATTTAACAGGAATGCATCCTAAAAACTGTAGCGTGAACAGATGTGCCAGATCATCAGGGTTTAATCCAGGCCGATTTAAGATCACATGAATATCTAATCCATGTGATAGTCATTTAACTACAGAACTGCTTTAAACCCCATTTGCCTCACCGCACAAATGGTTAAGATCCAAAGATGGAGGTAGTTTGAGCATGCCTGGAAACGTGGGTGGCCTTTAAAAGAAAAATCAGAGCAGTACTCATCATGTAGGTACTCTGCTCTGAAAAGATCGAGCACCTAAACTGTTCTTGTGGCACCTTAGAGACTGACACATTTATTTGAGCATAAGCTTTCGTGAGCTACAGCTCACTTCAGCTGTAGCTCACGAAAGCTTATGCGCAAATAAACGTGTCAGTCCCTAAGGTGCCACAAGTCCTCCTTTTCTTTTTGCGGATACAGACTAAGCCGGCTGTTACTCTGAAACCCGAACTGTTCTGCGTTTCAAATTTTCCTTCCATAACCTTTTCTACTGGCTCAGCCATTTTAAAAAAATTAAGTGACGAGATAAAGCATGATGGAGCCTAGCACAGGTCTCGTCACTGGAGGACGAGAGCACGAAAGGTGTTTCCCCCTGAGGAAGTCCCCCTCCCTCCTCTGCAGGTTTGGCAGGCAAGCGCTACCTCCTGCTCTTTAGGGATACTTTCCGCGGCAGCAATACACCTTCTCATCCTGCTCTGGCTGCTCAGGGCTGGAGGCAAGGGAAGGGAACAAGAGGCGGCTGCAGCTGAACAAAAGGGCTGCGGGAAACGCAGGCGGAAGCAGCGGCGCCCCCGCAGCACACAGGCGCTTCCCCCCCCCCCTCCCTGCCGCACGGAGCCCCGAGCGCCCCCCCCTGCCCCCGCCTCCGGGCGCCGCCCGTTCCTAGGCGCAGCAGGCCCGGCCGGCTCTTTGTTCTCGGCGAAGGAAGCAGGAAGGCCCCAGCCCGCCCTCTGCAGGGCGACGGGCCGGCCTGCCCCCCCCCCCCCCCGCCCGCCCGCCCGCGAGGACCGCGCCGCCCAGACAAAGCGCTTCCCCCTTCGCCGGCCCAGGGAGGCGCCCGAAAGGGCGGGCGTGACATGAACCTCCTCCGGAGCGAGGGGCTCCTATGGGGGCGATCACGCTTCCGAAGGCGCGACCCCCCCCCCCCGGGCAGGTCGGGGACAGGGACTCGCCCCTCCCCGGGGCGGATCAGGACCCCTCATCCTGCACCCCGGTGTAGGCGGGGGCAGGCAGCGTCTCCCGGCTTACGGGGGAGCAGCAATCGGTTCTCCGCCTCCCCGCCGCCGCGAAGGGGCCGAGGCGCCCTTCCAAGGGCAGAGCCGGTAACCGGCTCCCACCGCCGCTCCTCTCCCCGCGGCTTCTCAGCCTAGCCGGGCGGGCTGCGAGTCTCTGCCCTTCGCCCACCGATCGGGGAGAAGCCGGTCCCGGCGGCCGGAGCCGCCATTTTGTAGTGGAGAAAGAGGGGGAGACGAAAAGAAGATGGCGGCCATTTTAGCGGCGGCCATTTTAGACAACAGTACCCTACCCCCTCCCCACCCAACGCTGTCCGCCGGCACCGGCTTCCTCACCTTCCCTGGGGCCTCGTCAGCTTCACCGGGTCCCGGCGGCTACCAAGGGCGTGGGGGAGACGAGAGAAGGGAGGGGGAAAGAGGGAACCGGGGAGGGGGGGGGGAAGCGTGCGACGCAGGACGAGCCTCCGAGTCACCCCAGCAGGAGCAGCCAAAAGCTTCCGTCGACCACCTCCATAGAGATCCAACTCGCGGCCGCTTCTAACGCGCACTGAGGCAGCCCCACTAACTTTATTACCCTGCGCGCAACCTACCCCGCCTCAGCACTCCAACGGCCAATCGCCGCCGGAGACTCCACCCATCCCCGCCAATCACAGCAGAGGAAGGGGGCGGGGATAGAGCAAAGATGGGGGAGGAGCGAGCAAGGAAAGCTTGGTTGAAGAGCAGCACCTCCGCAGTGCAGCACCGGTATGCGCGAAGGCATGTACGCCAACGGGATGGCGTAACTGACCGGGTGTAAAGGAGGCGGTTGCGCAAGTGGCGCACCCATTCAGTGGGAGCTGCTTGCCTCTCTCTCTTCTTTGCTGTTTGTTCCTATGTTTCTCCCATCAGGCAGGCTCCTGCTTCAGGACGGTGAAGGAGCGGTCCCAGTGCCTTACATCGGGCTGCCCGGCTCACAGCGAGCAAGGGGAGGGGATGTTTTACCTACTACTACTCAGCCTCTCTGACCAGGTTGAAAACACACGTACACACCCTACCTACTGTTGCCATACACTACACGGTTATACATTGTGATCTGAGCCTGAAAACAGCTGCATGAAGGACCGTTGCCAGGTGGCTGCAGGGGTCTAGTCCCCTGCATCCAATTCTAGGGTTGCATTCCCTCTTTAGGTTTCAGAGTAGCAGCCGTGTTAGTCTGTATTCGCAAAAAGAAAAGGAGGACTTGTGGCACTTTAGAGACTAACAAATTTATTAGAGCGTAAGCTTTCGTGAGCTACAGCTCACTTCATTGGATTCCCTCTTTAGAGGCCACCTAGGGTGCAGTAGATGGGTTCAGCTGGTAGAGCTGTTCAGTCCATCGCGTGGCATCATGCACCTGACTGATGGTTGACGATGATTCGTGGGGCCGGTTCTGACTTGCATGGTTTATAGTGTTTAACAATCGTTCTTGAACATGGTTGTAGCTATGGTAGCACAGTTAGATGCTTTGCCATGGAAGGACTTTTGCTGCTGCTATGACTGAGAGCACATGCACATTTCACAATGCAGCTACTGGGCAGATGAAAAATTTTCCTTAGATTATAAATCACAGTTCTTTCCTCCTCTTAATTGATATGTTTTTGCACATTATTTTAGGGTACAGTCTTGTCAACAGTAAACCCTCATTACCAGACCTGCCAAACCCTCAAAAACAAACAAACAAACAAACAAAAAACCACACACACACCCAGAAATTGGGCGTGTTTTTTGCTTAATTGGCTTGTGAATTCCTTGTTAGCTAGTTTTTGGCTTGTTACAGCTTATTGCTTTTTTTTTTTTTTTTTTTGGATCAGCTCCTGACAAGCAGCCGGAGGGAAAAAGAGTCAGGGGTGCACAGCGGGCCCATGCCAGTCCCAGACTGCACATGGGGGGAATCTAGTCACAGGTTTTTACCCAGAACCGTGATTGTTCAGCTTGCAGGACACACTTCAAAATACAGCTGTTCTCTCAAACTAATTGTTTTTTCCTCACTTTTCAGAGGGTGGTGGCAAAAATAAAGTGACCGGTTTGAGTATAGGAGAGTCTTAGTTGCGGGGCAATAGGAGAATTCTATTTATTGAATTGTTCCAAAGTTCATGTTATGAAGATTTAAAGATTAAATAAATATTTTATATATGCAGCCTGAGCTTGAAGGGAGCATACTCTAATCACAAAGTAAACAACAGAGCCCTAAACTGTCAGCTACAACCATGACCATGTTAAAAGTAGTGAAGCATGGTAAACTATGCTTGGCAATAACGTTGCTCCTTCTTCTGACATTAGTCTCAACAATCTGGCAAATGGTAGCAGAAGTTTAGGCCAAGGGCTTTGCAGGTCAATGCCCAGCAGAGACTGAGTATACTCCTGTACTCTACCTAGTGGTTACACAATACACTTGTTTTAGAAAAGTGGTGGTTAGATGACATTAACGGTAATCTTTTTTCCCCCAGGAATAATAGTTCAACTTCAAGGCCTGGTTCCCAGAGAACAACTCGAGAGACAAGGCAGAGAGCAAACTCTCCCACGCCTCACACAGCCATTTCTTCCTCGACCAATGACTTCCATGCAGAACTCGCATAACCCCAACTAACAACAACAACGTGTGCCATACCAAAGTTGAACATTTGCTTGCACACGAGAAGGCAAACTTGGAAGACTGTGCAACAGCACCATCTCATGATGTGTGCCATCACAATATTATCATTTTCTAAGGCTTAGTCTACACTACAGCGATAAGTGAACATAAGGCAGCTTACGTCAACCTAATTATGTCAATGTCTACACTAGAATGCTGCTTCTGCCAAAGCAAGTGGCGTGCTACACCGACATAACAACCTCTGCAAGAGGTATAGTGCTTATTTCAGTGTGATTAAGGCAGTCTGTAGTGTAGTGGCTGTGTAGACTCTGCCTTACTTAGATCTGCTGTTGGCTGTCATTCTTGTCAGTTTCAGGGCTCCAGCTGTAAGCCCCAGGCTGCTGCTCTGAGCAGGAGGAAGCTGTGAAACTGACACAAATGTCAATTTCACTGCTGGTAGGCTTCCAGCAATGAAATTGAGCCCTCCTTGGCTCACAGCTCAGGCTGTCACCCTGGGGAGGGTGGGTTACTCCACTATGAGCTCCGCACTGCTGTCATGTCCCACAATGCCCCACTTCAGTCATGCAAGTGCTCCTGGTGAGGATATGCACCATCAGTGGCAGGTACAATAGGTCGGGGAGGCTAAGCCTCTCCTAACCCAGGCCATGGCCCCGCCCATGCTTTGCTCAAGGTCCCACCCTTGCTCCCCCAAAGCCAGTAGGGGCTGAACTTGGGCCGGCAGCCTGGAGCTCGGGGCTTGTCTGGCTGGTGGCCCGGAGCAGCTCAGGCCAGCCTGAAGGTTGGGCCAGTGCTTTGGCATGCCTGGTCCTCAGGCCTGCTGGTGGCCAGGGGCAACTTGGGCCAGTCCACAGACCCACCGGTGGCCAGGGGTGACTCAGCTGGCTGGCAGCCCGGGTGGCTCGGGCAAGCCCATGGCTGAGGGGTTGGAGTGGTTTGGCCAGGGCTTCTCCGGCTGGGAGGGGCCCTCAGGGCTCTGGTGGGCAAGACAAGGTAGGTGGGCTAGTCTTCCCGAAGTGGGGGAGGGTTCACCCACTGCCCATGATGTGCACTATGGGCAGAAGTAGGGTAGTATGGACACCAACCGTCAATTGAATTATTGCGGTGGCTGTAGGTCAACCTAAATTAAAATAGACTTAATTTTGTAGTGTAGACAAGCCGTAATACAATTATAGCTTGCAGTTTGGTGTTTTGGTGGGGATGAGGCTTTTAATTTGTACTGAATAAAATTTACCCCTGCACTGAGTGCCCACCTCAGGCACTATGCGTCATTTAAACCAGTCATAGGAAGGCTCACTCCTCTGGTTGAGGTCAATAGGTGTGTGCTCATGTATGTTAGTTCAAATAATACTGCCAGAGATGCAGCCTTAGGTGGATTCCTAGGTCATGCAGGATCCCTAGCAGCTACAGAATAAAATGCTAGACTGATGGGGTCATGTCCCTTTACTACAGGAGCTCTATGGTGATACTGCTAACTTTAACCTCCTAAAGAATCAAAATATCTTCATTTTTATCACAGTCCTGTATGGGTCATGCCAGAGGTTTTCCTTAACACTAAACTTCCACAAACACCCACATTAGCTCTGGACACATCACCTACTGTGCCTTTCTTTTTTTAGCTGGCATGACAGAAGTGTAGGGCAAGTGACTGAGAAAGTGACACACTAACTCTTGTACCCTGCAGCTGGGAGGTCCAAACAGATGGCTTTACTGAAAGCCTCTAATTTTCCAGAACCAACTCCTGTTGTTAATACCTTGCAGTAGGCTCTCAACAACTTATATTGCTGTCCAAAAATTTATGTGAGGCCTACCATGGTGCACCGATATAGGCCTTTGTGTGTTCCTCTTCAGTAGGACAACATTAATCCAGGTATTTTCCTCTATCTAATAACAATAAGCATTAACAGTTTATCTTCAAAATCCTATATGAAAAAACCTGAACAGACTACTCAGACTATTTAAAAGTAAATTTCATGGACAGACACATATGCTGTATGTAGGTAAACACATGTAGGGACTGTCTTTTTTAAAAAACAAAAAAAAAAATACTAGGAAGCTCAAGATTTCTTTATGATGAGGGGTAGAAGAATATTTTTTCCCCCTGACTTGTTTTGTGTCAAAAGGCAGTTTCCCCAAAGAGCTATACAGCAACAACCTTGAGCCTGCATAGGGTTCACACAGGCAGACCTCCGCACTTGTTCATAGCTTCACTAACTTCAATGGGGTTCTATGTGGATATAGGGTCTGCCTGCAGAGGCCATTGCGAGATCAAGGCTCAAGATATTAAAGCACAATTATTAAGGGTGGTACCAGACTTCTGTCTAGTACAGAACAGATCCAAAAATTTTTTGTGTTCTTGGGGGTTAAAAAAAAAAAAAGTGTAATAGAAGTACTCAAAATTTTTGAAAACCAAATTGAAATGAGGGATTGTGTTTTGCTTTGAAGTACAGGACATTCCCCTACCGAGTTTGCCTCACAACTATTCCAGCACTGTGTTAGGGCACAAAGGATCCCAAAGTGGAAGTGAAGTAAAAGCTCGATCATTTGACTTTCTCTAATAAGTCTTTGTTGGGAAGTGGGTAGAAACCACTATTTATTTATTTTTGTAAGCAAATTATGTGGATGTTGATTAGCAGACCATTGTATCAACCTTGTTACTTTTTTTAGAAAACTACACTACAAAATATTTATTTCTATATTATAGTAAACAATGAACGTTAAACTACATTTGCTAAATAAACTAATAATACATCTCATGGTGCATGATCCTTACTTTTTAAACTGTGCTTGTTCTCTTAGGCCCTAACACTGCAAATATGCATGTAAGTAGCTGTGTACATAAGAAGTCCCATTGACTTGAATGAGACTATTCAGGTGCATAAGTGTTTGAAAAAGTGCGCCATTAAGGTGAGCCTGCAAGGTGTTGAGCATCTCTGGAGAGTTGGTTTCCCTTCCTCTTTACTACTGCTAAAAATGTTGGCAGGACAAATTAGGCTTTAAAACACCAGTGTCACATATATTGCCCATCTTACTAGTACCACCAACCAACAGTGAAGGCACACCCTTGCTCACATCTGAGAGCTGCATAGTCCAATCACTAGTACAGTATCCAGCACATATCTTAACTTGAAGGGGTTTCTATATTATCCCCACTTTGCTCCAGGCAATCAGCAATATGTTAATCAGTTATCAGTTTCATTACCCCTTTTGACTGTCATCTGTGGTCCTGATACCTTTATCATAAGCTAGTCTTCTCTAAACTATCCTAGCCTCACCCCTTTAAATATCTTTTTTCATAATGTCACTTATATTGAACAGCAGCTACTCAATGTCTGGAAGAATCCAAGGCCAGGACTGATCTAGCTATCAGTCTCTGCAGTTGTCTCTCTGTGGGTATGGAATAAGTTGCCTCTTTAACAAATAGTTATAATTACAGTATCTATAATCTTTGTGATTATCATGTTTGTTCCATCTCTGTGACCTGTTTTCCTCTTGCTGCTGCTGTTCATTGGTACCTGGGTTGTTCCTTAAGGTGGGGTCCGCTGCCTTTTTTTTTTTTTTTTTGGTAAAGAAAGAAAAATGTTTAAAGTCGCCTCAACATCCTTCCTTCCCCTATATCTAAAACACAGTTTTAACATGGACTGTTAACTCCAAAAGTAAAAACTCAGTCTGGTCCTCTAGAATCTAAATCCAATTTCAGTACCTGCACATTGTGACTCGGTGACTAATCAGGGAAGCCAAGACTCTGAGAAATACTCTGTGTGGATGTACCCTTACACTCATTCAGAACCCCACTAATGTCAGCGTACATCCCCATTGATTGGCATGGAACAGTTGCAAGATTAGAGAAATTGACATGGTTTTTTTTTTAAGGTGGATGTAAAACAATCCCATCTGAAGTTCATGTGTCACTAATGCACAGAAAATAATCTTGTGAGGGCTACATAGATTTGTGGGTATCAAAGAAGGAAAACATTTCAATTTGGGAGGAAATTTAAAATCACATAGGAAGAAAGGCACATAGGCTTTACTAGGAATGAGTGAATTTACTTTGTCAGATCTCGAACCCACTAACAGCAGAAGTTAAACCGTTTGACTTGAGCTGGAACATTATTTCATTTGGCGTTCCGTTTAGGAAAGGCAGGGCTGGGGCATACAGCAGAAGTGGAAGATTTTAAAAACAAACAAACAAAAAAAAACCCCACACACACTCCAGCGGAAAAAAATAGGAGAAAAGATAGTGGAGAGAAAAACCATTTACAACGGCATTACAAAAAAGGACCAGAAAGAAGGAAAGAACAGTATATAACCAAAAATCAGTGATTATATGTACAGTACTGTATAGGGTCATCTATTTGTTTGGGGTAGTCCTTTAATCCATACACAACAAAGGTGTTTTCCTAGCTGAAGAGACCTTGTATTTGTTTAACTTCCTAGAAAAAGAAATGGAAAAGTAGCATGCAAATTTTAACAAATCCTGAAAACCCAAGAAGCACTTTGAACAGTGTAAAACCGTCACTGGATTTGCTCAGCTCTACTCTCTACCTTCACATACTCATCTCCAGCAGATCAGTTTAGGCACCACAACAATAGTAGCATCTAACGTGTCAATTCCGAAAATGCAATGGAATAAGTTGGTTATAAAATCTCTATAAATGTAGACAACTACCTCAACAAGTGAAAATGTCTTGAGCAAGAGTTAACTGGATTGTGGGGAGCCCATCAATTAAAGGACTTGAGATATATTTTTCTGTCTACATGAATAAAAATTTAACAGCCAACAATCAACATATTTATCCCGTATAATCTGCTGGAATAACAGGACAATTGCAATTAACAAGTTATTTTCCTCAACTGATAATTGTTATACACTTGGGGAAAAAAAAGTGTTTGCCATCAGAACATGTGGGACAGTATGATATTTCTGTAAATGGAACTCTATCTTCACAAAAACAATCCACCCCTCCCTGCTTCTCAAGCATCTATTGTTATATGCTGTCCTCTAAGATGTGCAAAGTGATGGGAAAGCTGAACTTAACTCCTTGTTTGCTAAAACCAGTTTGTGTCTCTGGCCCATCACATGTAGCTAGTGGATCTCACTAGTTCTTCCCTCTGAGCCTGTGATAAACTCTCTGAATTGGGAACATCTATGCTGTGGGATTGAAGCTGTGAGGGATTGAAGAATCTATTCATTTGTTTTTCACTTTAAACAAAAGTCCTCTCCTCACTTCCAGCCAAAGAGGAACACATCATCATTTGGCAAACAAATTTATATTGGGCACTTGCACTTTTACTGGAAGTGTTTATGTCGTATTTATGAAAAATGTACTAGTTCATTGATAGCATATTACAAGTCTTGGCTTGGGTAATGTGACAGGGTTAGGGGTGGAGATGTTTTAGGGGGCTCTGGGGACATCCTGCCTTAGAAAATTTTCTAGAAAATGCTTATTTGGTACAAACGGATTTCCTTTTCAGAAACATTGTATGAGCCCCAGAGTTGCTATCTCTGGCAGAGATTATTTAGCAATTTCCAGAGAGGGATGACTCCAAAGACTCAGGGAAATCAACGGAATCCTCCCTGTAGTAAGGGGATGAAGTTTTAACAAGGGGTTTCTGAGAGCACCCCCTTCCCTCCTCCCAAGAGCCCCTTCCAGCTCATCACTGAATATTCAGGAATATCTTTTTATGTTGTCACTGTTTCAGGATAACTGCATCTGTATTTCCCCCTCTGTGGTCCCTCAAGAGCACCCGCTGAAAGGTTTCTGGCTCCCAGCTGTCACCAATCCTGGGTAAAGACCTATCTCACTCCCTTCTGACCAAGGTTTTAAGGGGTTCTCTGCTCAGTGTCCCCGTCCGGTTCCCTTCGTTTGACCCTTTGACCTCACTCCTATCCCTGTTATTTTATTAGTTGTCCCCCGGAATTTTTTGGGCATCTAGGTCCTGTGGATCCCCCTTTTAGGCTGGGGGGGATCCTTTAGCAGTGGACGGGCTTCGCCTGCCCACTTCCCGGATCCCAATAAGACCAAGGTTTTAAGGCAGCACAACTCCCTTCACTATCCTCAGCAAGTTAGTTTGCCTAAAAGGGCAGTGCCTGTACTTCGCTTTCTCTGCAAGGGCTATGGTTACTGTATTGCCAGCACTGCAGTTCAAGTTACCATACAACTCTTTCTAAGAATAAATGTGTTTCCTTAAAATAAAAGGATTATAGTGAAAACAATAAACTTTACCAGAGGTCACTGCTACTACAGCATAAGGCTGAGGTAGTATCACTCCTTCAAACCCCACAACTGGGTTTTCCCTGTGAT